>NW_027271982.1:0-329710 GCF_040938485.1 Diadema antillarum | reverse complement strand
GGTTGTATGCAGAGTTGTGTTCTCAATGGTCATCTATGATCTCATTTGAGTTAATGTTATGTGTCCTCCCGTGCTTGTCCAGTCACTCCCTCCAGACACCAACAGCCACCTGCTGGCAGCCGTGCTGGAGGCATTGTGCGACCCGACGGTCAAGCTGACCAAGGTGCTGCCCATCCTGCGGGACAGCCAGACCAGGAGCAGGGCAGCAACCCCGCCCCCTTTGCCAAGCAGCTGTCCATGGAGGACTCCCCCAGTGCGGCCCAGGCCGAGGCTCGGGCCCAGTTCCCAGAGCTGGTGGTCCACATGGAAGACAGAGTCCAGGTAGGGGGCTGATTAAAATCTCACAATGTTTTCTTATTGTCCGGGATGTCAGGAAAGTCAACAAGTTTGTGAGACTACAGACAGTATTTACCACAATAATGCAATAACTGCCCTGTTTCTTATGTCCTTGCCCTTTATGCATACATGTATCATCCCTATGCGCTCTCGGATATGCCCTTTATAAGAATGATTAATGATTATGAGTATGATTAAGAATGCCATTATCATTTATATTGTGAAGATCATTATGATTTATAGTATGAAGATCATTATGATTATCAATATTACATTGTATCATCATCATCATCATCATCATCATCATCATCATTTCCAAAGAGGGTGGATGTTGTAATGTCATATTCACATCAGTGCCATTTAAATTTTTTTGTGAGAAAAATTATCATATGACGATGGAGTGAAGAATGCAATAATCTTGGCACAAATTTTTGCAATTTTGCTCAAAAAATAAAACATTTTGCGAAAGCCTGCATTTAAAAGACAAATGAGATTCTTGAAATGATTTGAAGAACCTGTGATTCTGGTGTATGGTCATCGAAAATTGGATAACTTGTGAGTTGTATCCTAGAGAGTGCAAGATACAGGGTACTTTGACATAAATTCAGGATGATGCAAAGATGAAATGCTTTTTTCATCCCTTCAGAAAAGGGTCATTGTCTTCCTGTGCATAACTTCATTGAGAATTCCCTTTCTTCTTCTGTTGTTGGTGTTGTCATTACTGTCACTATTATTCATTGTCTTGTATTACCTTCTCAGGGGGAGGGAGTGGTTGCCCTCAACACCAGCTTCCAGGAAATCCTGGACAAGCTGCTAGTGATCCTGACTGACCCTGTGAGAGAGGCCCTTGACAAGGTAATCAATCTAATCTCGAGCAGACCTCTCCTGCCACTCTCCACTGCCTCCTTTAGGTGTTGCATTAAATGGTGTTTGGAGCGAGTGAAGTCGCCAGTATCAGGAATAGATGGAATATAGCATCGATGTAAAGAGACGGTGTCTATCCTACATAGTGGTATAGTTGTGCAGCATGGTATATGTATATGCCTAGCTTATGCATGTCCCTTGATAACTATTTTGTTTGTTTATATGTACGTAGCTATGCTACAAAGTAGATATTGAATTTCTGAAATGGTTTTTTTTTTAAAAAAGTGCAGTGTCCTTGTGATGTTTGGATGTCAGATGCAATAGACTTGCTATCTTGATATCTTCTGCTGATCTGCTGTAGGCGCAGTGTTAGGTATAGAGCTATTCATTTGTAAGTATATTTGCCCGTGACAAAACAGTTCTGTCAGCCAATAAATTGATTTGTAATGTGATTGTATCACTGATATCTTTGTAAAATTGTGCATGTGTTAGACTTTAAAAGCATGTCATCACACTTGAGAAAAGAGAGAGGTGATACTGTATTTACTGCTTAGATTTAGTCTCTCTGTCCTAAGCATATTTCTCGTCTGTTGGAGTTTTATGTAATGAGGAAGTACATTTGGCAGGCAATTGCGTAATGCTGAAATATGACTGATTTTGTGTTATCCCAACCAGAGGCAGCAATGCAGTCCTAGCTCTCTGGTGAAGAACACCAGCAGACTCCTGAGTTGTATCGTGAGCGAGCTCTCAGCAATGGCCTGCACTAATGAGGTTGGTTGTTGATCATGATTTGAAAGAAGATAATGCTATTGTCAATGGTATACTGGTAATGAAAACAAGAGTGCTAGTAGCATGGAAAGAAATGTGATAATCAGACAAAACTGCATCATTGTTGGCTCTTTGGATTGCAATGTCTCTCTGAAAATATGTCTGATTCTGAATTAATTTAATCACTATTTATGTTGAAATGTAATTGAGGCAAATCCTGACAAGTATAAACTAAGACTGACTCTATCCATGTAACTGGTTTTCAGTTGTGAACATGGGGCATCTCATCAAGTGTTTTGTCAGTGATTTTCACCGACAAATAAGCTGTCAGCCAATCAGATGCAAGGATTTCAGTAACTTAAAACAGTTGTCAGTGACTGACGAGTTTCATAAAATGGGGATTTGGGGATTCCCCAAGGCTTGCTTGTATGTAGAGATTATCAAGCAAAATATGTTGTTTATTTGTTCGCAATTCTGGCAGTGTATATGTTGGTGAAAATGGCATTTAGAGAATGAAAATTTAGTATTTATGATACCATGTAGAGAGGAAATGGAAGCAATATTCTCTTTGAACATGTGCTGTCATGAAAACAAAGGAAAAAGAACTCTTTGAAAATGCAAGTACTGTTATCATTCCCTTCACCAGAATGAAAACCAAACGTCAGGTCGCCCCCTCTTGACGACCTCATCACGCTTCACCCGGGTCAGTCAGAACAGGGGCTGGAGCACTGGGAACGGCACGCCAGATGCTGTCTGCTTCAGTGTCGACAAGCCAGGCATCCTGATCGCAGGGTTCTGTGTCTATGGAGGCGTGGGATATTATAACTATGAGCTGGAGCTTCTAGATGGCGTGAGTATATGAGTGAGGATGACACACAGTGTGTGTCAGGATACGTGAGACTGAAAAAAAATATGTCACAGTGAACACTTCAAAGACTTCACCTGAAAGAGAGTGAGTTAGAAAGTGTGGAATTGAAGCAAAATCAGGCAATTACAAAACTGTTTGCTTCAGTGCATCAAGTATGATGTGCTGTGCAATTTTTCACTCTCACAAATGTAATATTGCTTGAAAATAATTTTCATTTGGGCATGAGATATTACTGATTTTACCTTATCCTGAAAAAAATATTTTCATCATATATTGCGGAGAACTCATCCCAATTGTGTTCATTTTGTAAGGTATTGTGAGAAACAGCATATTTTGAATTCCCCGAACTAAAAACTATTTAAAGATTCAATATCTTCATGACTTGAATTGATATTTAAATCTGAAGCATGCACTTCTCTTTTCTGAGCCTGCATCAGACTTTTGGAGAAATAAGGCTTGCTTGCTCTTCTTATGTTCACAGAGTGATGTTGGTCCAGACGGTAACAGCCACAGATGGAACTCGCTGGAGCTGGTCAAGGGGTCCTACGGTCAGGCGGATCTGGCCAAGGACATCGCTGAGATCAAGTTTGACCGCCCTGTCCCCATCAAGGAGGGCATCAAGTATGCTGTGCGCTTGCGTAACCAAGGCAACCGCACCGTCAACGGCGACGGGGGTATCACCCAAGTGAAATGCCCTGATGGGGTGACCTTCACGTTCAGCCTGTGTCGATTGAGCAGCAACGGGACCAGTCAGACAAGGGGACAGATACCCCAGATACTCTACTTCAAGTAAGACTTTTCTCTCTCCTCCCCAACCAACTTATTCCCAACTGAAGACCACAGCTTCAAGCCGAGGTTGTTGGTCATGGTTTTGCAGATCAAATACTGGAAATCATCCTTCTTCACAACAGCAAAGGAAATATTTGACGTTAATCCATCAAATTTGCAAGTGAAAGTCATGGCATTGTACGCCATAGAGCAGTCAGATTTTGAAACCCATTGACAATATGCAGTACTCGCTGTTATAAAGGGAAAAGAACCATCACTGGCTATCGGGCGGAAATTCGTTAATCCTCTTGATATGACGCCTGTCTAGTAATCAGGATGTGGGTTTGAGTCCCACATGAATATTGTATGCCCATGATTTTTTATCACAGCTCTGACTAAAATGATGAATAACTGTAGTTGCTTATTTACGTCGATGAAGGGCAATTTTGTCAATCAGTCACAATATATAAACAAGTCGACACAAGAATCATTAATTTCAATCAGATTTTTGAAGACGGTATTCACAAACAAAACATGTTTGTTGAAGGCTAGGTAAAGGTGAAAGTCCAAGATCTACTTTTCTACCTCCAACAGAGAAACAGCCCAATGCAGTCCACACTTTTCTCCTTGTGCATGCTATCAATACTATCTATTGTGAAAATGATGTTCTCATCACACAGTACTGCAGCTGAGAACGAGAGTCATCGGGTGGAGCCCAAGTCCCAGCTCCTGGAGCAGCAGGCCAGGTTCAACGTCCTCTCCATCGTCACCACCGTCATCAAGGCAGCCGGCGATCTACTCCGGAGGGCCGAGGGTTTACCAGGTAGGGAATGAAATGCAATGCAGTGATTGGTAGATTGCACTCTGTGTTCAATTTGACCTGAAAAGAGAAGAGTAGGGTCAAACAAAACTTTGGTGCTGTCTGTGCAATCAGGACAAAAACTATGGAAGTTTTTGATCTGTTGTTTTCATACATAATGGTGATATTGGTCTCCATCACCTATCATTATGAGAGAAGACTAGGCAGTAATATCATTGCCTCTTCTAAAAAATGCCATAACTATAGCACCCTTCCTTTTACATAGTCATCATTGCTAACTTTTGTAAACACACCAGATGAAAGATGCTAATGGTGTAAAGATGGGTTCCTTACACACCTTCTTTTTTTTTTCCATATAGAAGAAAGGTTTGCTCTCTCTTTAAAGTATTTAATGATATCTTTTCTGGACTGTCCTTTTATTGTGGCAGGTTGCACTATACTATTTGTATATCATCTTTTGTTTTGACAGACATGGAGGTTCCTGCCGTGTTCAGTTCAGCTCATCTGTTCTCCCAACTTCTACCTCTCATTCTGGCCTACATTGGTCCCATCTCCTCATCCGATCCCAAGGTATGGCACGGCGGTCTCTGAAGAGCATTACTCTTGCCTCCCCTCCCCCCTCCCCTTGAGTGCTCCTTGCTGGTGATGGCCCTGTCATGATACAACAAAAACAAACCACTTATGATGATGAGTGCTTGTGATAATAGAAATTTTGTTAAAAGAGGGGCTGTAATAAGGGTTGTTGTAGTATTTAATACAGGTATGTGACACAAGTGAACAGGTAAACATTTCTGTGGAAGTTTCTCGACCAAGAAGCAAAAAAAAAAAAAAAAGAAAAAAAAAAAGAGGAAGAAAAACTAAGAGGTCATCCATTTGTTCTCCTCTTTATGGGATATTGATAATACTTTTCTGCTGAGAACTGTTTTAGACAAGAAACATGTAGTCAGTCCTCATCCCACTTTTTTGGAAGATGCTTAATTATGACCAATTTGCACAGCATTCCTTTGATTTGGAACACTTGTTATCTTTTAAACTGTTTGTTCTCTTCTGTTGCCTCTCAAAGAGTGCTGTACAAGTCCTGGACCTCCTGAAGGACATCCTACCACCGGTGGCCGCCATCAACCAGCAGTTTGCCCCACCCACTCCACCCGTCAATCAGAGCACGGACAGCTGCAGCGGCCCATCGGCAGACATCCACACCATCACCACCTCCATGCACTACGCCTTGGTGGAGAGCGATCACCCGTACAAGCCAGCGACAGTTGCAAACTATAGGGTGTGTATTTTATGGCAACCTTCATGTTACCTTCATTTGTGATATATGTGGATGTGTACAGAAAAATCAGAAGTTTTTGGCATGCATTTTAATTTCCCCAGAGCCAAGATTTGCAAAATTAGAATTCATGCGAAAGTTCTTGGTTACACTGTATGTGCATTAAATGTCAGTGGCAATTTTCAAAAATTTCATGCTACGAATATATCTTCTTTCACAGTATGTGGTAAATCTCTCTCAGTTCTATGAGTGTTTTGCTTATATATCTTTCTCATTTTTTTCCCCTCTTTTATGTATTTTCTCAGACAGAAATAGATTCTTCATCATTCTGTTTTGACTCTGCCACTATTTCAATGCTTTAGTCTTCATCTGTAATGATTTTTCGTGCAGATGCCATGTCATGTCAGAGCAAGTATCATTTATACATACACAATGAGACCAGCTGCTATGCCAAGATCTTTTTAGTGCTGTGTATCAGATGTTGTCAACTCCCATTTTGGTGTGTTAGTAGAATGAACTCTGTTTCCTAATCAACACGTCCAGGTGAGCTTTCCAGACTCAGTCCAGTGGATGCTGCTGCAGTTTGACCTCCAGTGTGGAACAGCCCAGCCGGAGGACAGCCTACAACTCTACATTCCAGCCACCAGACACTCCCACTCAGCCCCCCAGCAGGGCAGAGCATCGACATCACCATCTCCCACCTCGTCGGTAGCTTCGTCGGCGCCAAACGCTGTCACATCCAGTTCGACACCTGCAGGGGAAGGGGTCACTCTGGCTAGCACGTACTGGCCAGTTCTGAAGAAGTTTTCACGGGAAGGAGAACTGGCCCACCTCGGCTGTTTGTCTTGCCAGGTAAAAGTTTTTTGCACCTCATAACCAGTTTTACGAGTCACACATAATGAGTGCTGTCCAAGAATGTTAACACATTTTTTAAACGTGTATGACTCAAAATCTATTCATTTTGAATAATCAATATCGTCAATTACTGGATATGATATGTCAATGTTCAGAATGAAGCTCTTGTTTTGTTTCAAAGGACTTTGGTGTCGTTTAAGACATCTGGCATCATTTTGCTTGTAAAGTTATTTCAAATAATGACAAAATTTGGGAAATCATTTTACATAAAAGTGTCACTTTCTGCCTTCTTGGAATTGACAGAGAATTCCTGAACTTGTCACTAGCAAAAATTCTAATCATAATGGGAACTCACTCTGATTAACTTTTTGCTGTTTGACTGATTTACAGGTAATGAGGTGGCATTCATACTAGGCACTGCTTCAGACTATGTGAAAGATGAGAAAGCCAACATGTATTGGTTTCAAGTGTACTGTCATTGGCTACGAGTGGCTTCCATCGTGTGATGAGGTGAGGAAGCCGGAATCTGATTTGTGGATATTTGAATCGTGCCATTTACGATTTTTCTTGTTATAACTGTTGAATGGTAAATTCTAAGTGATGTTATATGTGAAAGTTGAGTTTTTGGAATAAAAATAATTAAAATTTAGTGTTGGTGGTAAGGATAATTATGACAATGAATATGATAGGAGGAAGAAGATGGGGAAGTAATGACACTAAAGTTGGACAGTGATAATGATGAAAGTGGAAGATGTTGCCACTTGGTGACAGTTATGTTTATAGAGGTGGTGGGTTGACAGTGAATATGACCAGTAGTGATAGAAATGCTCCTGAAGATTAGATCAGTTTTGATGTGTAATATGACAAAGATAATGATGTCTCTACTGATAGCAATGACAGTGAAGATAATAATGATGATATTGGCAAAGATGACATTGAAGCTGCTGATGGTTACAATGAAGACATCTTTTTGTCACTTTTATATTGTGTACGATTTGTATGTTATCTTCTCATGTGTTAGGTGATTACTCATTTTGGTGTTCATTTCAGGGACTTGTAAACCTAGAGAAGGAGCTTGCCTACCTCGGAGGAATGTGTGCAGCATCCCTGATGAAGAAAGACATCTCGCTGCCTCCAGTTGCTGCGGAAACAGGCAACGAGGAAGTAGAGCTCATCACAGAAGCAGCGGAGGAGGTATGGACATGTGGATTAGAATGTCAATATCTTATTTCACATTTGTTGGAAGAAAACTGGGTGAAACTAGGAGACAAAACTCCAGTGATTTATACGTAGCAAAGACTATGTTCCTTTTCTCATTTTGTTGCTATCTATGTTGGGTATCATTAGTATAATAATTTGTATATACTTATTAGCTTCCACTTTTAGGATTAGAAATAAATTGTGGTAGATAGCACAGACTAGGAGGAAATACAATACATTAGAAAGCATGTATATCTTAATTTCCTATACTTTGGGCTTCTGTGGAGAAGAAATCATAAGTGTTATGGATTCAAGCATTGTTGTACTGTTATCCTCATGGTCACCTCAATGTGCCAGAATTATTTGATCTTAATAACAATTTTGTGGTTGGGATGCTTTAATACTTTCATCGGTTAGAGAAACATTTTTTTTTTTTTCTGATTTGCAGAAATGCCAACTGTTAACCCTTTCACAGCATTTTCTTTTTGTACTGCTCTTTGCCAAATATTTTGCATGTTTCATGGAAAATACTGTTTTCCCAAGTTGTATTACTGCACATGTCTATTGCAGGAAAGGTGCAAATACTGTTTTTCTTTCAAAATACTTTTAACAGCCATCAGAATACTACAATGCGGTTTATGAGGTTGGCATTTCTACTATTGGGTTTTTTTAATTAAACACTCAACCATTTGATATCAGGATCTGAGTTTCTGTTAAGAATGTTTTTTAGTTAGTAAGCAAATAATCAACGTTGATGAAGATGATGGGACAAACTATCACTTCCGAGGCGATCTGGATGTAGCTATCTTTCCGAAGCGCAGCTGAGTAAAGATAGCGTACACATTCAGATCGCCGAGGAAGTGATAGTTTGTCTCATTGCCTGAAACTAAAAGTTGATTATTTGCTTTATATTCCACATCTAGGGTCCTAGAAATTCCCATTTTATTCCACATCTGAAAACCGTTTTAACTGTCTTTAGGTATCCTTAGGGCTTAGGCTACGTTGTGCGCGTAGATGACAAACAATGAATTTGCTGCGCGCATGGCGCGGCACCGAAGTGAAAGTGGGTTGCACTGTGTACTATCAAGTGACCTAGGTCACATGATAGTCCACAGTGCAACACACTTTTATTTTCGCGCGTACTCATCTTGCGTTAGGACTGTGTGGCCTGTATGGAGATCAGCGAAACAAAAGGGACTATCAACATAGAGTGTAACAAACTTTTCTTCTCAGGTGATGTGGTGGGCAAAAACTACGCTTCATCACGTGATCAGCTCTGGACCAATCCTATTGCAACATTCTTAGTATGTGGAATATAATACATTGTATCCTTAAATTCAAATTCCCTGTTCTGATGATTAAATTGGTGCTTCTCCCTTCCCCTGTCTTCTACCTCATTCCAATTGCCCCCCCCCCCCCCCCCAGATCTTCAGCAGCCATGCCAGCCTGCTCGGGCGGGGCTTTGCCCTGGCATACCCTCCCACCATCCACCAAGCCCTGGAGGGCAACCTCCCCCTCAGCACTCAGTCCAACGAGCGGGCCTTCCTCAGGGACTTTGTCATGTGCTCCCCAGGGACCAGTGGGGGCAGGCTAGCAAGGTGAGGTGGGTAACAGGTTATGTAAAGTTTGGATGATGCTCTAGTCTCTCTGCTTCCACTAAGAAGTACTATCACTTGGACAACCAGAAGGACATTATGTCCACAGATATTGTACAGCATAAATGATTTTCTCGTGTTCAACTGATTAACATGCGTGTTAGAAGTGCTGGTTACTCTACATGTGTAACGTTGTTTGTTTATTCAATGCTAGGATAGCAATGCAAAAGGAATTACCTGTGACCTGATCATTTGAAATTTGCAAGTGATGAAAAATGTACATCCTCCAAAGAATAGATGGACTTCTGTTTTGAACCAGAGTGTATAGCATTAGATTACTTTCTTGTTTAAGCCTCCACCAAGGAGGTTGCGTTTTAGTAGGCGTTGGTTGTTTGTCTATCTGTCTGCAAAATATCTCAAAAAGTTGTGAACGACTTACGGTGAAACATACAGGAAGAGTTGATAATAACATAAGGAACAGATGACAAAATTTAAGGAGTGGTCCAGGAATTTTTATGAATTTTTGAAGGATTTTTATATCTTTTGGCAAATAGGGTCAATGAACTTGGGCGTTCAAGCTGCGCGTATTTGAGATTTGCATACGTGCACTAAAGCGCGTGCTAGTATGCTCTGCTCGAGGCACTGCGCTGCAGGAAGCTGATGAGGTAAGTGCAAGGCTTGGGAAGTTGGACAGTTTTCAGCATGCATGTACGGCTGGAAATGAGCTGCTTGCCAGAGGTAGGTCTGTGCTCTCCAAGTGCTTGTCAAGTACCTATATGTATTGTGTATGAGGGCTGCAAGCAAATCAAGCTATGCTTAAGCTGTAGCCCTTCTGCATTAATTATAGTATTGCGTGTACACTTTTGTTTCACATTGTGAAGCCAGTGGAAACAGAAATCCTTTGTAAGTCATGTATTATATATTTACTACCAACAATGTGTGTACATCATCGTACATGTACAATGATAATGCAGGAACCAATAAATCAAATCAGATCAAGTTTCTCATCTTGTCTCCTCTGGACAGGTGGCTGCAGCCTGAATCCTATGTGGAGCCCCGACAGTGCGACGTCATATTCACACGGGATGAGATTCGCTGCAGCGTGCCCACTGTCGTGACTGTACTCAGCAGAGACCAATATGGGGGTCTGGTGTTTGTGCCCAGTCTGAAGGTGAGGCTCTGTAAATAGGAGGAAACCTTAATGGTGGGGGGGGGGGGGGGGGGGGGGGGGGGCAAGGGTGAGACTAAAATGATGGAATGAGAAGAATAACGATCTTTTGAAATTGGCTGTGAGATGATAGATGATGTAGAATGAGGTGGGAACAGAGAGGAAAGGGAGAATTTGGCACCGTGTCATGAAAGTTGTCATCCCTTACAAATTGTCAGTCTCTGACAATCACCATAGCAATAGTTAGTGACCAGAGCTTCTCAGCCAATCAAAACCAAGGATTTTACTGAAACTGCAGAGACTGACAACTTGTAATGAAACGGTGCCCAGATCATTTCCATATATCAAGAGTCTGGCCAACTCGGTTTTCAGCTTATGAGTTTTGAAGTCTGTGATTGGTCAAAACTGGTCCAGTGATCTTTCTAGAGCCGTGTCGTTACCAAAGCGCACTCATACACAGTGCCCATTGTTCACCACCCCATATTTGGCTTGCTTTCATTATTACATCTGCATAATGACATTGCGTCCAATTTAGCAGTTGTTCAGACTCTCTTTATATATGGCACTGGCCCAGATATGTACGAGTTTGGACTAGCAGACAGAAAGAAAGCCCATAGAGTAGGGAGCAGCAGTGTGCTTCTTGGTCTTTTCATTTGATGCTGATCATTAGGAAAAAGGAGAATAGTGTGAAGTTTTCAACGTTTTGTGTGTCTACCCCCAGATTGATGTGGAGGCGGGTTCCAGTTGGTAAGCGGGACCACCCGTACCAGGTGTCCAAGTTCCAGAAGACCTCTGGTCCCAACGACAAGGACATGACCTTTGGTGGTCACAAACCTCCGACCTTTGACACGCCCTTTGAGCCGGTGATGCGGCGAGAGGTGTCCGTCTACAACTCCATCACCATGATGAAAGAGTACGAGAACTTCTCTTTTGAGGAGCTCCGCTTCGCCTCATTGCCCGTCACAAGGTTGGTGGTTTTCTTATTCAGTTCTCCATGTGTGTTATGTAATAGTTTGGGGATTTGTTTTGTTTTGTTTTGTTTTTATTTATTTTTTACAGGAGGGATACTGGATGCAGAATTAAGAAGGTTTTACCAAACCATCACAGCATGAATGTCTATTTTCATTTACCTCTCCTGTTTGCTGTGGTGATTATTCTTTTGTGGAAATAGATTTTTAGTAAAACACAGTAAAATATTTGTGTAGGCATTCACACATTGAAGATGATTAGAAAATGTACTGTATATGGCATATTCTTTTATGAATTGGGACTTGTAAGACAATTTTGCGAGTGGTTGAATCCTTGTTTAAAAACCACATTGATGGAATGAGAAAGAAGTATAATCATGTTTTTTCCCGCCTTGAATACAATGTGCAATGCATTTGCAACAATATTTGTGTGAGTTGTCACTTTCACAAATATTGGTTAACTTTCTTTTCAGTTCATTGCTTGGCTCTACAAAAGAATATGCAAGTTACTGGAAAACCAGAAATATTTTTGGCATGAAATTTTTGCAAATTGCCAGTGGCATTCATTGCATAAGTGTATAGACAAGAACTTTCATGTACATTTTAATTTCACGAATCTTGGCTCCTTGCAAAATTTGTAAAAATTTCATGTACAAAAAATTTCTGGTTATACAGTAACTTGAAGCTTTAAATCCTAATGTTGTACACCTCAGGCCAAATGAGAGCATGCTGGTGCGAGATAACGCTGATGGCAGCTACACAGCAAACTGGACCCCGAGTTCCACCGGCACCTACTCGATACACGTTACCATAGATGGACACGCTCTCGGTTAGTGCTCTGTTTGGTTTACTTCATAAAATTATCATGTAGAATTTCAGTTCGCCCAAGTTAAAGAGTATCTTTTCATTTGAGTATATGTACCTTTCATTCGAAAAATACTTTTTTTCATGTTGTATTTGCTCTGCCACAGAGTATGTATTCCTGCTCTTGTCAATGTCACAAAATTTTTGAGGAGAGCATTATGTTTGTGTGAATTTGAAGACAGTTGTCAAGGGTGGTCCACACTGTGTAGGTGTGATATCAAAATGAGAAGACATAATAGAAAAAGCCATTTCCCCAAATTTCTCTGGAGGAGGCAAGTTAAGATTCCCATGGACAGAGGTTAGCTTGTTACCGTTGACTATTGTATATGTGACAGTTAGGAGAAACAGAGTCACTCAAGTAATGCATTCAGTATGCAGCATACTATGTGAATTCATATAGATGCTAACAAGAATTGTTACTGTAGTTTATAGCATTTACTGAGGATGATGCCATTAATGTGTTCTAGGGTTGAGTTATTAGTTTTTTCGTGTGTGTGACAGTTGCTCTGTTCATGAGATATTGAAATCCTCAAATGCTTCATCTCCCAACAGTGGTATCTAATCATTTGTTCTCATGTTTCCACTGAAAGTGTTTGTCGTATAGATGCACTATGTTTATTGATTAATTCCAAGAAGAGGCAAGTCCATGGTAATCTTTTGGCATATGTTGAGTAGAAACTTGTGAATGAAATGGCTCAACTTTGATGCATTGTGAGAACTGTCTTTAAGCCTTCATATGGAGCAAGCTGCACTGATAAAATAATGTGACATGAATATGTTCTGCTAGTTGTGTGTGTCACCTGTCACCTACAGAAGATGTTCCTCAAGTTGAGGTCAACGACCCACCACATGGCGTCATACCAGCCAACGTCACGCCCAAGAAGTCGTCCCCACCAGTCAACAAGATGCGTAAACTCGTTGCCAAGTACTGCCGCGGGCTTAGGGTCAGGAGTACGCCCTCGCTCCAGAGCGAACAGATAGGAATTGTGGACGTCGGAGGGGTCATCGTCTTCACAGAAGAGGTACAGCTGTGCTTACTTGCTCATTGTGTATGAGCAATGCGTTTGGAGTATGTTTGAATTGTTTTTAAAGTGTTTTTTTTTTTATGACATGATTCTGTATCTTAGCATAGACACGCATTTCTTTGAGATAGCATATCATTTTACTCTAATTTGTCATTCAGCTCAATATCAGTGCATTCCTTTGCAATCCACATACTTTGAGCATTTTCATGTGTGTGTTGGAGAAAAGCATGCAAAATCCTCGAGATAATATGTCTGCAGATTATCTCTGAATTCATCCCCTCAGGATTTAATAAAAATAGAGGTTTCTCGGTTTTGCGTCATGTACATCAATTCAGCATTGGTCCCCAATAACACATAAAACAAGACTAAACATATCGCATGAAATGAAATTTCTGAAATACTGCTGATAGCGATCAGTATGACGTAGAGACCTTGAAAGGCTACCACAGACCCTAGTACTTACTGTGGCCATCTCTCCCTGTCTTGGTGTGTGTCCAGCTCCAGAATGAGGATGGTATTTGGGTGAGGTTGGCTCAGGACAGCATCAGGAAGTATTGTCCAGACAATGGCCAGAGGGAAGGATGGTGTCTGCTTTACAACCAGCACATTGGCAAGACCTTCCTCTTCCCTGTGGAGGTGAGATCAGAGGCAATGCTGGCAGTGTCACATACCATCATATTGATTTCTCTTTGCCCAACAATATCAACTTTTCAGTTCCAATGTGATCATTATCTACATATCATACACTGATTGCTCACCCTCTGTACATATTTTGGCATGGCATCTGATAGTTTCAGATTATATAAATTAGTATCCAGAGCATGCTCTATGAATTTTTCCCACCTTTGAGATATAAGTCTTTGGGAGTAGTTAATTTTGCGATCACACCAATTTTCAGTGGCAGAGTGAGAAACAAGTTTCATCCCTTGTCAAGCAACAAAGTTGTGCCATTGCCCACCTGGAAAAAGATAAACAGAAGACAGTCTATATGGCTTGGTATTTATTTTTATTTTTATCAAGTGACTCATGAAATTTATGCCAATGCTTACACCACCATCACAATGTTGAGCACTTTGTTTATATCCTCATTTCCATCAGTAGCAGAAAAGAAAGAAAGAAAAAATTATGAGGCCATTTTAAATTTGTCAATGTCAAAGCACTTACTGCACTTTTTTCTCTCTTTCTTTCTGTCATTACCAGGAGTCAAAGTCCATCTATGATGACCGAGCCGAGAGACTCCGGGAGTCACCAGCTGCCAGCAGCCTGAAGTCCCTGGAGGCAGAGAGCCCCACACGAGTGAAGCACAGAACAGGTGACTGTTGCCTAGCAACTGGAGCAGGTCCTCCTAGGGCATTTTTAACCCATTTAGGACAGGCTGATTTTGCTATAACACGCATTTCCCATAGACACCTGCCCTAGTATACTGTATACGCCATATATTTCGCAAGTCTAAATTTTCGCGAATCGGGACTTCCCGACAATTTCGCGAGTGGTTAAATTCGCGATCGTGGAGTCCTGTACTGAACAGAGAAATGTATACGCGTACGTCAAATTCATATCGGCATAAGAGTCCATATTTTCGTGTGTTTTTAATTTCGCGAATAGCAGCTGACTCGCGAAATTCGCGAAAATAAAAACCTTGCGAAATATTCGGCGTATACAGTACTTGGGACTCGTCCTCAACAGGTTAACATTACCCTGTCTGCATACCTGCCAACTACATTCCTTTGTATTCTAATTTTTCAGGAAAAAAGAAGCTTCATTCAACCTTGTATTTCTTTTTTCTTTAACACTTGCTAGTAGTGATGTGTGGAAGGTGGATAAAAATGCTTATTTTTTGATATTTTCTCCCATTTATGCTCATTAAATGAATTTCAGGGTTGGTAAGGATTTGTCTGAAGAGCCTCTCCAATGCGTCAGCAAATGTTGTAGACTTACAGTGCGGTCTTTATTCATATATTATTGTCATGGCTCTCAGATAGAAGTATGCTTGTAGCAGTTAAACATGATGCCATGTGTGATAGGTAAATTGGTGTATTCAATTCATGGTTGTTTCAGAAACTTAATTCCATTTAAAATGATATCAGCACCCTTCTGTATGTCCGATGATAGTGTGCAGTGTTCAAAAGTCATGTAAAAATTGGTATCAATGGAAACTGTGTGTACTGTTAAGAAGCATTTATTTAATGTTATCCCCTTTTTGTTTTGTTTGTATCATTGTATGAGGGATACTTTTGTCTCCCTCTTTAACGACCTAGAGCATTGAGAATTGTGTAGATATTTGTTGTTGAATGTCGTTATCACCACAGCTTGGAAGGGCATCTGAGAAATTTGAAAGTAAAACCTACTTTGGCTGCATCAAATGGGAATGTCACTTTATTGAGTGCTGTGTCTTATTCTTGGTTTCAGGAGGAGCTGGCCTTTACCAGGTGGTGAATTGTGGACCTTCTGGGCACAACATCCGTTGCCGGGCCAGCCTGAAGGCCACACCCGTTGGTATGATGGTGATGGGCAACCAGGCCAACGTTGTTCAAGAGGTAAAATGTGCAGATATATAGTGGGATTTAACAAACTGATGAATTAGAATTTTTGCATATGCACGGAAACAATACAGAAATGATAAAGCAAACAAACAAACAAACAAGCAAAATTCAGTCAAATTCTACATGCGATGTAGCCAGCAGACGAGTGGAGAACATTAGAGTGGCAATTCATATCAGTGAACCTGTGATATCCTGGTAGTTACAGTTACACAAGTGAATGGCAGTGTTTATTTTTCTTGTATTCGATAAACATAAGTTCCCGTGAGATGCAGCCATAGGCAAAACTCTGGTATTTTACCATTGAAGGGAGTGATGATGAACTACTGTAAAACCAGAAACATTCTTGGAATGAAACTTTTGTGAACTGGAGCCGAATGCTTTTGTACTACATGAAACTTTTGTAAAGTGACGACCATGAAAAAATTACAAGTGTACTACATGAACTGGATTTTGTATACAAGAACTTTGTGTGCATGTATTGCGGCTTCTTTGCGAAATTTACAAAAGTTGTATGTATGTGAAAATTTCTGATGTTACAGTAAAAGGCTAAGGAGAAGTTGTAGAGTAATGCTGTGATTTTGGGCACTCATTTCTTTTCACAAGTCTTTGCCAAATATTTCATCCTCAGGCTTGTCACGGTGATGGCTCCATCTGGGTGAAGCTGGATAAAACCAGTATGAACCGGTACTGTGAGAACACCAAGGGGGAGGCGTGGGCCCTATCCTACAGCAAGGGGATCACTTACCTCATGCATGAACGGGACCTGTCCCTCTCGGACAAGGAGCGGACCAAGAGCTCCTCCGAGACGTTCTCCTTCTACTCCGCCTCCCAGCAGACTGCCAAGGGGGCCGCCACTGGCTTTGACTTCAAGAATGCCCAGGGTCCCCCATCGCTGGGTTTCGCCCACACGACGGGTAAGCCAGAAACAAGCTGTGGTGGAGCATCATGGAATCCTTGCATGTCTGTGTGTTAACCCGTTGAGGACGAGTCCCGAGTGTACTCGGGTGGGTGTCTACGGGAAATGCGTGTTGTAGCAAGTCAGTCCGTCCTCAAAGGGTTAATGTGTAGAACACTTTGACTCTTGGAAAGGAAGGAGGTGGGGGATGGGAGGGCACCATGTTGTTATACAGGGACTACTTTATCATTACCTCTGACTTCAAGACAAGTTAGTTGGACTGAATAGTGGTACATGTACTCTAAATGTTTGATGATGGTATTTTAGCTTCCTAATCCTGGAACTACTCTGTACATGATGAAGAATTTAGATTTCTTTTATGTGAAAATTTTGCCCTGTACATGTATCCTGTACCCACTTACGGTTGTCAGCTTATGGACAACAAACGCAATGTGATGAATGGGGCATATTGCTATCAATTGTCTGAACATGTTTTCGTAGACATCCACTTTTCTTTCTTACTATGTGCTGTCTATATCCAAATGATGGAAAATGCAAGTCAACATCAAAACTCAATGTGATCATGTATGCAATATTCATGAAGACTTGTGAGTTTATGGGGAAGTTGGTGTATAGCATTGGCCATTTCTGGCATAGTAACCCATCAAAATTTGTCCTGCAGTTGCCGAGTCTAAAAATCTGGAAAGTATCATAATTATTTGACATGTTGAACTGGTATATTTCAGTTAAGTGTACAAGTTAAAAATTCTTGCAATGGATGATAAGTTTATTAAAAACAAATCAAAGTAATGCCACAATCATGTTTTCAAATTTCAGTTGTGCTGATGCTTTGCCCAGTAGTAACATATTGTAGTTCATTCACTGCGTACACTTGTAGTAACTACTGCTATCACCCTGTGATCTTTTTACAGACCCAATGCCCTTCATGTTTGGTGGTTCCTGTGCTGCTGATAAGGATGGTTCAACTGTGAAGGAAAATGGAAAGCTGGAGGATCTGTTGCACAATTCTTTGGAGCCCTTCAGTGCATCCCCCACACCAATGTCCAATCACATCAATGAGGGCAGCGAGAGCTTAAACTGTCGAGAGAAAGAAAACCTTGATCCTGCAAAGGAAGCACGCCAGATGGCAAGGGAGTCGAGAGCAGAAGCGCTGAAGGAGCTGAAGAAGGACTCACAACAGGCTCTTGGCGGATGTCCAGATCTGATCAATGCCCACCCCAAGAGTGTGGACGGTGCAGCAAGTGCAGAATCTGATCTTGCCCTCATGACTGCAGCCAGCAACCATGCTCAGCCATCCAGCCCCCTGCCCTCAGGGAGCCCTCACAGGTCGCGCTTCTCCATCGGTACTGGCTCAAGTCCGCAGTCGCCCAAGAGCAGCATGTCCCCAAAGCCCGGGCGGAAGTCGAGGTCGCCATATGGGCGCCGCGAGAGGACGCTGTCGCCGTCCGGCAAAGACCGGTCGCCTGCCCGATTCCGGGCGACCATTCTGAAGCAGGAGGTGGCGAAAGAGGTGCCACAGACTGCTGTGGCAACATCGGTGGCAGAGTGTGTGAGGTGTGTCTTTGCTGCGTTTTTGTGGCATGAAGGTCTTGTGCATGATGCCATGGCCTGTGCCTCCTTTTTGAAGTTCAACCCAGGGCTGACGAAACAGTCCACTGTCAGCCCTCAAGAACAAATGAGTACTCAGAACAAGCGAGACTTGAAGCTGAAGAACAGACACTCAATGGATCTGAGTCAGAGCATGAAGGAAGGCGCATTTTTCAATACCTCAGAATTTTCCATTCAGGAGCATCCACTCAACCAGAATGAAATGTCCAGCAGTAGGATACGGGAGAAGCTGAATGAGGAATCAAAGAAAAGCGTGGGACCTGCCGTGGCTGGAGCACCGGTCCAGCCAGTCTCCCCACTTGTCAAGTCTGTAAATCCGAACAATTTTCCAGCACAAGGTGCAGATACAAAGACTGCCATAAAAACTACCACTTTCCTGCCGCCGTCCTCGCCTGTGCATTCTCCCAAACACTTGCCTAAAGAAAACCATGAACAAACCTCGCAACCTTCTCACTCCGTAGCGGGTAAAACTCAGCCTTTCCCAAAGAAACCTCCAAGCGCCAAGGAGAAGGAGGGAGACTTCACCGAGATGAGGGAACGATCGGCGACTGTTGGGGCAGAGTACGCCAACAAGGTGCCAAACAAGGACGCCAGCAAGGTTCCCAAGGATGCTGAATCAAAAATGACGCTGCCTGTCACGCTCAAGCACCTGTTGACCTTCTGGGACGAACTGACCTCAGCAACCGTGAACATTGTGTCACAGCAAGTGGTACTCCCTAGTCCCGCCCCCATCACCAAAACCAAAGCCAAGGTAGAGAAGAAAGAGGAGAGACCCCTGAGGGAGAACAAGGGCAAGAAACGCAGGGAGAAGTACTTTCGTGGCGGTCACGGTAATCTCTTCGGCGAGGCGGCAGGAGTGCAGGCCAGGATGGGTGAATTTGACACTGTGTGTGACTTGTGCTTAGGGGTGTTCCCGCACCCTGTAACCTACCACATGAGACAGATGCATCCAGGATGCGGGAAGACAGCTTGGGGGCATGGGTACAACAGTAGCGGTGTCTACCGGAGCGGCTTTGTTGGGAGTTGTGGGGAAGGGGGAGCGGGGGGAAGAGACTGGTACCTCATGTGTGAACGCTGCAGGGAAAAGTACATGCACGAAGCAGAGGACAAGCACAAGGACAAAGCAAAGAAACTCAGGAAAAAGCTGCCGGCACTGAAGACCCCCCGCGTTCTTCCGCCACTAGAGGCACATCAGGTGATGAAGGCAAACGCCATGTTCCTGCTGGACCTTGCCAGCGCCACGGGCCCCATGTTCCCGGGCTCGAGTCCCATGAGGAAAATTTCGCGCTTCGATCTCCCGACAGTTTCCGAGTCGGACTCGCTGGTCACACAGTTCCCAGACACCTCGTTCCGATTCCTGAGCCTAATGGCCGACCAGAGCCCGGGAGGGGAGATGTTCCGTGAGGTGGATGAGGTCATCGGGAGCTCGTCTGGTCCCTGCATTGGATTCCCGTCACCTCCAGCTTTCTCAGGACAAGATTGCCATGCGAGTGAGTTGCAATTGTTGCTGTTTTATCTTAAGTTCTTGTCACTTATATGTTGTTGTTGCTCCTATCATACATGTATTTAAAAAGTCCACAAGTCCTGTGTTGTCTGATGTCAAGAACTACAAGGTAATCATGGTTTCAAAATCAGGAATTATTTGTAAGTTGTAGAGATAACATTACATGTCGCCATTCTGTCAATAGAATAGGAATATTATTGGATATGCCAATTGCTCTTGTGCTGTTACTCTAACTGATAATACACTCATGGTTAGATGAAACAATATAACAGCATATTTTACATCCGGGTGAAAACCTGTCATATATTCGGCAATGTCCATCAGAAAGGGGAATGGGGAAGGGGGTTATCAATGCCTATCACCATAAGGCTTTCAGTATTCCCCCAATCAGTTTATGTGTTGGACAAGTACATGCAACCACTTTTATAAGGTCTCTGTAAAGAGTGAAACATGTGATGAAATAAGCAAATTGACTGACATTACCTTGTTTGCTTGACTGCCAAGGTGCCTTCATGCAATCATCCTCTCGACCCAAGCTGGTCAGTGGCCAGTCTGTGGACCACTCGCGCCGGGTGGCCTACTTCCGCTCCGCGTCCATGAACGCCCCCGGCTATGTCGTGGCGCAGAGTGAGAGCAGGGTCAAAGTTCGGCGGCGGAACAACAGCGGCAGTTCGGGTAAGTGGAATATCCCTGTGCAGTACCATTTGTTCATGCAGAATGAGTTTTAAACATACAGAAAGACACATTGTCATTGATGATAGTATATTTATCATCTATTTGATAGCAATGGTTGGTAGTGCCTTGCCCTATTAATCAGCGTTCTCTCCACGTAGGAATGCTCAGAGATTTTTATCAAGCAAGCTCTCAAGTAAAGTTTCCTTGATTGGGTTGTAGTGTACTTTGATTGGTGTTTTGCATCCACTTTACACATTTATCATTATGAAACCAATGTGAATCTTATTACATATGTGTGTCTTTAGTGAAGTATGTATAGGCATGCAGCATTTGTATGGATATGAATGTGTAAATAGATGTACATGTACATATAGATGATATACAGTATGTCTATGTTTACATTTGTGTGTTCAAATGCATAATGTACACTTTGGTGTGTACTGTATATGGCATGTACAGTACTGACAGCGAATTATTTTCCATGCAAACATTCGGGAATATTCGGGAATATTCAGAAATAATTGACATATTGAATAATTGAATAGTTGAATATTCGTGAATATTTGCGAATCTACGATGCACGAATATGCCTGCAGTGCGCAAAAATGCACAAACATTCGCGAATATGTGGAAAATAATTCGCTGTTGGTACTGTACATGTTAGTAACTATATGCGTATGTACATATGTATGTATGTATGTATGTATGTATGTATATGTGCAGCTATAGTAATGAAACTGGCACCCATTCCCTTCGATGTCTTTTCTAGATGGTTCTTCCCTTCTCCGGCGTCCCTCAGCCCTCCTGGCCAGGCTGATAGAGGGCAGGACCTTGGGTGTGTTGGCCCTCCACCGTCCAGTCATGCTCTTCATCGCGCAGCGCCATGACCTGGATGGCCTGAGACTGGCCATGAAGCAGGCCCTTAGGAAAGGAGCTTGCAGGGTCTACTCCATGCAGGTCAGTAGGAAAACTGCCTTAGCCCCCTTTGTGGTTAGACCCTTAGCAGTAATGTGCCATGCTCTTTCACCAGTATTTAGATAAAGCATCCGTGCTTGACCTCATTGTAAAGTTAGCCAGCACACTCAGGCATAACAATGTGCCTCAGACCAACAGGAAGGCGGTACTGACACAATAGGGATTAAGAGGATCAGGTAATCTCCACAAATTGGCATTTATTAGTTGCCAGGTATCTTGTGCCAATCAGTGAAGACAGTGCCGTATGGGATAAAGCTCACCTGAGCTAGAGGCTCACATGTGTGTTAGCTCCTAGGTCGTAATGAATTGTTATTAAGGTGTCCAGTTTGACAGGAACGTTGACAGGAATTGTCCTCACAGGCAGGAGGTATAACCTTACTCAAGTGGTACAGGTGGCCCACATCAGGGTCCAGGGGCAGGCCTTCTGCATCCCCTTCTATTGCCCCATTGTCATTCATATTTCAGCAGGATTCTCCCCTGATGCTTTCATACATTTTTTCTTTTTATCTGTATGCTTTGTATTATGGGGTAGTTGTAATCGTCAGTTGGGCAAGAATTCTTGTGTTTTTTAGTCTGCCTCATAACAACAAGGAGCTGTAATTCTAGTCATTTGGAAAGCCTTACATTCTGTGTGGTATGCAATAGTCTGATATTAGGATTTCAGCTGTTGAACATTGGTGGGGAAGTATAATTCCTGTATCTGCTTTGTGCTGATCATTTGTGAAGGGGAAGGCCTTTTTCCTTATGTATTGTAATGATGAGTAGTACTGATTAATTTTTACAGAAGAAATATCATGATCCTTTGTATTGTATTAAAGATTAATGATACAGATGTTGAAAGCTGAACCAGAGCTTATCTCAGCCATAAATGTTTAAGCAAATTCTCCATTTTCCCCCTTATATTGTTGTGGTCATTAGGCCCTGAATTGGCTGCTACGAAGTGTTACCCAGCTGACCTGCCTCCATGACCTCCTGTGGCACTTTGTGGCTGCCCTCACCCCGCCCCAGGGGGAGAAGGAGGGAGAGGAAGATGGGGAGAACAGCAAGGAGAAAGAGGAGAAGAAGGAGAAGAAAGAACCTGATCAGGTCAGTGATGATAGGGATAATGATGACCATTGTTGGTAATGAGTGATGGAAGATGATGATGGCAACGACAACAATGTGATGATGATGATGATGATGACAATAACAACAACGACGATGATGATGCATCACCGACCTATGTTGTTTTTATCTCTTCCCATATGTTCCTAGTAATGCATTCTTGTCCATACCACTTTGTAAAGTTATCATAACTTTGAGAAATTTAGTGAAAAATCTTCAAGCAGAAAGGAAGCATTTGTTGAACAAATGATGGGAGAAACCGAACATTTTCTTGATTATGCTTTTCAGGAGCTGGATGGCCTGATGTGTGAGCATCCTCTGTCAGACATCACCATTGCTGGCGAGGCCGTCCAGCCACTCCCAGCAACCTTCCACAGCCTCCTGCAGACGGTTGCTACGGTGATGATGCACCTGCCAACGGGCGGGGCTCTGCAGCAGATGGCCATGCGCTGTTGGTGTCTGCGCTTCCGGCAGGCCGATCACGTCTTCCTTCACCGCTCACAGGTGCGGACTGGTTGTAACACAAACCACTGGTCAGATAGCATCTCTTGATTTGCAAGTGCAGATGGACAGTAGATATAGTGGTTGTATTTAACAAGCCTTCCCAAAATCCAACAGAAGTCTTCAGATGTAGGTCAAAAGCAGTTAAGTGTCAGTATGTTTTCATGGTGTGTTCATGTTATCGTCTGTGGACCTCATATCAGAGCACAGACTTTCTAATGTAAATGAGTGGTACACTTGTTATTGATCTTCTTATTTGTGATAAGCATTGTGGATTTGACCAAGAGTGTGATTAAAAGTAATGCGGTACCAGTAGGATAGTAAGTTTGTTTTTGCAAGCATGATTTTAAATGTCATATTGATACTTGGGGGTGCTGGGGAACGGGTACATTTCTTTTTCTCATGTTATCTACATTGTATGATTAAAAGTTTTACACTTGACCAAGATAACTCATTTTAAATTGTAAATAGAATTATTGTTTGCATTCATGATTTGGCTTGGACAGACCAAATGACAAATTCATCAAATACAGAATGTAGGCATCATGGATAAATCAGACTCATTCAAAACCTGAATGTAAATTGTGCCAATTGACCTGTGCATTTATCCTGTTCCATAACTTCAAGCCCATCCATACTGACATGAAATAGAGATACCTTCATTTGTGATTACTGCCTGGAGATGTTTTACCTGTGTATTTCTGCAAATGTATCCACACACAGGTCTTCAGCAATATCAACCAGATCTTGTCCAAGTCTGATGAAAGTGAAGGAGATGGTGAGGGCAGTCTCAGTGGGAGTGTGGTGTCTGCAGCTGAGTCTAGTCTTGCATCTCAGGTAGGTTTCAGAAATTGCAGCATGGAGGCAAAGTCATACAATCAGACTGTTTGAATGGAGTTGATACATGGTAGTGCGAGCTGTGCTCCTCAACTCCATAGGCTTTACATAGTTGGTATTCCAGTTTTCACTCGAGAATGTGAGAAATTATATTATATTTTTTTTATTTGTTGAGTCAAGTTTTGGGGCATGATATGGAAGGTATTTGATTGGTTTCAGAGGATGATGTTAAATAATGAAAATAGCTGTTGTGCTAAGAATTAGATGTTTATAATTCACAAGGCAGGGGGAATCTGAAGAAAGCTCCTTTGAATATGCTTACTGGCATATATGTATATTTTTCTTTAGCTAGAATATATGTCTCATTTCTAAACATGGCCATCGTCATGAATTTTGTTAAAGTCCTCTCGTGTTTATTATTATTGTGCTCAGATATTTCGAGTTGTTTTTGTGTGACGTAAACTACAAAAACATGGACATGGTGTATGATGTTGTGTGTTATTTCATATCTTTATATGCTGTATATTTATTTTTCCTTGACTTCTTGACCTGGCAGGGTCCAGTGAGGGTGGAGCTGCTGAAGGACATCACCTCCTCCGTGGAGCTACAGGTGTCCAGCCGAGCGGCCATGCTGCCCAGCCTGGTGGACGGCTCCACGGAAACCTTCTGGGAGTCCGGTGATGAGGACAGGAACCGGAACAAGTTTGTCACCGTCTCCTGCGGAAAGGGCATGACGCTGGGCATGGTGGCCATCCACGCTGACAACTCACGTGATCTTGGGGTAAGCAAAAATATGTTTAATGGTGGATAATTTCATGGTACACCATGTATTCTTTTGTGGATGTGAATATGGTCCTGAAAAGGACTATACTCAACCTTGAAATTTTAGTAAGCGTTTTCTAACCATCCTCGGGAGAATACAATTTGTTATTTGATACAAGAGTTTGCAGAGTTCTTGTGAGTTTCATCTCCTTTTGCAGAAGACAAAAGGAAATCACAATGGAATTGGATCCAGTTCAAGTCAAGATTGCCATCTGTATACTTTCTCCTTTTTGTGTGTCATGCTTGTAGAACAAAGTGACAACCATGAGATTTCTTGCTGGCTCCAGCGTAGACAGCCTCATCAAGATACAAGTCTCCAACCTGGATGTCCGGCACACCGGGTGGGTGACCTGCGATCTCTCGGGTTGCCCCGAGGGGTCAAGGGTCATACGGGTGGAGCTGAAAGGTCCAGACAGTCACCTGAGGATCAGACAGGTCAAGGTGCTGGGAGAAAACAAAGGGGAGACATTGTCAGTAGGTGAGCAATGTTTAGACATCTTCCTTCCAGTCCAGACACATTTTATCTTTGAGTGTTGCATGCATGTGTACCTGCATTAACAGTATTTGGTGGATAACGCTGTTCATTAAGACAATCTCAATATTGTATGTGTCAGATGAGGATGTCAGGATTGGGAAAAAAAACACAGTTTAAATTAATAACAGCATAAATGGTTTGAGTGTCAAGTGACCATCGATTCATTTGTTTTAATACAGCATTTTCATAAGAATTGTATACTTTGTGCTACAGTGAGATATTGTGTGAGTGGATTTATTCTACGAGGCCATGTAGGAAGCTCTTAAATGCTAATGAGCATTTTAGTGCTGCTGGGCAGATGGCTTCAAGTGCCTTCCAAAGGACCAGGCCATGAAGATATAGGGCTTTGCTTAGGGGCACCCGCTACCTTACTTTAACTAGGGACTTCAAGATTGAGAATCCTTGCAGGGCTCAACACTAACTTTTTTCTCTCTCTCTCTGATAGCCCATTTAAAACATTCTGTAAATATGAAATTTTAGTGGCCAGAAAAAAGGAATGTATGGGCCCGAAATAAGAGGAAATGTTGACACCTTATGTTGAATTTTAGTTGCCTGATCAGGCCACCAAGAGATAACCTTTTTGAAAATTTGGTGACCCACCATCAATTTTTAGTGGCCATCAATTTTTAGTGGCCACAGGGCCAAAGCCGGTGTCAAACCCTGCCCTTGGTCTTAGTCACTGTGCCACAGTGATTCTTAAATGACTACAATTACTGCACACGTAAAGCACAGAGGTAATAGTGTTATGATATTCATGTGGATAGATTACCACACAGCGTTCATTTGCTTCTCGCGTCCTCAGGCTCACAGCCATCAGCGATGAACCTCCAGCAGCAGAACTGTGTCGGTGAGACGCTACGGGTCTTCCGCCTGCTGACCTCCCAGGTGTTCGGCCGGCTGCTGTCAGACGAAGAGCCGGTCAACAAGGACGCACAGGCCATGAAACCTGGAGATATGCAGACGCCGGACGATGAGGTATGCTCAGTGCAATACATATGTCCACTCTACCTTTTGGCCCCTAACCATCCATACTTGTCTTGAACCATGCTCAATTTTTCTCCCAATGATATATGTTTGTACATGTATATCTCTCTCTGTCTTCATCTTCAGATTTTTTATTTGTTTCATTGATTGAGTTGATGAGGTGCAAGATTAATGCTCTGAGTAGAACTAAAGAGTTTTCCCTCCAGGTCATATTAAGATTTTAAAATAATAGCATTCTATCTTTGTTTTTTGTTTTTTTTATGCAGACCTGTGAAATTTGTGCAAGTTTCTCAGTACCCATGTGTCTGGGACATATACCATTCTTTGGTTTGCTTCAGAGTAGAAAGATGAAAATGTAGGTTCCCTTTGTTGAGTTTCAGTTTTGCTATATTCTGTGCAGCTACCACAACAAAGGGAGTTGCTTGTCTGAAGTTAATACATTTCAGTCGGCTCTAACATGATTAGTACTGTAGAATATTAAATGAAGGCACTTTGTGAGCTTAATGTTGAAAGTCAAAGAATTGATAGAATGTAAAATTGTAAGCATGACAACAGTGTGGCTATACCTGATCTTCTCTTTTACTCTTTTAGCTTAACTTCCCCCAAAATATATTTGAATATCTTAAGCGTCGGCAAGTTGCCATGGAGATGTCAATTGTCATGTTTCTATGCCCTTTTTAGGAGACCAATGACTGTGACCTGAAGGAACACATGGTGGGCATCCTGTTCAGTAGACAGAAGCTGAGCAACCTCCAGAAACAGGTGGGTTGCCGTGGTGATGGGGATGATGTACCCCTTCACAGACATCACCTGATGAAATGGTGCAGCATGGAATGGAGGAAGGTGTAGGGCCAACTGAGACATTGGACAGAGCACAGTATTATTTTACAAGTTTTCATGTGAAATTGTGTGTCATATTCACAATTATCACGATTATGTAATGACTGATTATGTGAAACTGAATTGCTGTCAAAACATCCCTTTTGAACAATCACTTTGGAATCCAAATATTGTATACCCTGCAGAATATGGTGCTGTTTTTTGATACTTCAAGTATTCAATTATGCATTAACGCAACGCTTCATTGATCAATCAGTTTTTGTATGTGTGTGTGTATTATTTTATTATATGTGTTTTTTGAATAATTTGTCAGTACACTTTAATGTGTGTAAATATGTTTGATGTAAGTATGTTTGATTTGTGCATATATGTTTACAGTCATGGGTGGCGATATGATGGTAATAGAGGAAGATGAAGAGGAAGATGGTGTGAGGCTTGAATTAGAATCTGTGCCAGACATTCTTCTATCATAGTGGGGACTGCACCACTCATTTCTTATCTAACCAGCCAACACGGGCGAAAGAATTAATTTCCCCCACTGAGTATCTGAAATCTTAGAGTTTTCCGCAAAGGGAAACAGGTGGCATAGAGGTCTTATTGTGCTTGGAAGTTAAGTATGTGTTTTGTATATGTACATAGTGTCAGTGGTGTTGAAAAGTATAAGTCATAATGCAGCTTTTTCAGTCAGAAGATATACAGAGATGATGAGACGTACTGATTGATGTCTTTCTTGCCCCTGTCCCCCTCAGGTGTGCTCTCACATAGTGCAGGCGATCCGTAAAGAGACCATCAAGATGCAGGATGACTGGGAGGCCAGTCTTGTGGCCTCCAGCAAGCTGACCCCCACCAGCACCCCGTCTTCCTCTGCCCCGTCCTCATCGGCCCTGGACCAGTCTACCTCGGTGCCGGATGCCTACTGCTTCGAGCTGCTGTCCATGGTCCTGGCCCTGAGTGGTTCCCACGTGGGCCGGTCCTACGTGGCCCAGCAGGACGGGCTCCTGCTGGACCTGGTCTCGCTGCTGCACACGGGGACGCCTCGCATCCAGAGACAGGTTAGTTGCTTGGCTTCTTAAGAGTGTGGCAGATCTCCTCCAGCATTCTCTGGTAGATCTCTTTGGATACACTGTGATGCAGGAAATATGGAATGAGGACTGTTAGAGGAGGGCCCTGTTTCACTAACATGGGAATCATATCGAGCCAAATGATAACGAAAGTTGGGACAGATTCAGATCAGATCTAATTTGGAATGATACAGAGGCATTCAACATGTGTTTAAGAACGTGGGCAGATGGACGCAGGATAGTGTTCCCAAATGGCTGAGTGAAACATTTCCTAACCTCTGACGACTGATTGATCCCAAATTGTTCCTAGGATCAGTTGACTTGAACTTAGGATTAGTATTACTTGTGAAGGGATGAGAAAAAGATTAGTATTACTTGTGAACGAATGAGAAATACCCCACTATGTGAGGACAGAAGTTGGCAGATTTTGTGCCTGTGTTTTGCACCCTGCAGGTGACAGCTGTTCTCCGTCGCTTCCTGCTGGAGATCTCTCCCAAGCTCTTCAAGCAGATCATGGGGGTGACATCCCTGCCCCCCGACGACCTCAGCCTCCTCACACAGGGCAAGGGTGACAACGGCCCGGACACCCCCGCCGAGGACTATCTAGGAGTCCTCGACGTCTTCCTGGCATGCATTGCCAAGGCCCTGACAGTTCAGACCAAAGTCAAAGGGGGGTGGCAGGCCGTCCAGAGCAGAGGGACATCAGAGTTTGGGCTGGGCAGCGGAAGGGGAACACACTCCTACACACTGGCTAAGCTTCAGCAGCAGACAAGGTAGATATTTCAACAGCATTTTTATAGTAGCATATATGCATTCAAAGTTAAAGTCAACCTCTACATTGATGCTGATTATTTTATTCACTCAAAACTGAATGGAATTTTTAACTGAGGCAAAAAAGAATGCACTTCCAAGGAACATGAATTATTAAAGAGGCTAATTTTTCAGTTACTATGCTGATTAATTTGTTAATTAATGACATTACTGTATGCATGAACATGCATTTTACATAATTGACAGACTTTTCAGGCAGAATGCCATATTCTTCTTGGACTAGACAGCACCCTCAGGTGTCGGGTATGTGTGCTCTTAGGTGTTGAATGCTGATATTGTCTTAGTGCTTCCTATTCTTCCTATCATGAAAATATACAAAGTCTTAATAGTTGGGTATGTATCCATCACCCTAGTTTAAATGTTGTGAACTTTTGCAGAACTGATCTACAATCTGACAGACTACAACATTCTTAGCTAAACCGTATAATCATCCTCCAAGAACCAGCTGGGGGTAGTAGCTCTGTCATCTGTGGATACACTGTAACTATAATGGTTTCTAATCTGTTTTTCTCTGTGTTTGTTTTGCCTTCAATCATTTCTCAGTACGGAGGAGTCTCCAGTGAGGAGATCTGACAGCAAACACTGGTGGCTGCGTGGCTCCATGTCAAACAACATTGCGGAGCAGATCATTGCCCTCATCAAAGACCTTTCAGCAGTAAGTCACTCATTTTTATTCACTGTCGATGTGAGAAACTTAAGAATAAAACTTGTGAGTAAAAGAGCGTGCACGTTTGTATTTTTGTTCACACATGCTGTACAGCTTGCTACACAATAGCCAGTGTATTGCGTGAGATAGCATGATATATAGATAGCCTTATCGCTGGTGAATATGATACGTTCAGTTTAAAACTTTGCACTTTTCAGAAAGTGGCATAACAGAAACCTTGGAATAATATTGGCTGGTCTTTTTATTCTGAAATGCGATAGTTTGGTGGTATGAGCAAAAAAAGCAGAAAGGGGTTTCATTACCAAGATTTGTACAATGTATATCTGTAATGCATTTCCTCCTCTCAGCTACGAGGACTATGTACTACATTCATGCAGTTCTGACCTCCTTAGACTCTATGCAGATTTGACACATTATCAAAATATCAATCCATTTGTGTGTCTGCCTTCTTGTTCTTTTGGTTTGTGCATATCTATCTGTATTTATTGATTTATTTGCCAAAAAGACTAGCTTTGCATTCTAGAAGAAGAATCCCAAGAGTCATGAGTGCAAGAAGACTCATACTGTATACGTCATACTTTCTTTGTAATATGTATTGGGGTTTTTTTCTGAAGTTGAGTCTGCATTCCATGTCATGTTTGTTTTATAATCCTTATGCTGCTTGCTCTCCTAGGGCAAGATTTCCACAGAGTGGGCCAAGGTCACCAAGGGAGCCATCGCGGAGCGCGTCCTGTCCCTCACTAAACTGGACGAGACCAAGAGGGCGCCAGCACTCTGTATCAAGAGCAACACGGTGAGCGCTGAACCGATTGCCTCACTGCATTGAGAAGTTAAAGAGCATCCTATAAAGTATTTGAGAGCTTTTTGATCATATTGCCTCTGTTGTAGTTCTGTCAGTCAATGCTGTGCTTTAACATATGACATCAGCTGGACTAGACTGCCTCTAGAATATTTTAAACTCCGAAGATACCCCACATCTGCTAGTAGGATGCTGTCAATGTCTAATTTCAATTCACTGCATTCACACAACAATATCTTTGATAGAGCACAAACTTTTATATTCTATTTCTCGTCTGTGTGAAATGTTGATGGTTGTCAAACTGACAAGGAGTTTGAAGTATCTTTCTATTCCCTTTGGATTTTCAACTTTGCATCAGGTTTCATTGCATCATGTTAACATGCCAGCTTTTAAAGTCTCAGTCATTCAAAGAAAGAGTACTAGAATTCATGAAAATTATCTGTTTCCTAATCCCTATTAAAAGCTATATATTGTACTCTTCTTTTTTTTACACAATGCTGACTTCTTGTGTAATTTTACAGAAATTGGAGGACTTGTGAAAGATGATAACACCATTGTACTCTAACATTCTTAATTTCCAGCCAAGCAAAACATGAGTCATGAATTTCTGTGCACAAGGCAGGAAGAATAACATTCATCATCATTTGTTTGCTTTCTCTCCCCCTGGTACAGCTGTGGCTGTCCCTGGCCTCGCTGTGTGTCCTAGAGAATGAACACGTAGAGAGACTCTCCTCCAGCCAGTGGGCCCAGGGCAAGGATTCACCCGCTGCCAAACAAAAGGTACTTGGGAGAAGAGGGCGGGGCCCCCTAAGGAGGAGGGAGGGGGGCAGGAATGCTCTTTCTTTCTCAACATTATGCTCAGCTCCTGTCATGTAGGAGGATGTTTTGTCTTCTTGTGTGCTAGATATTGTAAAACCAGAAACATTTGTGGCATGAAACTTTCGCGAATTGCCGCCCTTGAAAAAATTATGAGGATGCTCCATGTGCTGGATTGTATAGACAAAAAACTCTGCATTTTACTTCAGCGAATCATGGCTCCTCTAGGAATTTGCGAAAGTAAGGTGCCCATGAACATTTCTTGTTTTACAGTGGCTTGTGCAGTGTACTGTAAGAGAGCATTATGAAACTGTTATCATTGACTTTGTACACTGTTGATGCCCTTCTAGCTACAATGAAGTCTTGGTGCGGTTAGGTGATAATTTGGATGGTGTGGTGTGTGCACTGTGCCTTATGAAATGATAACTTCACCGTAGGGTTAACACAATTGATTTATAGCATCCTATACAATGGATATCATATCAACAACTCAGCCAGTTCATTGCATCCCATGCATTGGATATCATGTTACCAAACCACAGTTGGTATACTGTGTTCCTAACAGTAGCATTCCATCTCTTGTCTCTACTCAGCAGCCAACGTGTGATAACCATGACGACGGGGAGACGCTGGCCATCAGCCAGTGTGAACACTGTGGGAATCTCTGTGCTGACTGTGACCGAGTCCTGCATCTACCCAAGCGGAGCCGCAGTCATCAGAGGAAGGTAAGGCCACACTGGAAATTCTGTGTGACAGTCCTGTGGTCTGTACTTGATAGGATAATTACATGTATTGGTTCCATGACATTTGCTCCTGTGACAATTGCTCCCGTGAAATCTCTGAACACTAAGCCAAACATAAATTCTGATGACAAAGATAACCCTAACCTTAATCATAGTCCTCACATCAAACTAAAACTAAAACCCTATCACAACCTTAATGCTAACCCTAAGTCCTTGGAAAAAATAAGACCAGAGCAATTGTTGCAGAAACGTCGTAGCATTTGGGAGGAAGCACTGAGATCGAACAGCCAATCAACAGGCTTAAAATTCAAATTTTACTAACGCACCGGAAGTGGATAGGACTGAGGTTATTTCACCCGTGACAAGTTCATTTAGTGTAGCACTGTGTACTTTATGTTTCAATATGAAGGACACTCCCACATAAATCTTGACTGTGTTATGTAGTTCTTTGAAGTGGCTAATGCCAATCTGAGTATTCATGCATGTCTTCCTAATTTTGGAATGCTGCACCAGGTGTTCAAGGAGGAGGAGGAATCCATCCGAGTAGATCTGCATGAAGGATGTGGCCGAAGCAAGCTCTTCTGGGTCATGACCCTTGCCGACTCCAAGACACTCAAGGCTATGGTGGAGTTCAAGGAAACAACACCAGGTAAATGCTAAACAGCTGTTGAGCGCTCCTTAAAGTAAGGCAGGTAAACGTAGACTTAGTGCCATTACCAGTTGTAATATCAAGTAACATTTTTCATGGTTCTTACACCAGCATTTCTTACTTTAAAAACCTATAGAAAAACCTGCATGATATCACTTGCTTGAACAAAAACAACATACAAGCTACAAACTTCTTATCAATTTACTTTTCAGTGATTGCTTTATGAATTTGCAGGTGAGAAGAAAAACAACAACAACAGATGACTAGCTTTATTTCTCTCTTTTTTTTTAAATTGTACACTGGTATTTGGCACAACATAATTATGTTCCTTTGGTTGCATTTACTTTCAAACTTAAGGTGGATCAGCCTCAGGCATGGGTGGATCCATTGCCATGGGAACCTGCCGTTTCTGTGGCAACAAGACCCCCTCAGGTCTCCTTGGACCAGCGGGAAGTGTCTGCAGTGATCCAGATTGTCAGGTGAGTCTCTCATTTCTCACCATCTGGCTCACTTGTCCACTCTGGTTACCATCTCTCGCCATCTTTCCTCCCTGTTCATCCTTGGTGTATCACTGTACATGTCCTTTGGTCTTTAAACCCTGCAGCATCATTCTCCAGTACGTGTCCAGTTTTGACATTGGGTGCAATGTATGCAATGAATTGAAAATGATTTCAGAGATTTTCACTGGGCTACTGGTGCTGAAGTGTTAGCCATGAAACTGGAGGTGTGACTTTAACATGACACAGCAAGTCACATTGGGAGAGAAGAAGCTGTATTGCAATGACAATTTAAGCAAGTTGTATCAATTTTAGTTCAAAAGCCGAAGAGCATTCTATTCCTTGGGCTCTGTCCAATGTTTACACCCTGGTGATTCTCAGCTAACAGTAAGGCTTTCATGCAGAGTACTAGCTCTGTGATTTCATGTTGTGTGAAATAGCTCATCTCAGGTGACTAGATGTAATATAACCACTGCAAGTATGTCATTGTCAATCAATAATTAATGGAGCATAATCATAGAAGTAGACTCTGATTAAATGATGTGGTAGCTTTTATGCATTAGGCCACGGTCTTGACTTCGATCCCAGTCAAATACATTTATCTGCCATGGGTTTTTTCTGATGGAGAGAGTTATAAAGGTATCTCTGTGAGGGTATAAAGGAAAAGAGGAGGGTAATCTTAACCAGCATGGAGCCTAAGGAGGCAGATTAGAAATGTTCTCCATGTGGGGAGAGTGCATATGGGGAAGGGGAAGGAGGGCTCCACTTTTCTGGGTTACTAAGTAATGAAGTATTGAAGTGGAATCATGAGAGATGATGTAAGACTCTAGAACATTTTAGAGAGTAAACCCTGATGCCCCTGCTCTCTTCACCCAGCGCTATGCCGAGAATGCCTGCACCAAGGTCCTACCGTGTGGTCACGTGTGTGGGGGTATCCTGGAGGAGGCGGAGTGTCTTCCCTGTCTCCATGGCTGCGTACCCACCTCCAACCTGAAGCAGGATGCAGACGACATGTGTATGATCTGCTTCACCGAGGCTCTGGCCTGCGCCCCTGCCATTCAGGTATAATCCCTTCCAGGCCATATTTGGTCTTCTGTTTTGTGAAAAGAATATTTGTGATGTTACTCTACTGTTTGCTTGATGTGATGTTGCTCTGACTGTTAACTGTTTACTCTATTGATTTACCATAGCATATTTTATGTCTATCTTTTTTATATCTTTGTGTCTGCACATTTTGACCTGGTAAACATGCATTCGTAGTTTTCACATTTATGGGTTTGCAAATTAAGCTTGTACTGAATATTCCCCTTGCATATATACACCTTGTAGTTGTTAGATATGTTTGTGTGAGATTATTGCTGTGGTAATTGGCTTTCCAATTGCCAGGTTTAGTGACCTTTTCTTGAGGTGCAGTAATAGTTTCTCAGTCACCAGATCTGCATGTCATTGTAATGTTTCGATAACTGAAGTGAGTAATAATGTCTTCTGTCTTGTTACCATGACAACAGCTAATCTGTGGTCACGTCTTCCACCATCACTGCTGTCGAGCCGTGCTGGAGAGGAAGTGGGTTGGTCCCCGCATCACCTTTGGCTTCTCACTCTGTCCCATCTGTAAGGTAAGAGCAAAATCCAGTAGAAACAAGCATCTGTTTTATTTGTACTTAAAGGGATGGTATAATATTGGTAGAGATGAGGATTGGGCATTTAACTTATTGTAAGATATCAAGAAGCCACCTATGAAATAGTATTGAGCGTACCATTCTAAGAGGAATTCAAAGTTTATTTAATGAAAATTTGTTTTGCAATAGCTGAGACATCCAAAAACAAAGTAAAACAAAGCAATCATAATAAAAGGTAGTTCCCACTTTTTATTAGCATTGCTCTGTTTTGGATATGTCCTCCATTTCAAAATCAATTTTCATCAAATAAACACTGAATCCTTCTTGGAATTGCATGCTCTTTCACATTTCATAATATGTTTCTCATTATCGAATCTAAAAATGTTAGAAAGCTCAGGTCTCAACCAAAACTATACGATCCCTTAAAACCGCACAAACACACTCATACATGTAATTTGCGCAGCTGTAAAGACACCCTCCATCTGTAAATCCCAACATGTAAAACAAAGCAAGATAAGAAGACGGAGCACTTGCTTGTGCATCTCCCAAACTGTGGAATGACTACCCAGTAGAAATTAGGAAATCCCCAACTGTAGTATTATTTGAATTATGAGTTAAAACTCTTTTTTTCTTTCATTTAACTGCTCACCATCATTAAGCACATCAGGGGCTCATGCAGCTCATTATAGATTTATATATTGTTATTGTTATCATTATTATTGTTACTAGTAGTAGAAGTAGTTAGTTTGTATTGATATTAGTATTAGTATTAATATTAGTATTTGTATTGATATTAGTATTAGTATTAATATTAGTATTAGTATTAGTAATAGTATCAGTGTAAGAGCGTGAATTATGAATCCCTTGTCGGGTGATGTAGCGTGGTACATTCACAACTCTTACTGTACATTCAGACGCGAAGAAAGGCGAAGTACACAGTTCGATATTCAGTTCATAACGTGTGTATATTTATTGGTAGCAGATATACACACTCTGTATATCCAGCGTAGAATGACAGCGAATATATGAGAGCACTCCCTATAAGGTTACAACATAGCCATATATCTGATGGCCAGGGAGAATCAGAGTTGAGGACTTCTGCCCAAGACAGGGGCGTCCAGAATGATCCCTCTCAACATATGAGGGTCAGATATATCAGGGTTAGTAAGCAAGGGGTCTTCGATGTAAGAATTACTTTGGTTACCTGAAATAAAACTAGACAAAGGACTGACTGTGGGAATTGTAAATACAGGAGTCTGGATTGACTTGGGCTTGACCGGAAGAACAAAGGAAAGGATTAAGTATCGGTTTAATGGGGGTTTACTAGAGGAAATGGTATATGGTGATGGTGGGCTATTACTTGACAAGTTTGCTGGGAAGTTCACTGACACTGCTAATGAAAGAATATAGTAACTTTTAAACTGTAAGAATTGTAAACAGGAGTTTACTGAGAAGTTCTATGACATTGCTATACTGAAAGGATATAGGAACTTTGCAACTGTGGGAATTGTAATGAAAGAATATAGTAACTTTTAAACTGAGAATTGTAAACAGGAGTTTACTGAGAAGTTCTATGACATTGTTATAACGAAAGGATATAGGAACTTTGCAACTGTGGGAATTGTAAACATGATTTGGGGTGGACTGGATTTCTAACTGAACCAGTGTTTTAGGGTACCATCTTTCCGTCTTACATTAGTATTAGTTTTAGAAGTACTGGTATATTTTCTTAGTTTTCTATTCATTTTTTTCCTCTCATTTGGGATTATCATGAAATGGAAATGAAATGTCTCACATTTCATTTTTCTGTACCAATGATTCTCACAAGCCCGAGTTGTACATTGGAGTTATTGATTATGATCTTCCCCTGTACCCCAGGTGAGCATGAAGCACAGGTCACTGCAAGACGTCCTGAAACCCATCGAGGTGCTAGAGGGCGACGTGAGGCGGAAGGCCCTGATGCGGCTGGAGTACGAGGGGCTCCTGCGGAGTGAGGCTGTCACCACCCAGGGGGCGCGGTTCCACAACGACGCAGCGGGATTCGCCATGAATCGATATGCCTACTATGTGTGCTACAAGTGCAAGAAGGTGTGTAGTTATATGGGCCCAGATGCAACCTCTGTATTTTGTGCAATTAATGTTTTTTTGATGCTAGCATGGAAGTTTTAAAGAGAGAGCTTTCAAAAAACGTGAGGGTCTTACTTTAGAAGAAGACAATGGAATAAGGGCAATAGACCTGTGAAAATGTTGGTGATGTCTTTAGATAGAAGGAAAAATTTGTGGCAATGTGAGAATATCTCCTCATCGTTAAACGTTTCATGTTGTGACTAAATGGAATAGAATTAGCATGATATCGCAGTCTTTTCTCTTTTTTTTTTTGCTGTGCATCTAGAATTGTATTTCTTCATACTGTGTACCAAGAACACGTCTTGATTTCTTAAAGGTTTATTTAAAAATATATCAACAGATGCAGGTATATCAAGAGACATATAAGGGTTTGTAGTACAATTTCGTAGAAATGTCAAGACTTTAAAATGCACCACCCACTAAAAAAAGGTCAATCTGGTATGTCCTAATTTCCCTTGACCAGGCCTACTATGGGGGTGAGGCACGATGTGACCAAGAGGCTGGAATCCAAGAGGACTATGACCCCACTGAGCTGGTGTGTGGGGCTTGCTCAGACGTATCAAGGGCACAGGTGAGTCCCGCTATGAGATGATGTTTAATAAGGAACTTCTTATCTACCATTTCCTTGAAAGTGGAATACCCTTTATGAAGGGCTGATTTGTACATCTCTTGATTCAAAACAAATCTGTGCTATAATATGAAAAAGATGTTTTATTAACACATTTTATCAAGCTGAATTTCCCATCAAAACTGTGCAGTGATACATTAAAAAGAAAGAAGAAAAGAATGAAAATATTTAACAAAAACGTGCTCCTGGCTCTGTTGTCTTACCAGCTACACAATCAAGGAATATGTTGACGTTTTGCTGGGTTTCTTGTGGGTAATGTGTCATCAAAACCAATGGGTTATTGTGTACCCTGTTTCTTTACATTTATACTATAGTTATCTTGCATGTGTGTGTGTGTGTGTGTGTGTGTGTGTGTGTGTGTTGTTAATATGTACAATAAAATGGATACGTATGTGATAGTTTGGATGAAATCTGTGTCGACATAAAGTCACTGTTTGTATTGTAACTTTGTGTTGAGTGATGAGAGAAATGAGTAACAGAATTCCTTCATTATGCGCATTTGTGACTATTGTGGCAAGATCCAGTGAACAGTCTTGGACAGAGGTTTTGGGAAAAAAAAGAGAAGAAATTTAGCCAGATTGTTTGATGATGATGAGGATGATGATGATGTAGGGCTTCCCACCCATGATGTGATGTTACTTTTTATGGATATTCATGAATGAAGTCACGGAAATGTTTGGTTGAAAATAAGAGAATTTATGCAATAATCTTGCCATGCAAAATTTTGCCCAGATGTGTGCCAAGCATGGGACAGACTTCCTGGAGTACAAGTGTCGCTACTGCTGCTCAGTGGCTGTTTTCTTCTGCTTCGGCTCCACCCACTTCTGCCAGGCTTGCCATGATGACTTCCAGAGCATCACCACCATCCCCAAGGCAGAGCTACCCCACTGCCCTGCAGGTCAGTCTTGAAAGCAAGCCTACCTTTTTGTGAGTTCACCTACCTTTTGTGAGCTCGCCTACCTTTTGTGAGCTCACTTACCTTTTGTGAGCTCACTTACCTTTTGTGAGCTCACTTACCTTTTGTGAGTTCACCTACCTTTTGTGAGCTCACTTACCTTTTGTGAGCTCACTTACCTTTTGGGAGCTCACCTACCTTTTGTGAGCTCACTTACCTTTTGTGAGCTCACCTACCTTTTGTAAGCTCACTTACCTTTTGTGAGTTCACCTACCTTTTGTGAGCTCACTTACCTTTTGTGAGCTCACCTACCTTTTGTGAGCTCACTTACCTTTTGTGAGCTCACCTACCTTTTGGGAGCTCACATACCGTTTTAACGGGGGGGGGGGGGGGGGGGGGGGGGGGGCTCGACATTCCACGCGATGTATCGCTATTGCGAAAAGCTATCACCATAACGGTTCATGACTTTTTTCTTTCGAGTCTCCTGCATCTTTTGACACCAAATTTGCGATGCCCGGGCACGCAGTTCCGAAGTTGCGCATAAATATGTACGTGCATGTCAGACCAAAAATTGCTCAAAAACGTGAATTCATGTACAATTTCAATGCAAACTGTGCTTACAGGCAAATTTCATAAAAGCATGATTATTTTGGGGTTTTGCTGATCAAAATCAATTAATAACATATTTTTTGGTTCGGAACAATGTCGCGGATAAATTTCATCGAAAAAACAATGCAAAACATAAAGTCGAAAAAACAGAGAAATACATAAAAGATGAAAAAAACAATGAAATACTTCAGAAATTTTTTCTGATAGCACAATTTTTTTCTCTTGCATTTGCTAAGGACACTAAAAAGAATATATACACAAAAAATGTGCCTGTTTTGAGCTTTATTCAGTGATTTATACCAAATTGTCTGATTTCATGCATCATTGTGCATAAATTAGCATAATTTTGCATAAATGATAATTCAAAAGAAAATTAGCTTCATGGTACTTTAGATTACGTCATAGGAAATGTGTGTGCCAATTTTCGTCACAATCGCGCGGTCTACGGCCGCTCTATCATCTACCTAAATAGCCCGGCCTTGTTAGGATTAAAACCTGACTGTCTATTGTGAGCTCACCTACTTCATCCTCCGACCTTTTTTGAGCTCACATACAACTTGTACCTTTGTAAAACTTGGCTGTCTTTTGTGAGCTTACATACCTTTTTAAAATTTGGCTACCTTTTGTGAGCTTACCTGAGCTAAACGGTCAAGGAGGTTGTTGTGATTGATCTTGCTTAATATGTAGATTGCCTTCTCCTTCTGTAAACCTTCGGTAGGGAAGTGAATGCGGTGTCATTCAAAAAATCCATGTGCTGCCCATGGGGGCAAGGGGGTAGGGGTTCAGAGGTCCCCACAATGTGACTTTCAAGCAACATCTTTTATTGAAGTAGAAATTGTACAAGTTCATTGCATTGTTTATTGGGACATGCATAGGTAAAGAATGATTGTTTGTAAGGCCAGAGAAGAGGTACTTGTAGTTGCAAATGATAAACCCTGGAGGGGCGCCACAGGGAAGTTGGTCAAGATTGAGCTTATCTTGATAAAGCTCAGGTGAGCTTAAATCTTCTAAAGTCTCTTACTTTTTCGTCAGGTTGGGACTTGTTTAGTAGGGATATGAGTGGAAGTGGAAAGGAAGGATTCTTAACAGTGAAATTAGCAGAGCAAATGTTTGCATATCAAAATCATCAGTGTTGACTTATCGTAACTTCATACTTTTAAACAGGGTGGTCTTTTCAATGTAAAACATAAGTTATCAATATATCTGAATTATTTCTTGTGTGCATACATAGGTCCAGGAGCCAAGCAATTGGATGTTGAGGAGTGTCCACTGCATGTCCAGCACCCACCCACAGGGGAGGAATTTGCCCTCGGTTGCGGGGTTTGCCGGAATGCTCACACATTCTGACGCAGGCTGGAGGAAGGAGAACACGAGGACGGAGCTACACCATCCATGCAACACAGTCTATCTTGCTACTCACATCACAGTGCTTGCATACACATGTGTGATGTATTATGAATGGATGTCATAATGACTTGCTTGAAAACAGAAGGAGAGATAGAGGAAAAAAGCATGAAGTTGCAATTCTTTAGTGATTCAGTCTCGAGCAAGAGAGAAAGTGCAGTGGAAGATGTGGTCATGTCTTAACTTTTGAATATAGAGAAGTGTATCCAGTATTAGTAGGTATAAAAAGATGCTTCTCATTCCACTAGAAGGTACTGCCAACAAAGAGATCAACAGTCACCAGAAAACTGCCACAACACCTGTGGCCAATTGACGAACTACTCGACTGTTCACACAGTCTACCAGCTGTTTTTGTACCATGTGGATTTTTCCCTGTAGAACTCTGATTTAGTGCTGTTTTGTTATTTTGTCTTCTCTCTTTTTTTTTTCTTCAGAAATGCGCACATGTTTGGTCACAAATACTTGAAACTCATTTTTGTGGTGTGTTAGTGAGTCATAATAAGTTTTGGACGTTAAATTGTTGACTTCATGTTTATGAACACACGAGTTCATAAATTCAAATGATGTTCTAGTATGGTCAGAGAGTCATTATATGACATCATTTGTACCTCATGTCATCACCATCATGTTTTGTTTTTTCTGCCAAGTGTATGCAAAGGAAACAAGTCAATGCTGCCTGTTCACAACAATAAATAGTTGGATGTGAAGTTGAATGTAAGTGATGCAGTCAAATACCAGTGAATAATGAAAGTCTGCAATCTGCAATATTCAGGTCTCAGTATCTTGTATTTTAGTCTGCTCTTTTTTCTCATGAACGTTTTCAAATGGCCATGCAGTAGGAGATAATACCAAAAAAAATGACCCTGGTTGCGGTAGTTCTATGATGCAGCTCCTGAAAGTCAGAAAGGTACTGAGTGTGCTGTGTCCAAAGGCTTTCTTCTAGTCACTTGCCAACTTTTGCTCGAGGAAAGGAAAACCTCCCCTCCCCCATGAAACCAAGCTTAGATTTTTTCGTAGTTAGGATCACCCAATGCCAAATCAATGCTGTTGAGTCGGTTGGAAGAAATGAATACATTTTTCTTCTAACCCTACATCTTCCTACCAAGAAAAAAAGGTGTACCATGCAACTTTTGCGTAGTATAAGGAGGCGAGTGGTATGTTGCTGGAGACCGGTTTCCACACTGAGTGAACTTGCCCTGGGGATGGTTATGGCATTGATTATTTTGCAAGGAGAGAGAGCTATGCTCAGAGCATTTGTAATACCTTTCCAATTTTTATTTGTGCGTTGTTTTGTGATATCTGCATAATTTGACTATATGTGACATGAAGAATCTGCACATGAGTCTCTCAAAAAGAAAAATTATAAATCTTGTCAGTTGTACTGAACACAAATTCAATGCGGATCGTATGCAACAAGTGTGTAGTGTTCATCTAGAGAATATTACTAGCAAATATTCATGCAATACCAAATGCTTTCATATGATTTCCATGATAACTTTTATGTAATTGGTGTATACAATTTTTTTTTTTTGTATCATTTTTTTTTCTGATGCAATCAGATGTGATTTCTTTTTTTTAACAAAAGTACAGAGTAGTAGTTCTTGTCACACAAGTATCTCATTTAATGTAGATTGATGAATATGTAGATTGTGGTAAATTCTGCTATTCAGACTCATTATCACAAGTCTCGTGCAAACTGTAATATGATGATAAACTTTTTTTGTGTGTGTAAATCTGAAATACAGGACACAAGTGATGTAGTGTGTTAGTCTACTTTCATAATGCATTCAGACCTCATGCATACCCCTGCAGCAGAGGTTGCCCCTGACGAGCCTAAAGCTTCCAGGTGGTTTGCTCGACCTAGCGATAACTATTGTATGCAAAGTGCATTCCACTGGATTTAGGCAAGAGAACTTCCATTGCGTGTTGTAGATGAGATTAGAGTTGCTGGCAAGGTTGAAACATGCATTTATTATTTGAATGCATTATGAAACATACGTGTCAGTAGCATATTGAGTAGTCAATACATGTGTGAGTAGTTTATGTCTTCGTGCAGCATTGGCTAAAGGAAGAAATTTATCCAGCCTGATGTATAGATTTTATGCATTGAGGAATGAAGTACATAGCTTTATGTGAGTTGGACCTGTGATATACAATGTGAACGTCAACAATGCAAGAATGTACATGTGGTGCAGTTAGGATTTCGGTGTGAAACTACATTCACACCATAAACAGTGACAGATGTGTGAGAAATGACAGGTTGCAGCGTAGAGATTCTGAGCAGATTTCACTCACAGCTGAAAAGCAGGACAAAATGACAGTACACTGCACCTTTATTTGAATTTCATTGCATCTTACCCAGAGGATTATAGTTTGTTCTGAATGTGTTTGTGTGGATGTACCGTGAGATTTCACTGCTATACTCAGAGTGTCTTGTTCTGTTTGGTGTTGAGATGAGTCAAAAGCAAAAGAGACTTTAAGCAATGACTGACTGAGCTGAACTGATGAATGAGGAAGTAAATGAATGAATGAATGAATGAATGAATGAATGAATGGTGAGTGAATGTTCCACATAAATTGCCATGCTTCGATACTTGTCAGTGTGTCATACCGTGTGTTGTCAATGGACAACTGCGATGAGAGAAAAAGAAATGTTGGATTAGCACATGTAAACCTTTTACAGAGAATTGTTTATCATCTTGAAGTCTGTTTTTTGATGACATATTGTCATACACCCTAGTGGATGTGCTATCACCAGTGAGCTGATTGTAGAAATAGATGAATAGATATAGAATATGAAAAACGTGGACTATAATATACCCAAGTGACTCGTAGGTATTATCGCTATCAGTCAGTCCACGGAGTGGATGCTTCGAGTCAAGTTTACGTAAGAAAAACTAATTGGTATTGACTTCGTTTGTATTGTAACATGTAATGAGCAATTGCTTGGTAGATTGATGAAATACTTGCGATACATTCTCTGGCAGTGATATAGTTGACAGAGATTCACACAGTGCAATCCATGTTTTGTTTGAGTCCCTTCACCCCCAGCCCCCCCCCCCCCCCCCCCCCCACCCCACCCCTAAATGAGGAGTGTGACTTTGGTGGTGAATAGTCAGTGTACACGTTTTGTTTATTCTAGTTGGTTGGTGTAGTTGTAACATGAAATGTGTGTTTGGTAGTAGTCTGGAGTCCAGCAGCATTTTGTGTGGTTAGTAAGTAGACAAACCTCATGACAAAAGAAAATTAGAAGCCAAAGACTTTGTTTATATTTGTCTACATATATCTATTGTAGATGTGAGAGTGTGAGGCAAGATATATCTGTGCTTGTGTGTTTAGTGTCGTTAGTGGTCAACAAAATCAGCGAACAAAGAGGTCTTTCTTTGCTGAGTCAATATGCATGCAGCCATTCAAAAATAATAGAAATTCCATTCTGTTCAAAAGTGAGCTCATATTATGGAAAATGCATCTTTAGCTTAGGTTTTGTAGTAACTCTGGTCTGTGAAATGCTGAGGTTGTAAAAAGGGGAGAGCCCGAAATGTGGAAATGTGCAAACTACTGTAAGCCTGCATTGTATTTGTAGAAGAGAAGCTGTAGCAGAAAAGTTCAAAGGTGAATGTAATGGCCTACATTTTTAAAGGATTGTCACCGAGCTCAATATGGGTTGTTAACTAGACCTAAAGGTTGTAGGTCGCTTGACAATTGGTCTGTTTTCCAGCAGACAACTTTTAATGTATATGTGATCCTTTTTGTCATGTCTATGAGAGTTTCCTTGTAGCGTTCCTAAAACCATGTCCCAAGAATGTATGAGAAACAGCCAAACATGCATACCATACTTTGAATCAACTGCTTTTATTATGATAGCAGAGCAGACTTGAATTGTAGTTTGTTAGGCATATTAGGGCAAGGCTTATTTGACAGCTCAGTTAAAAAGAAAATTATGAATATATACCAGCGTCCTTTGTACCCAGAGTTACGAGTAGTGAGAATTTCATACATTGTATATTGCAATACATAATTTGTGTACTTTACTTTTCATATCATGAAGCTTATAACTCAAAACGAGGTGTGTTTTGCAAGTAATTTGCTGACTTTTACCAGGTCTTGTATTTGTGCTAGTTTTCATTTAGAATGTCATGCTACAACCTAACCTATGATGGTCAAGAGTTCATTCAATACATTGAAAGCGACATTCAGGGATCGGCGTTTTTTATGGGACATTTGATGTTTGCAGCATTTCTCTGTCGCTGCAATGGTGTTTAAAGGGACTCGTCACAAAGGAAGACTGCTAATGGTTTGTGATGTTGCTGCAATATGCCACCTGTTACAGAGAGGCAACCATCTTGTGTGCAAGTTGCTCTCCATTCAGTGAAACTATTGCCATGTATCGGTTGTGTTTGTGTTTTGTTTGTTCTTGGATGGTTTCTCTGCTTCATTTCACCAGTCGCTGGCTGTTTAACAAAAAGAAAGAAGTATGGATGAAGTTTCTGTATTGTAAGCTGAATTCGCCATGGACATTATGTCATGTTTGCTGCATGGTATTGCGTTTGTTGTGACAAACGTCTGAAAAGATCGCCACCAGTCAGCTGTTTTGTCGCCTTTAGCATTGAAGGCACAGATGTTGCCGATGACCGGTTTTGTTTATACGTCTTGTTTCCACATGTCGGGTGTATTTCACGTTTTGTCTTGTGCCCAAGTTCTCCACTGTGCTGTTGCACATGTATCGAACGATTACTCAAAAAGTATGCATACGTACATTATATAGATATATTATATATATATCTGTGCTGTAGCCCATGTACAAACTGAAACATGATTATGGGAATGGAGGACGTACGACGTGAGACAGAGAGAGAGAGAGAGCAGTGAGTGAGAGATTCTTTATATCTGTATCTTGGATACGAAAAGATACAAGAAAATAAATCATTAAAGTCTATCATAAATGCACTTCTGTGATCATATGTCATATGTTTGTGTATGAATAAGTTGAATGATTATGTCATGTAAATCTCAAGTAGAGTATTCTAAACCGGGGATCACCCCCCCCCCCCCCCCCCCCCCCCCCCCCCCCCCCCCCATATTGACAAGGTTATGATGCAAAAGACTACAATGCATTTTTAGTGCAGTCACACCATTCAAACCTCCATTCACTTTCTGGTGAGTAATCCAGTCATATTGTCACTTTAAAGCACAATTTCATGCTAATTCCAACTACGTTCATTGTTTGGCTTCCTACTGGATACCCAATCATACACCCAGAGTGGCTAGGATCCCCCTATTTCACAGTCTTAATAATTGTTCAATGTATTTTGGTGCAGTGACAAAGCTCACACTGAGGACCTCCTCCATGTCTAACTAGGAATACAAGCCACTCACCCAGAAACATCTCTACCCTAATAAAATCTGGGTCTCATTTTATAATAAGATCATCTACTCGCTGCCTGCAGTACACCCTAAACATGCTGGGAACTTACAGCAGTTTGCCAACTAAGTGTGCCAAGTTGGGTGGAAATTGGTTATCACTGGAAAACTGGCAGCCAAACAGAAATCAAAAAGCACTTCTGCAGATAAATATTTTCTATTTTGTTTAAACCTGTGGTAGGTAAATAATCTTCAATGTCCAAAGTTTCACTATTTTGCCAACTGAAAAAAAAAGTATATTGCCACAAATACATTAATGAATATATAACTTAATTGGCAACGGAACTGACTATCTTTTTTCTTTTTTTAAATGAGCGCTCCTTCGCCAATAGAATTACACACAAGCAAACATAGCATTGGAACGATGAATGTACAGATGAATGCATACACACACTTATCCCACACACTTGTATGCTTATACAAAATTAGTACACATGTATTTTACGTGAGTACTGCCTGCCTTACTTTTCTTCACACTTTCTTCATGAGAGAAAAAACAACAACAAACTGTCAAACAAAAATCCACACAAGGGACAATATTGAACTCTTTCACATGTATATGCATAATTTATTATGTTTTACACTTCACAATAAATGTGCAACACTTTTCTGACATTGGCACAACAACATTTATACAGATGGCTACACTCGGCAAATACCATGTAGTAGCCTTCATAACAGGAAACTGGCAAGTGTCTTTCCCACTCGTCTTTTGTAGAATTTGTCACCTTGGGTATCATGTTAAAGGTACAGTCTTCCCTTCTCACAACCTTTTTAACTTATAACTCCCACTGCATTTCATAGCACCTTACCACTGATTCATGAGAAAAAACAAATCATACAACCAGTCTTTGACATGACCGAGTCAATCTCATACATACCATGCTATCCAGCCTGGACTTTTAGGAGATGGTATAGCCTCACGCACTTCGACTTACAGTGTACAAACATACTTTGGGAGTTAGACTTGCCGCTGTGACAGTGATAATGGCATTTTGGAGGAGAATCAAATCTCAAGTGGGCATCAAACCTTAATCATGTCAATCTTGGGATGTAGCTGCAAAAGACTGCCAATGGTACAACACTGCAATGTAGCATAATGGTCTACAGACAGTAAAGCAGTAAAAGAGTTGTCTAATCCTCAGTCGCCGATCTCCTGTGTTCCCAACAAGTGTTTAGTTTTGTTGAGACAGCCATCATGAAACTTGACATTCAACCACCAGTGCAGCGAGGTTATAAACATGCCATCATATTCCAAAACAAGATATTTTTATTGGTTTGAAAACTGAAAGCATGGTGGTTGTAACAACACATTCACTGGACCAACAAGCTCTGTCTGACACAATCTCAGTAAATGCCATTTCCTAACAATGACCAGCATCTACTTTATGATCGTTGGTCTCTCACTTTTGGCAATGTGCTGGTGCTATCACCTTTCTAAATGATGATGCTGGTGTTATTACCTTTCTTTATGATGGCAGCATTTTGAAAACTCTCAGACAAGAATTAAAAATCACCTCTTCTTTCAAGGTTGGGGGGGGGGGGGCAGATACTATGTTGGCATGGAACAATGTTGGCATGGAACAATGTTGGCACTCCCGGTTGTGATCAAGCTTGCTACTCATGGCTATATCATGTTAATATTTGTATAATTGTCCTTATAAAGGAGAAAAGAATAATCTGGAGTGATGAGAAATTATTCCACCTAATGTATTTCGTGAATTCCATACATCTCTTTGACACCATATTTTCTCAAATGCATTATTTCTTACAAGTGCTGCTGTTCTATCCAAGGGTTATCAAGAAGGTCCCTGTGTGTGCACAGAATATGCACGACAGGAAAAACACCATTAAATGATGGCTGTCATCATTCCTGGCTATGAGGACATTTATAACTTTTTTTTTCAATCCACCAATACTTTGAATGGCTGTGGATTATTCCTCACAGCATGCTGTTTGCCCAGTTTAGTTGTCCACACTCAGAGTGCTACCATAAGGAAAGATCATCCTCTTTTTCTCTCAAAAAGTTAGTGTGTGTACTGCGATCACTTTCACATGCGCATATGTAATGCCAAGCTACATACATTGTACCGGCAATGCAATGCGTTTTAAATAAACAAAATACCAATTGTTATTTGCGTTACAAAAGGGAAATGATCGCCTTCAACTCTCACAAAGCAAATTGCACTCTGCTATCAGCAGTGACAGTACATCGATATGAATAATTTATTACACTTAGATCTGGTCAGAGAGATATTTGTGGCTAAATATTCTGGACAAAAAACAATGATTTGGATAAGTTGCAGACTAAGCCAACTTTTAATAGCAAAACAAGGTGTGTACTCTGCAGATAACCCAGAGTAAGAATGGCACTTTTTAGAGGCCTTTGTGCCACCAATACCCAAATGTGATATGGCCTTACAAATTAGATAACATTTCCCCTTACATTTATGACCTAGACACAAGCCAGCCACAGGATCTGTTCATTGCACATGTGCATGTGTTTTTGTTAGTGATGTGCACTAATTCAAAACAAAAGTAGCTTATCTAAAAAGAAAAATCACAATGGATCTCTAGATTTGATCTCTTCCATTATAAATATATTTTTCTTTTCTCAATAAGCTTTCCCCTCTCAATCTCAGGTAGTGATCTTGTTGTAAATGATCAATTTAGAAAGCAGTGACACATTTTCATTATGAAAGAAATTGCTTATGATTTTGAGGTTTTAGACAGCTCTTGATTGAACTGTTGGAATTGAGCTGTATGCAAAGGCAATAAAAGATAAAATCACTGGACAACGTTTTGGCGATTTGCCTAACGGTCCAGCTTTATCGAGGGTTATTACAGTCACTTTAGTTGCTCAACATGAAAGTGACTGACTTAAGTTTTGCAAAACAAAACAGAGCCAAGAGATTTTGACATAGTTGAAGTCATCACCATCTAAGACCTGAAGAGTATGAAAGTCCTTACATGCTCACATCCAGGATCACCGAACAAAAAATGATCACAATGACTCTGATTGGTGGTGTATCAAAAAATCTATGCTGTGAACAATAGTCCAGACCACTGAAGTCACAAGGATAAGATATATCAACCTGATGATTACTTTGCATCCACAATGACTTCAACCATGTGATGCTCCACTGTAACGTTCCGATACACAGCCGATTCTTCAAACTCACGATATGATCCCAAGCCCACAGTTACTCTTGCAAGGTTGTCGAGGAATGAGAGCTTGGTATGAACCGACGATGCAAACGAAACACAAGACACTTAAGTGTGGAAGAGAACTAAAAAAATACAAACAAACAAACACAATAGATGTTGGAAGAGTTAGCGTAACGCCATATGCCTCACAGTGGTCCAGTCTGGTATGAGTCCTTTGAAATATATAGTAGATATGCCACGGTCAACAGAGCTAAGAAAATTATTGGCAGGCCCGCCGTCCTCAAGGGTTACCAGTCTCCTGCAGCACATTTCTCCTTGATGACACGTATAAAATCTGCTCTTGGTATCTGCTCCTGTGGATGGGAGAAGAGCACAAGAGATTGAGGTGAAAGAGGTGAGATGATTCATTGGCTTGGCAGTTTGGCAACTGGGTGAGACGAGAAGCTGGTTCCAGTGGGATCAAGAGTAGTTCAGCGCTTATTTACTAGTCCTACCCTGATTACAATTACCCAATCTTTCTGGGGATGAGAGAAGAGACAAAAGGATGAGGTAAAACAACTGTGAGTTATCATCCAGGCATCTACATGCTACTCTACTGGAAGTGATTATGACTGATTTTAAAGGGTGTGTACAGGTCTGGTTGAGGTGAGGATTAAGCTTTTAACGTTTTGCGAGATATTCAGAAACCACTCTGAGATGTCAAAGAGCATGCAATTCTAATGGGTATTCAAAGTTTATTTGATGGAAATCAGTTTTGAAATGGCTGAGATATCCAAAAACAAGGTGAAACAAAGCGATCCTAATAAAAGGCGTGGCCTGTCGTCTTTTATTATTATCATTTTTTTGAAAACCAATTTTCATCGAATAAACGTTGAATCCTTCTTAAAATTACACGTTCTTTCAGATTTCATATGAGGTTTCTCATTATCTCACTCAGGAATGTCATAAACCTGAATCCCCACCTCAACCAGTACTGTACAGTCCCTTTAACAGAAACAAGACACATTTACTAAATCTACAAATAAAGTGTGGTTTGGGTGTTTATGATTCGTTTCACTACCTTGAATAATATTATACTGCTTTACATATTTCAATGAGTCAGGGGGGCATTTCATGAAGCATTTTGTCTGACAAAGTTGGCAGACAAATTTGCTCTCAACCAATCAGATGCAAGGATTTCAGTAGCTTGTAACAGTTTGTCAGAAAAATATCCGACCGAAACGTTTCATGAAATGCCCCCCAGATGTGCAATAAGGCCTGCATCTTCACTGTCTACTTGTGGATGAAACACACCTACTGTAATGCCACGCATTGACCAACGGGGGATGACCTATTCTTTTTTACCTTTAAAAAAAAAAAGTATTCAGAATGTCATATTTGAGGTTTTTGTCTGTTAGAAGACTTTCAGATGACCTTACCTCCACTCTGGTGGCTGTGTTCCTCAGAGTGACCACACCGTCCTTGAGCTCTTGCTCACCAATGACCGCCAAGAGGGGGATGCCATATCTCTCTGCCTGCTGGTACTGGTCCAGCATCTTGGGGTTCTTCTTGTATGACATTTCAGCCTACAGAGAGATGGAGCAATGTGCAACCAGGAGACCATGTAACTCTTTTGCAAGCATCACAAAAACTAGCCCCCCCCCCCCCCCCTTGATGAAGGAAGAGTCAATTAACTATTCAATTCAATGCAATTCCATACTTTGGAATACTTAGCTAGTATTCATCAGTTCTAGATGTAGAGTCTTGATAGAGAGAGAGACAGAGAAAAATTTCACCTTCAAAAAATTCCTTAAAAATTCATCTTTTTCCCCTGATCATTTCATCCCATTCCTAACACCTTTCCCACCCCAATGGACCACTTTCACCATCTGAACTGAGCTCATTTGACTCAAGATTGATTTTACTCCCACCTGGATCTACACGTATAGCTATTTTGAAGGAGATAGACATGTGACATTGAAGTGTTCACAATTGCTTACTTGAGCTATACCCCTGATAAGCTAACAAAAAACAAACAAACAAAGAAAACAAAGTAGAACAAACGCATCCCCAAACAAACATATGGTAAAGTGGAGGGCACTGCCTCCAGACCACCCCCACACCTCGGTCTCCTCCAATCTCACCTTAATGTCTGCCACCCAGAGGTCATTGCACAGCTTCATCCTTTCCACCAGCATGTTGGGCTGGGCGGAGGCCACCAGCACCTGGGTCTCGATGGTGCGCACCACAGCCTCTGACTGCTGGGCCTTGGCTTCCATGATGGAGAACACCCTCTCGATACCGATACTGACTCCCACACAGGGGACCTTTGAGAGAGAGAGAGACAGACCATCAAGTCATATCTCACGTCAAACTTGACTCCAAGCAATGTAGCATTATTTGTGAATGATTACACACCCAGCACATCATCTAAATCAGCTTGTGCACACTTAGCTCCTTGGGTCATATTTCTGCCACTCACACCATGTTTGGATAACTTTAATAGAGTAAAGTAAGATGAGGAAAATGGTAGAGGTTATAGAATTTTTTAAAGTTTCACATTTACATGAAATAGTGATAATGATAGCAAAACACAAATGGGGAGGTGACGATGCTATCATGTCACCTTTTCCACTGACCGGTACACGAATCTTCACTTTATGACTTCCTTTTTTTTCTTTCTTCTTTCAGTAAATATGGAATTCAACAGTCTAAGTTGTATACTCCTCATGAAACTAGTATCGTCTCTTGGCGGCATTGCAATTACTTTAAAGGAGACAAGGATGTAGTTGCTGAATTGTTGACCTAAAAACATCAAAATATATTTGTGTGCAACCTGTTTGAAAGAGTTTTGAGGTGATGACTTCCAACGCCCCTTGTTATTTGAATTAGAAAAAAACAAATATGATATATGTACGAAACTGTAACGAGAGCAACTCGATTTCATTCAGAGAAATTCCAAATATTTATATGACATTCATATCATACCTTCTTGTTCTTTGCATCAAACATGCCAACAAGGTTGTCATAGCGACCGCCTCCAGCCACTGAGCCCACTCCTACCTGTTCCCCAGTCTTGGTAGGGAGAGTTTCAGCACCTTTGAGAATAATGAACAAAGTAATAAAATATTTTCCTTGCAGCCATGACCCAAATGTCATTCCAAAATAACTGAAAAATACATAAAACACACAAAATTTGAAAGCTAGCTAAATTCTAATTTGCACAGTTGAATGCTACCCAATAAATGTTTCAATACTACCCACATACATGCTACATACTACTCGCAAACGATATTCCATTAGCACGACAAGACAATGCATGCACTGGAATGCAAACATAGTGTGCAACTAGATTGAGGAATTTGAACTAGTCATTCATTCTCTGTGAAGTATTCTGTAGCAGAAAAAGATGTATATTGCTATAGTTTGGGTCTCATTTATTCCAATTCATCAAGACATGCACAATATCACGAGGTCCCTAGTCAAGAGTCTCCCAACTTCATCAGTTGTGTTCCTATGCAAGACATTCTAAATCCACATTGCCTAGTCCCCTAGAGGGGACTTCAAACTGTTGGTCCTGTGGTTGCTTGAATACAAGCATTTATTGCTTTCTTGGTGGCCACATGAAATACACCAAATCAAATGATATGTGATACAGCATATGGACTACAAACAAGACAACACCTGTCAATAACTACTATAAGTTTGAGGTAGTATCTTAGTGTGTGGTGTATTGGAACTACAATTCTTTATTATCAACCCTTCTCATCTGAGTATTTGGTGATTGTGGCTAGAACTAAATTCACCTTTCAACACTGCCTCATAGATGACACCAGTGTAGTAGTCCAGACCTCTTGCTAGACTCATGTCAAATGACACCTGTTAATGAACATTAAGAACTGACATGAGGAATTGATATTTGATCTTTTCCATTACATTGGATGGGATATAAATTGTCACTAAAAACGACACAAATGCTACAATCAACTACTGATGAAATGCTTTACATAATCATGCATTCCAAGACAATTCATGGAGGAATGCTTCAATGGCAAATAGATCATTGAGAAAATTTTACATTGAATGAAATATATGTTTTATTTTGTTTTATAATTGTAGTATTGTTTTACTCTGTTTTATAACCATTTTATAATTGTAGAAAATAATTGTTCTGTAGCTATTTTAAAATTGTACGAAAATACTGTACAACCACTTTCAATCTTAATTCTATTTATCTTGAAAACACTGCATATTTCTTCCCTTGTATTTCACCTTAGGGAAAAAAGATACATGGCACCTTCATGGCATTGCAACATCTGTTAATTCTTCCAGTTTATTTTAACTATTTTGTTTGTTTTTGTTTTTGAATGTGTGTTAGTTTGTGAATGTGCACCTTACGGATTATCATAACAATGTTTTACTCTGAGAAGATAAATGCACACTGCCTGACAGGTGCTAACTATGATTTCATGGAGGCAAAAATCATCATCAGGGTTCCATTAATTTCATTTTTTAAAATTTGTTTCATCTATTCATTCATATGTCAATAAAAAAGAATATCAACCAAGTGGAGATAGTCAGCTAAGATAAAACACATACAGTATAGCGCGTGACCTGAGAAGCAAAAAGAAAAGTAGGCACAAGACTCGTAAGGGAACCATCAAAATATACCACCAATGACTAAAGAAGATACCACGAGCATCATGTCGGACCCCCCTTGTTTTTTTCTTCATTGCAATATTATTTATTATTGGTTGTTAAACAGTCAAATCAAATCAAGATCCAAGCCCTGTCAGAAACCTACCTTATCACTGACACCAAAGATTTCACAGTACTGGAGCAGGAGTTTCATCGCCTCTAGACCCTGCATCGCTGTCTTGCTTTCTTTCAGGGTTGTTTCACTACTCAGTCTGTCGATTAGCTCAACACCACCTGCGAGAAGAAGAAAAAAAATAATCAAAAGTATTCTGACTAGCTCAAATTTAGTTAACAACTACATTTCTATCTTCATTTATGATGCACTAATTCTATAAACACATGAATTTGAATATCGCCGCTGTAATCAAATTAATTACACTTTCTGTGAATCCTAAATGGGTCATCTTTCCAAGAATAAAATAATGAAGCCCTGTTCATCGCAAGCTTGTTGTCGAAATTTTCAAAGGTTCTGTTGTGGTAGCATCAAAGTTGTGCCTTATTTAACTTACTTACAAGCGAATACATGAAATATAAGAAATCCATTGAAAGTCAGGCATTTTCAAAGATTTGAAGCTTTCATTTCAGCATCTAGAGCAAGCTGCAAGAGTGAACCGAGCTTTTGTCTTTTTCATCCTCCTGTCACAGCTGATTATTCTTTGTTTATTACGGGAGAGGAATGGTTGGGAATAAATCACTGGAAACTTAGAATGAGGCTTAGGCACAAATTGTTATGACATAAGAAATTAACACTCCCTGATGCTGCTTTGCTTCTCAGAAGTGATTTTTTCTGCAGTCCCTCCATTTGAACACAAGGTACCCAGCACCTTTATTCCACATATATCATGCATGTCAAACAATGTATCAAATTATATTCAGAGAGACAAGCACAGGATTAACTGTTGCAACTGAAGTGCAATCATATTTCTCTCCCCCCCCCCCCCCCCCCCCCCCCCCAGGTGACAATAATGCTTAGTTTTTCTCAGGCGGCCATGGAAAATTTGGCTTGTGAGTGTGTTCCCCATCAACTGCCTTCACTTCCCTATCATTAACACTGTCAACCCAGCTTTGGTTAAGGGTTGAAGAGAGTAACTTGATTCAGATTCAGAACAGCTACACTTCAAGATGCCTTTAATATGAATGACTTTCCAAGGCTTATACTGTAAAAGCTGTAATTTTCGTGAGGGTTTAATTTTTGCGTATTTTGCCAATTGCTGTTGGGCCGCATGCAAAATAACAGCATGAAAAATTATCACCTCGTAATCCTGATCACATAAAATTTGCAGAGTGAACAAATAGGCATTTGTGCACTATGAAAGCCTCGGTGTCAAATCATGAAAATAACATCTTGGAAGAATGTCTAAGACCTCCTCCCGAGTGAAAATATCTCTGAACATAACAGCTTTTACAGTAGTATGGATCAAATGATCTTTTAAACACTCTACATGATGAATAACTCACCACTCTGCTGTACAAAGACTCCAATCTTGTCAGCAGCCAAGGGGTCAATGCCCTTCTCGTCCACCATCTCTGCTCGCACATCTTCCCAGAAAGTCTGTACGTTTCAGTTGAAGAAAAAACATACACAAGAGCAATTATTAAAACTGACCTACCTTTTCCAGAAATGGAGGGAGAATGAAACAACTATCTCACAGACTTACATACACCTTCTAGCTTCTCACTGTCTCTTGGATTCAACACATGGGGCTTCATGTCAAAAAGAGGCTCGCAATCATCGCAAAGTGCAGAAAAAAATGCAGTTATAACATCACTGACTGACGAGTGTTATGAAACAGAACCATGATTATTTTGGATTGTTCCCAATGAACTGCTGATAGCCCAGCAGCTATGTATCATAGCAGTGCCATTAAGGGTGATCAAATTCTTTCCACGTAAACAATGTAGATGATGAGTTGCATTCTTACGGCTTGCATACTGTGGGATCTGATCAACACAAGGGATGGTGTAGAGAATGTATTGCCTTTCCCTTACTCATTGCAGTCGCTTATCAAAATCAAACACTGGCAACAAAAATGTTATAACTTCCTTCACATAATGCAGTCAGATGAACTATGCCGTAAACTCAGACCAACTTACCTTGTCTAACTTGTCAACAGATGAGCATGCTGTTCTAAATTTGTCCTCCGGGACCCCGCAGACCTCGAACATTCCGTCAAGGATCTGCCGATGGTTAACCTGATGGAAAACAATGCAGCAGAGATGACAAAAGAAATTTTTAATTTGAGGCACATGTATTAGAAAAAAGAAAATCTAAACAAACAAACAAGACTAAGGGTTGCTCAAGGAATTCAACAAAGATCATGGATTTGGTTTCTCAATTACTGTGAGCAACTTCAGAAAATTCTCTGTATGCAACATCCTTTATACATACAGGCACAATCCTAATCACTCTAGTAGAGAAAATATTCACATGAAGTCTTCTGGTAAATTATGACATTTCAGACTTTGACAAGTTTCTTCCTATTAGTGGAAAAGTGAGCAAAGAAAATGGGATTTCTTCCTAACTAGACTAAATAAAATAAAAATACAAAGCATGTTGGAATTTAGTCAGGAAAATGTACAAGGGCTTCTGATTTCATGATCACAAAACTATACCTTGATAGGAAACTAATATCTCAATTAATATTGTACTTACCTTAATGACAAAGTCACCAAGTTCAAGGTTTGTAAGAATTTCATGGACAATCTTGATACATTCTGCATCAGGGATCATTGGGTCATATTGACCTGCAATGTCAAAATCCTGCAAGGGTTGAAATAAAAGAGAAAATATACAAAGGCTGCTGTCAGAGCAACATACACAGAAGGTCCCACACTTGTCATTTGCTTGAACTTGAAATTTCCATTCCATGAAATCCAACACAGAGATTTTATCTCTTTTGCAGCACATCAAGTCATGAAAAATTGTTACCTTTGTGTCGGTAAGTTAAATATGTCAGATGAGCATCACAGTGGATTATCATTGAAATGTTTCATCCTATATTTCACAACCTTTTTCTGAGGAAAAAGCTAGATCCACCCCTGAACAACACTGACAACAACATTGATCATGATGATGTCAATCAGGATGATTATAACAATCAGATGTGCTTCATACTATGCTTCTAAGGCCTGGATGGCAGTACAGTACTAGGAAAGCCACTGTAGATGGCAGGCCAAACATAACATAATAACAAGGTACTTGGAAATAACAAAGCAGGAAGGAAAGATACACACTTAATATGTGTGATACTTCATACATAAACTACCATGTAGTAAGGTTGTGATACATCTACTATTTGTTAATACATTACCTACATTGTGACTGAGTCATTTGTCATCACAAAATCAATTCGCCAAGTATGCAATCTCGTCATGTGTAGAAAATGGCAATGTTTTAACTCAGAAATCCGGTGTGTTTAGATGGCAAGGTCAAGTCACTCTGCCTTGCAACAAGCAGGGGCTTTAAATCCTTGAAATACTGAGAATCAATACATGCTCTCCGCCAGGTATCAAGTTTTATCCAATGGCAACGACGCACGAAATGATTAACGGCATTACTTACACATTGGTAGAACTCCCTATACCGTCCCCTGGTCATCGCTGGGTTGTCTCTCCTGTACACTTTGGCTATGTGGTAGCGCTTGATCTTGGCAATCTTGTTCATGGCTACATAACGTGCAAAGGGGACCTGAGTTACCACAGGAAGTAAAACAATAAGACTGTAGTAGTAAAAAAAATATACTTATTTCCAACAAAACATCTTTCAAGTAGCATACATAAACATGATTCAATATCAGTGATATACACTGATATTCATTCCACTACCACATCAAACCATTTCAAACTTCCATCAATGCTAAAGGCACTCAATCATGGCGAGTGGTTTGTGCGGCACGGAGACGAACGCAACACGCTGCCTCCCCCATTCTGTATAAAATGTAGTGACCCTGAATGAGAATAGCGCTGGCTCAATGGGTCAGCGAACAACATGCTAGACTACAAGAGCTCTGTGCTACAAATCTCCTAACCCAAAATGGCTGTCCGAGCGAGCCACGAGAGCTTTCGAATGGACGCACAATCTCAGTGCGCATGCGCATGAAGAGAGGCCAAAAGAGCCACGCGTCTTCTGGCCTCTCTCCTCCAATCACCGCAGCTCGCGGTGACAATGTTTGTGTATGATGCGTACACACACACGCACACACACACACACGTGTCTCAGTGGCAGCATTGTCCCACACATTTATGGATGTAGCACCGAGTCTGGCATTGCGCAATTGCATGCACAAACTTCGGTCGTTCGGAGTTTACGTACCATAAGGGATGACGATCGTATGCCTTTAATAGTGTCTCATCGACAAGCACTTTTTTTTTTCACAATTAGGCTGATTATCAGAGGAGATGAGTCAATGTGTAATGATGGCATGATACAACATTTGCACGAGAAAATTTCATTAAACTTTGTGACAGTATGGCCTAAAAACATCTGCACCTCATACACACAAGGAAATATCTTAGGGACACCCACTGCAGACTTTAAGACATCACAAGATTAATCATACATAATGATTAATCATAATTAGACACATTTTTCCATCACATACGCAGTTTCCTCCTGATAAATTAACATGATTAATTCATAGAGGGGCATGAAAACTAATCTCTCTCTCATTTTTTTCATGGTAAGATTTATGATGAAATATTTGCTTGCGGGTCCACAAAATTGGTCATGCTCTCCCCTCCCCCCACCCAAAATATACACATAGAGAAAAATGAAGAGCATTCAACTGAATAATCCTATCACCGTATATAAGGACATTACGATGGGAAATCACCAAAAAGAAGCATTGCAAGGACTTTTGTTTTTGCTCTATAACCTTGATGTGAAGTTTTCTTTCTTCAAGATGTTTGCCGTGCCGTGTATGGTTTTGATTTTACTGACTACAAATTTATGAAGTAAATCAAATATATATAGAGAGAGTCACTCACTGTAAGATCATATCTGAGTGAGAGCAACTCTCCGCCCTGGTCCTTGAGGTCGTAGATGAGCTTGGAGTCCTCTCCGTACTTTCCCGTCAACGTCTCTTTCAGCTCGAAGACGGGTGTGTCGATCGTCTCGGCCCCATGGCGCTTGAAGCAGTCAATGATGACTTTGAAGACGCCTTCCCTGATGGCCATCTGCTTTGGGGTGTAGTCTCTAGTACCCTGAACATTGGAAATTACAAATCATTGGCATCAACACCTCTCTCCAAAGGAAACAATCATGACTATTTCTGAAATAATAGAAAGACGAATACATATTACCATCAGGTTTGACTTACTTTATTGAATGATTCAAAACATCTGGCTGTTGTCTGCTTCACTAAAATAATTTCATGCACCTTAAAAAAGCTCTTTCCCCTAGAAAAATTTACCTTGACATATTCCATTTTAAAGCAATACTTACTATACTCTTAAACATTACTCCTCTGAGTGGCACATATCAGTTACACTGTCTTTACAAAACTTTCCTTGACTATAGGTTGTATATTGAATCAGACAATTGTACGTTACACAAAAAGCAGAAATTTTTGTACGCATGAAACTTTCACGAATGTCACGAGGAGCCAAACTGGCAAAAATAAAATGCATGCAAAAGTTTTTGTCTACACAGTATATTGAATGCCAGTGGCAACTGGCAAAAGTTTGATGCCGCGAATGTCTCTGGTTTTAAAGTGTGATGTTTCCACTGAAAACTAATAGGAATGATAAAGTCTTTCAAAGCAAGATGCAATCCAGTATACTTTTCATATCTAATGAGGATATTATTTGTCTCAAGTCATTCACTGTGGATGTAGTGACATAGATCAGATCTTACAGAACTTGTCTAGGACACCAGAGTGTCCTGCCATTTGGGTGATCCCTCTGTACCCACCACAATATCAGTTAGACAGAACCTCTCAAGTGTCACAAAGCCACCGTTCCACATGAACCCATCTGACAATTCAAGGATTAGATGATTATGTAATCTACATCAATCCTGACTTGATTTGTTAACACCTGGGCCCAACAACAACTAGGGCATGTCAGCAGATGACCACAATAGTAAATACTGTAAATACATAATACAGAGCTAAATACAATTTTTTTCCCTCTGGTAGCCCATTCAGGCCACTAAAATCTTTGAATTTGAAATTTGGTGGTTTGAAAATGAAAAGTAGCGTTCTGAAATAAGAGGGAAAAAAATAGTTTTGAATGTTAACAGCCCGACAAGGCCACCAAAAGATAACCTTTTTGGAAGTTTGGTGGCGCGACACAAACTTTTGGTAGCCCCGGCCACCGCTAATGTCGAGCACTGCAAAATGAGCTAACCACAGGTGATGTAAAAAAACAGAACAGAAAAACAAGAAGAAAAAAAACAAACCAACGTAATCATATCATAAAAATTGTGATGGGGCAACAAATGATTACCTTTGCGGTCTTGAGCACATATTTCTGGGTGGGGCCATCTCCAAGCTGGGCCTTTAGGGCAAGGAGCTTACCCACCTCCTCTTTGATCTGAAAAAAAAAATCAAATCAAATCAAACAAACATGTGTTATTGCCAATATATCCTTGCTTTACAGCTTTAATGTCAAAGTACAGTACAGGGGATGATATTTTTATCTTCACAGACAAACTGTGCCTGGTTTTAACAACATTTTTCAGTTTCTAAATGAATCACTCTTGTCATGGACAAATGTCGTGGATTAGGGTTCCTGATTCAACATGAACCTAAATCTCACGCCATCCCATGGGGTCATTACTGTCGTACACCGTACAAATATGTATATGTATATTCAAATGATTTTTATTATTGAATAAATGCCTGAATTGTATTGAATTAAATCTCCACTGAACAGAGAAAAATCAAAGGCAATGACATTATCTTAAATCTTATTTGCACTAATAATTGTGACTAATAACCCATTTTGTAAAAACATGTGCCAATCTCTGTGTAAATTCCATACAGAATATTTCCCATTGTCTGACTTTCATCAAGCTTTCCCAACTTGGATTATGTGAATTGGACTAATCCTTTTTTCTCTTTAAGTAAACTTGATCACGGAATGGGGTTTCCCTTTAACTGTTTTATCGGTCCATACTTGCACTTTGCTCCTTCTTTCCAATACTTAACATATTAAGCGCAATACACGTACCAATTGTTTAATCCTCTACACTCAACTGTTATATCATCACTGCCAAAACAGACACCCCCCCCCCCCCCCAAAAAAAAAAAAAAAAAAACTCACAAGGGCAATCACCTCTACAGTTAAACAAAAGGAAATCACCTGAACAGATAAAGCATCCATGAAGGTAATATTGTTGACAGATGACAGAACTACAGTGTATCAAGGTGATCTTGCTGCAGTGCATTCAGAGGATGACATGAACATAGTGCATACATGCACATCCTTATACACTGTGTATTATACACAACCATACATTAAATACATTTATACACTCATTCCAACACAAAAACACTCAAATGTTAATGATACGCTTATTGTCATACATATCTTCTACACACAAACACAGACACCCATTTCACACACACACATGCACCCCTCAAGGTCAATGGTACCAGTATAGTATTGATCATAACACTTGCATGCACCTTCACTAGACATTGTCCCCATCCTATGTAATATGATACTGGGCCAACCTCTCTCCTTCAAAGTGACGTCAAAAAGAAAATCTATCCCAAAAGAGAGGTACACTGTAAATGAATAGTAAATCTGCATTCGATGATGTATTCCATTACTAGCCTCTTCCTAATGGGTATTCATATTCCATGTGACAGCTCACTTTTTCATGATGCGTACCTTTCACAAATTGTGATACCTACTCTTCTGATGTCATACCTAGTAATAGCAACACCCCTAAGACTTTAGATTTTATCAACACTTTCCATACTCTGTTTTCTTTTGTCTTAATCTTCTCTTTCTTAATGGGAAAAAGTTGGAGAAGTTACATCAGAGATACAAGTAGCACAGTGTACCTGGTCATTTGATGAATCAGACCACAATCCCATTGCGGTTGACAAGCCACGCCATGTCAGGGGAAGCGTGCGACGGTAAAAACAGCACAATTTGGTCCACGTCAGGGCCATTATTCAACAATTATCATAATATCGTTTGTTGTTGTTTCAGAGGGTTTGTGGGGGTTTTTAACAGCACAGAATGGCCCCAGATGAATCAACAACACAGTTTCCAAAACCAGGTATCAGCATTCAAGTATCCAGGCGTCACGTTGGGGTCACATTTAGACGAGCACAGAATCCACATCCGTTTGAGTGGAGGGAGGTGAGACAGTTCCCGATTTTTTTTTTCACCAGGTCAGGCCAGGAAAGATAACAGGGTAGTTTTCAGTTGCAGCGGCAGATCCGTGGTTACCAGGTCGCAGAGTATCCGTTTACCAAGGCCAGTTCCACAGAAGGCAGGTTTGAGCGAGGCAGCGGAAGAGCGCCAGAGGAAAGAGGGAGAACAATTGGAGAGTAATTCCTTGAGAGCTCAGAGTTAACATGGCATGAAATACACAATATTCAGAGAGACAGACTGCTTTGATAGAATATTCCTACTTGATTTTAAGACAATATTCGTGATAAATGTGAGCGATGCAATACTCTCCATTAAAGTCAATTTCTTTCCATTTTGCACACATTAAAATTTCACAACTACAATGTGAGTCAGCATTCTTTTTAGAATAATGAATACCTCATATGTCCTTAAATGCCAGAATTTTTTCTTTCAAATATATCTTGACGTTGTTAAGTCTAAGTGACTACTGGCTTTCAACCACTAGAAATGGCCATTTATCAAAGAAATAATCACGGCGCTCTGCAAGTTAAAGTACCAGGTATGTATCCACTTTATAGCAGAACTGTGCTACTGGTTAAGGCATTATTTGCCTTGGCCTACTTCACTTAATGAGCTTTTCATATGACCTACAGAATCCAGTGATTGCAAGACTTGCTGCAAGCAGAAGTAAAGTAAAACACAGAAAAGGGAAAAATTGTTCCAGAAAACAATTAAACAATGTAATGACTTGGACTATTTTCTTGAAACAAAATACTTAATCAATAAATAATAAAGAACTTTTCACTTTACATTTCAAGTCAGTTTTATACCAGATCGAACTGCGATCATCATGATCAAGAATGAACATGAGTCTCCTGTGTAACTTGCAGAAATAAACATATGACAGAAGTGGTAACAGTAGAATCAGTATAAATATGCCGAATATATATTTCATGTAGATAGAAGAGTGCTAGGAAACAAGTAAAAGAACAAAAGACCTCAGAGGGAAGAAGATGTATCTCATGGACACCCCCCCCCCCCCTCCCCCATTGAATGTAGTGTTGAAATAAAAGTGACAGATCAGTGAAAGCATATTTGAAATGTACCAGAAAAGCCATTACAACTGGAATGTTAGTAAATCATTATCTATTGCTTTTTGCCAGAATACCTCTTGAGCTCTCTTGGTCATGACGCTAACTGGTGCTGGCACTGGAAAATTCTTTCAATGTTATCAATCTAAACCATGATAAATATATATTTTCATTATTTTTTTTTTTCTATTTATTGTATCATTGATGTCAATGGCCAGAGATTCACTGTGAAATTCTATTCTTCCTCATCCTCGCCAACATACAGACAGACTCAACTCGCATAAGATTTAATGAAAAAATCACAACTTAAAATCTTCCAGTACCACTACGTATAAAAATGATACTTCACACAAGCAATATTTGGGTCATCTGACAAATGAAACTTGAATAAATACCCATACTGTAGAACATTATGTCACATGACTTTGTGATATTCAAATTGTTGCTGTTGTTTTTTAACTCATTGCTTCTTGCCCTACATCCCTCACACTTTCACTGAACTCTAGCTTGGACAGCATTGATTATATCTATTAAAAGCACAGTCTATGCAAGCATACGAGTAAGTCCCCTTCCTCCGAATCCCCTACCCGCTGTCTGTAATCAAGCGGTTTGTTCAATTTGAGCTCCTTAATCTCACAGCCGATGATCACAATACTGCGGTACATATTGTACTGGCGCCTCAGAGCATCTTCCGAACTCATTGTGGCACAGTTCACAGAAATTCTATTCCCGTGAGAGGTACGTGAACGTATTCATCAATATTTTGTGTCCTCCCTAGTAGTACGAAAATGTCACAAATCATGGCATGCTCTTCATTTTCGTTGATTCTTGCAGGTGACGTTCAGCCAGAGTGACATTTGGTCTGCTAGTATGAGGGATGGACTTAAAAATAACATTCCAATAGCTGAAGCTCAACCACTGTTTTCACAGCAAAGTAGCGACAAATCAGCTGCTGAATAAGCTTGAATCATGTCTCTCACAAAACATGTTCTGGTCATCTACAAAAATGAGGCATAAGGAGACGTCCATGTTTCTCAGGCTCTGCGGTTCTTGCCGGTCAACTTGTCACACAGGTATCGCTGACCACACGTGTCATACAATCCAAATCATGCTGCAATCAGTGCACAGTGCCATTTCAAAAGAGAGCAGCCAATTACACTGACCACAAACAAAAGACTGCTGACTTCAGTCAAGGACAAACTAACAAGATAATGCACAGATCTTGAAGTCCATTATGAGACATGAAGATGGAAAATTCAGAACTTGGTTGAGAACTGTTCAATACTTGCAAAACCTGAAGTGTTCACTCTACACCTTATATTCTACAAAATGACAGAATCTGCTGCATTTTGAACAGTACTGCCTACCCCAGAATTAGGAATCAAAGTGCATCACCCCATACCAACAGAGAGGAAAGATAACCTTCATTGTTATCATAGACTGCCAGTTGCAGGAACAAAGGCCATTGCAAAACAGGTCCAGGGTCCACCAAGTGACTACACCTGGGTTGACATGACTTTAGGGAGTGCTCAGTACTTTTGGAATTATACCACATATGCTGAACGCATGACAAGCCATTATCAAGCATCACATTAAGTTAAATACTGAACCTATAATGTAACCTGAATACGGGCAATACTATTACCATGTTAAAAAAATTTATTTGGTTATAGTCAAACACTGATATTGAATGAAGTTAAAATAGACAAACAGAAAGGGAAAAAATATCTCAGGAAATACATGACAGTCACATGTGATCTAGACACCATACAGAAAAATTTGGTGACTTAAATTGTATTTGGATACCTTGTAGACTTACATTGTACCTGAATTATTCATGTAAACAATATCAAACTGTGTATGAAACTGTGTTATACTATCAACAGGTTTCCATGAGTTTTCTGAAAATAGTTCATTGACCTTGCTTGACAGACTGATTCTTTTGACAGAACTTTAAACCAAAATCAGAACTTCCAAAAGTGTAAAGACCTTTGGCTGATTTCATTCTAAATTCTTTGATTAGTTACATTTGTACTTGCAATAGCCCATACCGAATGACAAAAATTTGCCTGCAATGCTCACAGCATCACAACATCATACACAGAGTAAACAACTCTGTGTGGCAGTAAATTAATACGCAAGTCTGCACATCAAATTACTGAATACATGGGACTATAAGATTGGCATGGTGCGTCTATGAGTGGTTGCTACGTAAAAGGGCTTTGCAGATTATGACTGCAAAATATGTAGTATCATTTGACTCAGTTCCCAAATCCTTGAGCATGTTGGCAGGTTTTCAATACTCAGGTTTGCCCTCTTTTGAAGTCAGTATGATTTCTTAAAATTCTTTGAAGATTTACCACCGTATGCTCTACTATTTACTACTTACAAATGGAGACTATAAACGCAAAATGTAACACTTAGCAGAGTCACTCCGACTTTGTATCACCTGAGATGTAATTTCTTTGCTTCAAACTTTTACAGTGAATAAGTACCAGAGAACGCAAGCTGTTCTGTGCATCATTCTGATATTCCCATCTTCTGTGACATTAATATTGAGGGAAGGTACATCTTTTTCATGCTTTAGGTATAATTGGCAGAGTACTCAGATGAAAGTCACACTGTCAGTTATCACTTGGTGAGTGTAATTGATGTTGTCTGCCATCCTCGAGCAACATCATGAATAACTTCATACAAAGACAAGGTGAAAGGTAACAAGGTTCATGAAGTATCCTGTTAAATCCAGCTAGCTGATGTACAGTCCATGACTGTTCACATTACTGGCAAGGTCTAGTTCTCTTGAGGTAAACTTCAACACCACGATCAAGTTGATTTTCAACTAATAGCAAAATCAGACGAACAGATATGCATCAGACATGAACTACAAGTAAGAGAGTTACAGCATTTGAATTTTGATACGTTTTAACAGAATACTGTTTTTGGCATACCGGTACATTTTGAGAGTCACTGTGTAATATTTCCCAATTAATAGATTGGGACTTGCCAAGACAATGTCGCTAATAGTTGAATTCCAGATCAAGGCCCACGGTGACAGAAAGAGAGGTAAGATTTATCCTTTTTCAAGAGAAAAGTCAGTGATTTCCCACCCTGGAAACGATATATTAATGTATATAGCGCATTTCTATTATGGGAGGCAATATTTTCACAAGTATACCCATTTTTGTGGATATCAGTTGACTTGCAACTTTGTGAAACTTAAACACTACAAAATATGCATACGGCAGTACTATCTTTCACAATCACATACAGTGGTAATGTATGAAAACTAGAGGAAAAGCAAGGATATCATATCGTACCCTCACAGCTCTTCCACTGGTTTGCACAGAAAATCATCTTTTCGGCTAATAATTTAGCAACTGCAATGCTCTTCTGCCATTCTCTAATGATTTAATGTTTGAACAGGAAATTCAGTGAAGATTTGTTTATAGTTCAATGGAAGACTTGTAAGACGGCACTATTACCTCTGCCAATATGAGTAGTATACAGTAACGTTAGTGGTCGCAACTAACCTCACTTATGATATAATCACTGATTTGTGAAAACATGAAAAACTTTAAAATTACACAACACAAGCATACTAACGCCGCATGTATACGTGTATGATTGACTGCCTGTGTGCGTGCATGCATGGTTGTTTTTGGTTTTTTTCTAAAAACATCCCCCACAAGGCCCCAGTATAGGAGTACCCTATCGATGGGTAAACTCGGCCTAGTTGGTAAAGTCGGCCCCCAGCGCACGCATTACAAGTAGCTGTACTGTGCGCGCTGGGGGCCAACTTTACCCACTAGGCCGAGTTTACCCATAACTATGGTACTCATTGACGTCCGTCTGTTTCTTTGGAGAACCATCAATTGCAAACATCGAAGAAAAAAAAAAGGAAAAAATGTCATTAAACTCATCCGAACAGACAGATTTTTGTGCGTCACAGAGACTCCTACTCTCCCGTTTTCGACGGGAGATAAATCTCCCGCCGAAAACAAATTTTTGCAAAATCTCCTGTTCTCCCGCTTCTGATTTAATTTCTCCCGCCCTGGCTCTGTGTCTCCCATTGGAAAGGACTTCTTACCTATTGCTATCCGCCTATCGTATGTTGAAAAAATAAGCCTTAGATAGCACCAGAGAGCATCTAGAACCCTGGGAATTTCGCGCTTCGCACACATCAACCTGGAATCTCCCGTTTGGTAGACTAGGGGTTTCAGGCGGGAGAATCCCCAGATTTGCTTTGGGTTGGAGTCTCTGGCCTCATCGAGCCTCTCCCGTCGGCGCCCTCCCGTCCATCCAAGTCCAGCCAGAGGCTTTGGCGGCAACAGAAGCAACTAGCATACAGAGCAGAGAGAGTCGAGAGCAAAACTTCACCAAGACCGGCCGGCCGGCCAGCCGGCTGGGCCTCCTGTAACAACGTTTATAGGCTGAGAGCCCCTACACTGCATGATGCATGCAGCATGCCTAGCATGCATGCTATAGCAGCCAGTAGAATCTACTTACAGCACCATCTATCTCCAGCTCCAGTTGTCTACATGCAAGTGGATTATACTTAAAAATCAAACGTACTTCATGCACTCGTTTCATCTGATAGCTACCTTCTCTTTATCTGCATTCTCTGCTTTCAATTTGCGGACAATCTCTCCCTGAGTCCTGATTTTCTCTTGAAGCACCTTCCTGTCTGCAATCTCATTGCCGTCAGCCATGTTTCTCACGCAAGTGTCTCTCTCGATCTTGATCAGTACCTATCGACGGTACGTACGCCACACGTACGTACCATCAACGCACTGTGAGCAATACCTACGACGTATGGCGTCACACAGCTGATGCAATCAAGCTGAGATGCTCCGTAATCCACGTGGGACCTCCAAAGTACAAAGTTTGGTAGAATACTGCACTACTACTACTAGCTGTCTGGTCGTGCTCGTGTAATGCAAAGAAGTCGAGTGTACAATCAATCAATGGCTTGTTTGATATAGAACGATTTGAGCATGATGTTCTTAAGAGAGATTGAAGCTGCAACATTGATGAAATCACTGCCCCAAACGTAAACTGGCACACACGGTTCTGGTTGAGGTGAGGATTTAACTTTTAAAGTTTTGCGAGATATTCAGAAACACTCTATGAGATGTCAAAGAGCATGCAATTCTAAGGGGTATCAAAAATCTATTTGATGAAAATCGGTTTTGAAATGGCCGAGATATCCCAAAACAAGGTGAAACGAAGTGATCCTAATAAAAGGCGTGGCCTGTCACCTTTTATTATTATCGCTTTTTTGGATATCTCAGCCATTTGAAAACCAATTTTCATCAAATAAATGTTGAATCCTTCTTCAAATTACACGCTCTTTCATATTTCATAAGAGGTTTCTCATTATCTCACTTAGAAATGTTATAAACCTGAATCCCCACCTCAACCAGTACTGTGACGTGCGTACAGTCCCCTTCGAAGTGGAAGTGCCCCTGGGAGCCGGGGGTGCTGGGGGTGCTGCGGCACCCCTGACTTTATGGAGAAGGGGGGGGGGGGGGGAGGCATAGCACCCCTATGAAAAATAAACCCCCAACTTATGCGTGCCCATCTATTAACTAGTATCCTAGTACAAGAGTACTGTAGTTGACTATAATCAGGCATGTTCATTTGTATGCTTATGCAATGTCTCTGAAGAAGAAAAAAAAAGATACACTTGGTTCAGTGAAAATTTGGCCAAGTTATTATATCAATTACAATAATGAAAGGAAGGTCTATAGAGAACCTTGACTGAGCCCATTGATTGAAAGATGGTGTGTGTGTGTGTATGTGTGTGTGTGTGTGAGAGAGAGTACAGTTTAAATGCCTGCACCATGAAGCTACAACAAAATTAATGTGTTATAGCTCCATGCCTGCACATAGGCCTACTTTTATATCATAATTATACAAAATTGTATGTGCCTGTTACAGTATGCTGGAGCAAGCCCTAGCTGTTACACCTATCATCCTATCAATTCTTAGCTAGAGAAGAAAAATTTTGTCCTGATATAAGACATTAATACAAGATATAACATAATTGTTTGATTAGTCAATCGTGGTAATAATGGCAAGGGCATGGCCTGGGGTTAGGGGTATCCAAGCAGTATACACTTTATGGCATTCACATATGCTTAGCCGAGGATGCTGCACTCCGGCCAGCATCAGCCAGCCGGGGGTTTGCAAACAAATTATGTTTAATCTTTTTATAGTTTGTCTTCGATCTGTAATTATGAAGGTGCTTATAAATGACAGTTTTGAAAAGTCCCCCGCCCGGAGGAATAAGTGTGATACTTTCAGTAAATGTTCATATAGTGGATGGCTGAAGGTCCCTTTTTTGGTATGACATAAAAAGAATCTGAAAATGTCTTGTTATGATTTGGCGAGCACAAGCCCGTTTGTAAAGGCTATGAAAATTATTTTGTGCCGGAGTTTTTGATGTGCATTTTGGCTGTCCCTTTTACTTTTTACTATTAGTTTTTCAAACTTTTTTCAAAATTCCGCTTTCGTAGACACTCAGCAGATTCTCAGTATACATATTATAGTCTCTCAAAAACAAGGAATCTGATTTCAGGACAATATGACGCATCATAATCATATCCAAAGTATATAGTTACGGCAGACTTGAAGAAATTTTCATAAATTCAGTGAAAAGTTGCCACCCCCTAAAAAAAAAAAAAAAAAAAAAAAAATCAAACCACGTTAAGTTTTCAAATAATTCACGCAACAATTTAAAAGTTAATGTAGTTTTTGTAATTGTTTTGTCTTGTGATTTCCAATTATTTTCTCATTATCCCCGGTGTGAGAATACACATGACAAGATATGTATCGTGATATCCAGGGACGAATCTAGTTTTTTGCTGGGGGGGGGGGGGGGGGGGGTGAAAACCCAATGATGATGGGTCATGACGAGCTAAAAAAAGTCTTTACATTTTTTTGTTGCTATAAACTTCTTTCCCCCAAATCTGCTGATAAGCAAAAAAAAAAAAGCAAAAAAGGGGGGTTATAATTATTAAGCCCACAAAAACAAAAAAAAGCATTAAAAAAGGATCCCAAGGGGGTTAAAACCCCCTACCCCCCCCCCCCCCCCCCCATCCACCACTGATATCTATCACATCTCCATGCATTTACTACCGTTATTTTGTCATAGCTGGTGAGTGGTGTTAAAAATTTCAATAAGTTACACAAAAGGTTCTCTCACGTGGGAGGGGGATACACCCCCTCACCACTCAATCCACATCCATAGACTTAGTACACAGTGAATAGACGCACACGTAGAGAAGAGGTGACAGATTTAGCCATCAACACTGGGCCGTACGCATAAAAAAGTAGCAATAACTTGCAAGCAATAGCTTCAAGCACAAGCACAAGCTTGTCAAGCAAAAGATCAAGCTCAAGCAATTGCTAAAATCCATATGCATAACCTTTTGCTTGTACTCAAACCGTTTGCTTGTCCTGCACAAGCAAAAGGTATATTATAATTATGTTTTATGCATACGTTTTTAAGCAAACATTTGGTCTCAAAACAATATTGCTCGCAGGCAGCAAGCAAAAGCTTTTGCTCGCAACCAATTGCTTATTTTCATGCATACGGATTCAAGCAAAAGGCCAGCAAAAGCAATTGCTACTTTTTATGCATACGGCCCGATGTCCCTGGATACTCTTTTTTTTTTTTTTTTTACTTTTTCGATTGAAAAATTAACACAAAAAGTGTGCACCAAGTCGTTGAATTTCACTAAAAGTTCAGAAGTTCCCTCGTGTGGCAAGGGGCTTCCTCGCTTGAGTGTCGCCCCCTCAACCAGGAAAAATTCCTGCACATGATATGTGACATGCATTTCCGGGTGCCATTTTCCTGTGCGAAGGTATCACTTCGACTTCGGTGTTTCTGTCCCAGACAGGGTTCACACCTGTAAATAAAATGGAATGTCCCAGACCCCTTCACAAAATCGTACCAAAGATACCAAAATAAATGAAGAAAAAAAAATCAATAATGCAGTTTGGCAAAAAAAAAAAAAAATGAATAGCTGGAGATAAATTGAGTATGAATTCCTCTACAAACTGCATTTTGGTTGGAAGATGAAAGTTTTTCTCGTGGAATTTGAAGGGACTATATTTCATTGGGTGCATAATTTGTTATACAGAAAAAAAGTTGATTTTTTGAGTGAAAAGAGCTCGTAGTCTGGATTTGCAGACCCTTGGACAGAGTTTGAGCTGAAGAACTCGCCTTGGAAATTTGATGGATGAAAGGGTATATCTCACTTATCCATCAGGTTAGTGAAGATGAAATACCTCATTTTTTCCAGCTATTTTACAGAATTTTTTTAATTTTGAATTTTAACACACGTCTCTGTGGGGAATTATTTACCCATGTGAGCCCTACAGGCTATATATAGAGTATGCATGTAATGCACACAAGTCAATGGGAAGTATTTATCCCATACAAGCTCTACTGGTTTATGTTGATCTATTCTGTCAAATCCCTCCCCCCCCCCCCCCTCTACATCCCCTTCTCTACCCCCTCTCACTCTGCTTAACTATATACAAATTGTTTTCTTATTATGTTCTTGTGGTGCTAGATCTTTATACGTATAGTCATCATTGTCACACAACTTTGAATGATTGTGGTATTTTCATGTATTTCTTTGTTTTGGCTACCATTGAAACAGCGCAAAATGCATAAAGTTAATCTGTTTGATAAATCAAAGTCTTATACAGCACTTTGTAGGCAATACGGTGATGATGACACCCCCTTAATCAAGGATAACTGCCTGCATCTATGTATTCATCTCATGAAGAACTAACTAAAACACTGCAAGATTTATTTTTGACAAAAAAAACAAAACAAAACAAAGAGCATCATTTTCAAAAGTGTCCCTTTGATAAGCTTTAAAACCCTTCAGTGTGCTATATTTCTCATATGATGTCGGGGCAAATATCATCAAAAACACATTATTTTATGATGTTAAAAACTCAATTAAGAAATAATCGACCTCTACTTTGATAGTATACATGACATGCATGAAATCGCCTAGCTTATGGAACGCCACGTGTTGTAAAAGTCAGAAAACCCCTTATCACAGGTTTTTACTCTGTGCAAACAACAGAAAAACCACTTATCAGAGGTTCAACTTTGCACTATCAATGCAAAACTATACTGACCAGAGGTTTTTAACTCTGCAAGAGCAATTTAAGAAAAATCTCTGATCAGTAGTTTTATCTCTGCACGCACAGCACGAAACCTCTGATCAGTAGTTTCTCTGTGAATGTGTACTAGTTTCTCTGTTTTTCTGTTATAATGATGTGGAGGAACACTTTCAAGATGATTACTGCTATGTATAGGTAGCACTTCAAGTTTTACTGCATTATCGTAGATTGGAGAAAATTAGATGGATCTTTATTGAAAAAAAAAAACTGCAGAAATTCAGAAAGAAAGTATTAGATGGCCAATTTGATCGAGAAACATGAACTTTAATCTTCTGAGATGCATTGCTAAATTTTAAGAATTAGTATGATGAATTCATCGATTAAGAGGCTTTAGAAATTTTTGCAACCAAAATTTAGAATACATTATGTGAACAACGAAAGAAACAGAAAGTTTCCAAAAAGAAAGAAAAACAAATTGGAGGCATAAACCCACCTAATGAAATATCAACAATGATTACCCTGGTGAAATTACAATAAAAAGATACATCACCAAACCACAGAACATTGTTTCATGGGTTTGATTGTGGACACCTGTTGCGTATTGTGAGATCTATAGTTATTTTATTGAGAGTTCAAGGAACGAGTTTGAATGTATGAGTACTAAGAACACAATGACATCACCGAGACATGGCATTGCATGGTGTGCATAATGGGTCCTATATCGCTCGGACCATGCGGTCAAAAGTGAAGACAGTATAAGCTTTCTTTTAGGGTGATACCAAACATGACAACTGTTATTCTAATATTACAAAAATATGGGCTTAATCGATCAAAGTCGAGCTTCCTCACCTTTTATATTTATAAGCATTGTTCAAATTCAGCTTTAAGATGACAATAATATGTCATACATGACGACTATCTATATAGTATTTTAACACTACAGAAATATAATTGATCAAAGTTAAGTATCCTTATATACCATTTGTTCAGCCATTAACATGGTACCAGTCATGGCGACTGTTATTCTGATGTTACAGAAATATAATCGATCAAAGTCGAGCTTCCCTTAAGGACCCTTATATTTTGTAAGAATTGTTCAAGCTATACTTAAGATGATACCAAACATGACGAATACAGCTATTCTAATATTACATAAATATGGGCTTAATTGATCAAAGTCGAGCTTCATCACCTTTTATGTAAGCATTTTCAAGCTTTAAGATGGCAATATATAGCATACATGTCATGATGACCAGCATTCTAACATTACAGAAATATAATTCATCAAAGTGGAGTTTCCTTTATACCATTTGTTCAACCGTTAACATGATACCAGCCATGACGACTGTTATTCTGATGTTACAGAAATATACTCGATCAAAGTCGAGCTTCCTTTGAGGACCCTACCTTTTGTAAGAATTATTCAAGCTTTAAGATGATACCAAGCATGACGAATATTATTCTAATATAGGTTTTCCCGGTCAATTTCATACTTTCGTCATTCAAGTTCGTATTCCGAGCATTCGATTTCATGCATTCCACGCTCGCAGCACTGAATCAGTAATCAAATTCAAAATCCGGTCATTCGTATTATCGGAGCATTCAAATTCATTATCGGAGCATTCAAATTCACTGTCGGAGCATTCAAATTCACTATCGGAGCATTCAAATTTAGAAGAGGAGCACACATTTCAGCAATGAGCATGTAAATTCATGTCAAGCTGGCGACGGAATCTCGTCGGTCATTCAAATTTTGTGAATAGGCAACCATGTTCCAAATATTAACTGCATTCAATTGAAAAGAAGTCCTGAATTTAGTTAGTTTGGGGCTGTATATTGTGTGTATTTTTTCATTTAGCTTTGAATATATTGGAATTTATGATGAAGATAATTTATTTTGCAGTATAGGTCCACCTTTATCATTGAAAAATTTGAACTCGAGCTTCACGAAAAGGAATATACAGGCACATGACCCTCGGATAAGGACATAAAATGGAGGTCCCGTGCATGCATGAGAGAGTCACAAGTCCACGCAAAAGATCCCACTTCATTTTATTCATCGCAAAGAGGAGGGTGTTTAACCCGGTGAAGTGGTCCCACCTTACATCCAACTGGACCCCATGGAAGACCAGCTATTGTAGCTGAATATGAGCTATTCAGTCATCTTCTTGATGGAAAATGAAACAAACAAACAAACAAACAAACAAACAAACAAACAAACAAACATTTCCAGGCACTGTATAGGCCTATACAGACGAGCATGATAATACGGAAGGTTGGTTGACACCTTCGGGGGAAAAAGCAATTTCGACTATTAAACTGATAACATGAACATACGTCTTGCTTGTTGTTTCTTGCTATCTTATTGGTTTACTTTTGCGGGACTATGTGAGATCATTGTGTGTCAGTTTGTCTTTAAATTGATGCATTGTCATTATGTGGTTAGTGTTGGGGCGTTGTCAGCATGCAGTATCATCAAGAAATATGATTAGATTGTATTTGTGTTGTTCGGATGCACTGCTGATTGGACCTTGCAATGAAATTTATTGAGATGAAAAACAAAGAATACATGTACAGAGAACAATGTAGAACCTTTTAAACAATAATAATTACACTATGCAAGCCTTCATTGGTAGTGTATGCCCTTCTCCTTTCTTAAAAAAGTCTACTCCATTTTCCTCGTTAAAGGGACTGTACAGTACTGGTTGGGGTAGGGATTCATGTTTTGAACATTCCTAAGTGAGATAATGAAAAGCCTCTTATGAAATATGAAAGAGCATGTAATTCTAAGAAGGATTCAACGTTTATTTGATGAAAATTGGTCTTCAAATGGCTGAGATATCCAAAAATATGCTAATAATAAAAGGCGACATGCCACAACTTTATTAGGATCTCTTTGTTTCACCTTGTTTTGGGATATCTCAGCCATTTCAAAACTGATTTTCATCGAATAAACTTTTGATACCCCTTAGAACTGCATGCATGCTCTTTGACATCTCATAGAGTGGTTTCTGAATATCTCGCAAAACGTTAAACGCTAAATCTTCACCTCGACCAGAACTGTACACACCCTTTAAATTGATTGCACGAAGTATAGGAACATGATCGCCTGAAAATGAAATTGAACGCTCCAAACAAGCTCATCGGAACTATCACATGACTATCGCGTAAATTTGAATGCACGAATAGGAAATGAAATGCTCGCTTTTGGAAATTGAACGCCCAAGCGTGAATTTAGATTTTCACGAACACGAAATAGAACTCCCGTAAATGAAATTGATCGCTCGGATTCTGAATTTGAATGCCCGAATATTTTCGCATGCGTGCTCTCTAAAAAAAAATCGAGTGAAAATTTTCACTCTAAAAAGAGTGAATACAAAAACGAGTGAATTTCGAGTGAAATTGGAGTGAATTTTGAGTGAAAATGCTCATTTTCACTCATTTCGGAGTGACGTCAGGGATCACTCGAAGATTTTGGAGTGATCCCTGACGTCACTCCAAAATGAGTGAAAATGAACATTTTCACTCAAAATTCACTCCAATTTCACTCGAAATTCACTCTTTTTTGTATTCACTCTTTTTAGAGTGAATATTTTCACTCGATTTTTTTTAGAGAGTGCCCTGCATGTGTGAATTTGAATGCACATTAATGACTTGGAATGACAAAGTATGAAATTGAACGGGAAAACATATATTACAGAAATATAATTGATCAAAGTCGAGTTTCCAAACTTATGCTGGGTAATGGGTATAGCAGAGAGGAGTATCTGCAGCCGTGATATCTATGGGTTATACACGAATAAATTGCATACTAAAATCTCTTTGTTTATAGCAATTCTTCATGCGCACCCGTGGATTCTATACCATAGTGGATAATAAACGCATGTGTTTACCGCGCACACGATGCTGATTGGTGCATCCCTTTGATGAGCCGCTTGAGACATCACACGAAGTCAGTTATACATGTACCATTATAAGTATGCCTACTCATAGCGCAACGATGGCATGGACGCCGATAGCTTCGTTGATTTTGCCCATTGTATTATTAAGCATATACATAGATTGTGGTACTGTTGAACAACAACAAAAAATTCAAGCTTTAAGATGATATCAAACATGACGACTATTACTCTCATAATTATACAGAAATACAATATTGATCAAAGTCGAGTCGAGTCAGTTTTTGTGCAGGGTATAGCTAAAGCTGTGTGTGTGGAATTGTATCCGCAGGGGCTGCTGAACCGTGGGGTGCAGCTTTCCCCACCCCCATCCCCCCCCCCTCAAAAAAAAAAGATCACGACAAAACCCATGCCTTTCCGAGGGTTCCTTGTAGAGACAATTTCCGTGGGAGCAATGGAGAGGGGGGGGGGGGGCGAGGATATACCATTAACCTTTGACCCAATCACGAGCACTACCCTTGCCCCCCCCCCCCCCCCCCACACACACACACACACTGAAAAAAAGGTTCCGCAGCCACCTGATCCAACTCGGAATCATGATCTTCAAAATGGGGCCGAATGCTGTGCTACAGGGACGACAAGAAAGAAAAGTGTCCGCTTTGTGTTACTGTCTTCCGATGACTTTGAATGTTTGACAACCTTCCCCCATCAAATAATAATAATAATAATAATAATAAAACATATGAAAGATCAGTTCTGTGTTTGCGATATCCAGATGTCATTTGAAAGTTCTGGCTTACATAGCGAATGATCATGAAATTGAATTCAAATCATTAAATTGTCCGAACATCATCAGGTATACTCAAAGTCAAAATATCGCTCATTCACCAACATTTTGTTTTTGATCCTTCCACACAATAATTACGCAGCCTGCACACTCCCCATTCAACAAATCATCAAGTATATGGTACTGTCGCATAGAGAATTGTTCAAGCTGTAAGACGATACCAAAACAAGATGCCTATTATTCTAATTTTACAGAAATATAACAGATCAAAATGGAGTTTCCTCACTTTTTGCGTTGTTTATAGTTGTACCGATAGTCTTCAATCCCTCGATTTGAGAAGGCAGCGGAATTGAATTTTTCCCATTGATTGTGCCAGAGTGGAGATCAGAATCGAAGTCGAGCAATTGCTTATTTTCAAATGAGCATAATATCTTTATACATAGACCCCTGTATGTATATCATATTGCAATTGTACGGCCAAATAAATAATAATAATAATTACTATTATTATTATGATAATGATAAAGGCATATTTCTTTATTCAATTTTTTTATTATAGGTTTTCCCGGTCAATTTCATACTTTTGTCACTCAAATTCATTAATGTGCATTCAAATTCACGTAGCGCACGCACGCGAAAATATTCGGGCATTCAAATTCAGAATCCGAGCGATCAATTTCATTCATGTGCGTTCTATTTCGTTTTCGTGAAATCAAATTCACGATTGGGCATTCAATTTCAAAATGCGAGCACCGACTTTCCTACTCGTGCATTCAAATTCATGCGATAGTCACATGATAGTCCCAATGAGCGTTCAAATTCATTTTTAGGCTATCAAGTTCCTACTTCGTGCAATCAACTTAACGAGGAAAATGGAGTAGACTTTTAAGAAAGGGAAAAGGGCCAACACAACCAATAAAGGCTTGCATATAGTGTAATTATGGTTACTTACAGGTTCTACATTGTTCTCTGTTCATGTATTCTTTGTTTTTCATCTCACTAAATTTCAAATTGCAATGTCCAATCAGTAGTGCATCCAAGCAACACAACGACTAGTAATCATATTTCTTGGTGATACTGCATGCTGATAACGTCCCAACACCAATCACATAATCATGATAACGACAATTCATAAATTTAAAGACAAACTGACACACAATGATCTCACATAGTCCCGCAAAAGTAAATCAATAAGACAGCAATACACAACAAACAACACGTATAAAATGTTTAAGTATCAGTTTCAATATAGTCGAAATTGTTTTTTTTTTCTCGAAAGTGTCAACCAACCCTCCGTATTATGCTCGTCTGTAGGCCTATACAGTGCCTTTTGCTTGTTTGTTTCGTTTTCCATCAAAGAAGATGGCTGGATATAAACCAATATTCAGCTGAAAAAGCTGGTCTTCCATAATATGGGGTCCAGTTTGATGTTCTACTCTTTGCGATGAATAAATGAAGTGGGATCTTTTACGTGCATGAGTTGTGACTCTCTTACACATGGGACCTCCATTTTAGGTCCAATCCGAGGGACATGTGCCTGTATATTCCTATTTGCTAAGCGCGAGTTCAAAATTGTCAATGATCAGGTGGACCTCTACTGCAAAATAAATAATCATCGTAAATCCCAATATATTCAAAGCCAAATGAGAAACACATGCATTACACGACCCCAAACCTACTAAATTCAGGACTTCTTTTAAATTGAATGCAGTTATTTGGAACATGGTTGCCTATTCACGAATTTGAATGACCGACGAGATTCCGTCGCCAGCTTGACATGAATTTAACTGCTCATTGATGAAATGCGTGCTCCTCTCTTAAATTTGAATGCTCCGATAGTGAATTTGAATGTTCCGATAGTGTGCTCCGATAGTGAATTTGAATGCTCCGACAGTGAATTTGAATGCTCGGATAGTGAATTCGAATGACCGGATTTTGAATTTGATTGCTGATTCAGTGCTGCGAGCGTGGAATGCGTGAAATCGAATGCTCGGAATAGGAACTTGAATGACAAAAGTATGAAATTGACCGGGAAAACCTATATTACTTAGGCACCCACTCAATTATTTTGTTTGAGAGGTGCTAATATCAGCGTGAGAGTGTAAGGATTTGGTGAAATACATCCTCCCCTCATAATGACACGCTTCTTATGGTCCGGCAACCTGTCGGGGGGCTCAGGGGTTCAGCACCCCTATGAAAAAAAAAAGTTGTTCCCAGGGGCCTGGGATATTAACGATTATCCGGTATTTTCATCGTGCACTCCTTCGCGTTCGTTCCGATTTGACTGCCGGATGGTATCATAACACATTCACATCGCAAACATAATATTAAAAACAAGTCGCTATTTACGAACTTATGACTTCATGAACATAGGAAAGAATTATAGAATTTATATTTTCTGCTTACTTTCCTTGATCTCTTTCTTTCTAACTTCCCCCAGTCAACTTAATCACTTGTCATGTAATATTTCTTCACTACGGATATACGTCCACTCTGATACCAAAAAGATCTGCCAGAGGGCCTATACAATTACAACAGGTAGCCTTTTGCTACTTTTTCTTGTCTTTTCTCGCCATCCTATTTCGTTCTATTAATATCTTTCCTGGGTATCAACCGTAGGCCTATAAGTGCATTCACAGTTTTTGAAGATGGCGTTGTCATAGCGATATTTGTCGGCTGTGAAACTCACCTCCCTGGTGAAACACTGCACGCAACAAACAGCGAAAAACCTCGGATAACACGTGACTCGGACGGTTACAGGTATAGGAACCTATACTCGTTCGATAAGATCATCCACTGTTGCAGGCCTATGTTCTACAAATTAGGCAATTGGAAGTAACTTCTCAAACCTAAACAATTTGTGAACTTTATATTTTGTTTTGTGTTCTTTCGCTTGTCAGCTGATCTTTTTTTCTTGTTTTTTTTTTAAACCCGGAAGTGGCACCAGAAATATAAACTGCTTTGCGCCCCCCCCCCCCCATGAAATTCCTGGATCCTCTCCTCCTATGGAATACTCTCAATCTGCCGTTTCCCTTTTCTTACCAGAAGACTCACATCACTCGTTCTATTATCCCTCATGATCACTAAATAAACGGGTGAACAATGAAGTACATGTAGTCATAGCTAGGCCTATTGTTTGAATCATGGATTGTGATATAATTTTATGCAATTATTCCTAACAAACACATTGAATGTGATTTTGCAATTTCTCAACGCTCAGACCAGGCTACTTTTAGTGGTGGTGAATCTGCTTGAGTAAATCGAATTCCTGGGATGGGACTCCTATATTGATGAACTCTTATAGACGTCTAAATTATTATCAAACTATATATCTCATGATCTCAGTGAATAGGTTTGAAATACGAGCATTCTAAACAATTTAAATCAAACAAGCCTTAAATGTATTTCCCTATATAGAGCTGCCGACATCATCAAAATAAGAATATCTATATGATTGTTTTTTCCATGAGGCATAGACCTATACAACGTTCGTTGTAGGTCCATGCTATGCTTAATCATAGCGTGGAGAATTTGTACCAATGCCCGATAATCGGATAAGCTCTCACAATGTGCAAGGGACTGTTGCAAAACGACATGTGCAGAAATTAAGTCTTTTTCTTACACGTAGAGTTCTGAACGTGAGGTACATGTATTAACTTGCTTGTATAATAACGTCTGAATACGGAAAAAAAAAGTATCCCGAAAGAATGGCTTGCAGTATTTCAAACCATGTTTAAAAAAATAAATAAATATATTGATTAATTTATCCTATCGCATGCCTTTACATTCGGCAGATGACTTTCTATTGCTATAATCACCTTCCACATATAATTTCTTTCGGCGAACTGTCCTTGAAAAGAAAACAATAAAGTTCACAGGATCCAAGTTTCAGGAAAATTTTTCTTCCGAAAATACCTCAGAAGACAGAAATATGCTTTTAACGCAAGTTAGAATTGTCTCTAAACGAATATGCAGCAGACTAAATTTGTATATATAGTTTGGATAAGTTTGGATAAAGAGGTTATACGACAGTCGATGTTAATTGTGTAGAATCAGATAAACGTTAAAATCTAAAAGGAAGTCCTCATAGTAATCTTTTCTTACATAAAGAAAGAGCGATATCATCATCGCCTTCAAAAGGCAGGGGAATATCCGTAATTATAATACACTTTTATTTTGTAACAAGACGAAAGTATGTAAATTTTTCATTATTTTTTTATATCTATCATGCTCATATTTTTCTTGATATCACAAGCTATAATAGTTTAGTCCAGAGATTAAGGTACGTGGATTTGACCCCCCCCCCCCCGAAAAAAAGCAAAACAAAACAAAACAAAACAAAACAAAACAAAACAAAACAAAGCAAAACATAACACAACAAAACAAAAACAACCATTCCAATTCGAACAATGATTCAAAGCTTTGGAACAGATTTCTCGACTTTCCTCAAACTTCACTGATGTGTCCTATACTCATCATATCGGTATATTTCCCTTTAAATGGAAATAACGTTTCCGCCAATTACCGGGAATGTGGTCTCTTTTCCATCCCTGTTGTAATTAATAAAGGGATCCTGGAATGCCCTCACATGTTATAAAGTACCTAACTCCAAATCTCCACTCCCTTTGCCTGGATCTTGCCAGATAATATTATGTCTGACTAATATTAACAAGGCATACACGTAGGCCCCTATGAACTACACTATGAACGTTAGATGCACACACACCGTACCCATTATACATAATATATATAAATAACACGAAATATTTAATAAACTCAAGCAAAATGATAAAGTCAAAGTAAATGAAAAATTGAATACAACAGAGGACTAAAGGAAAAAAAGAAAAAAAATTAAGGTCTTGCCGAGATTCGAACTCGGATCACAGGATTCAGAGTCCTGGGTGCTAACCGTTACACCACAAGACCTGCTCTGCACAGTTGGGCAATTTAGTATTTATATAGAATAGATTAATGCATTTCATTCAGCCAGGACACATTCGACGTTTCAAAATCATCACGTTCCAAACCGAATTTGTATAAAGCATGGATCATAATTGCATGATGAATTTTTCATGATAGTTTGCCTGTTTCGTATTTTCATTCAAAGACAAAGCCTTCTTCGCGACACTATATTAGGCGTTCCTTATATGGGTATACAGACCGAGCCGCACGCTTACTTGTCGACCAATTACATTACCCAGCTGTGATTCACTCATGAATATTCATCTATGGGTGCTTCCACACATGACATCATGGAGCAGGCACGAAAGTTCTGTATTGTTGTCAGAGTACATGTATTATGCTTGAGCAGATCTTGCGCGACTCCGCTCTCTATGTACTAAACTGTATCTCCCGTTGACCGACCGAGTGGCTATATTCGAAGAGCGCAGACGGCAGATCGGTATAACTTTATAAGTGATTACGTTCTCGGTCCCGAATTGAAGGAATAAGTTACGAAGTTTTGGATTACATCTATTGACCATCCTTCTACGGATTTCTCGAAAAGTTGGTAAGTGTGTTTTCACTTCTGTGGCGTTAACCTTGATTTTTCTTGGACATACTCGTCATTACAATCGCTGCATAGCATGTATAGTCAATAGTGTAAGTAAGGCCCAGCAGCGATCGGCTGGCTACCACTTGTTCGAAAACAATTTTGTTTACTTTTTCGATGGCACAAGAATGGGGTGTGTCCCGACGGTCTGTGGCGGCGATCTGGAAAACTGTAACCATACCTCTATGCACCGAAAATGCATCCTCAACGCAGAATATCGTATGTTTTACCCTCGTTTGACAACTGCAAATGTATTCTATCAAGAAATGACTCATTCATTCTGTGTTCGAACGTGCGCTCTGGCTCAATACACCCCATGGAGACAGCACATAGCGCGATAGCGCTGGTTTATAGGCACGAACTATACGTATAACACATATCATGGAGCTATAATCCCATGCATATAACTCATCAAGAAGCACATGCACTAATATATTATGTTCAAGCTAACTGCGTCGACCAATGATATTGCGGCGGACTAACATTGGTTATCCATAAATGAAATCAAATTCTGTCTTCTCGCTGATTCATTCAAACACCATCAAACCAACATGAACCCCCCTTGAAAAAGTAGACGCGATCCATATCTCCAAATCGCATCAGCATGTGATTAATCTATTTGGCAACGTGAATATATTCACATCAGATAAAATTAATAGTAAGTCCATGACGCACCGAGGTACTCTGTCATTTCAGTTACAGTTCACTTTGTAGGCCTTACGTGTCTCCCTATTGACACAGATACATAGTACAATGTATACTAAGTACATTGCATGGCACTCGATATTCATGACCTGTATGTTTTAATTGTGTGACAACACCGCGACTCTTACCTCGCCTCGAATATATTAATATTGTAATACGTCACTATGATTGACATTTTTATCTCTTCTTCTCTCTCTTTCTCTGTGTCTCTCTCTCTTTGGCCATATCGTGCGTGTTTTGAGCGCCTGCGTGTTAGCGTCTGTCTGTCTTTCTGTGTGTGTGTGTGTGTGTTACCACATCGTCTTCTGCAATAATCTAAAAACAGCTACAGTTTGCTTGGCGTAAAAGAGAGCACATGTCGCAGCTAGATCAGACGTAGGCCCTATCATATTGGATGAGCATTAAAAAAGCATGATCCATACTATATGGTAAAAAAGTTTGTACGAGATTTGTAGCGATTTTGTTACAAAAAAATGAAAAAAATAAACACGCTGATATCGCAAGTGTCGACTGGCCGGCATGGGTTCTGTAAAAGTAAAGTTTGTGTGTGTGTGTTTTTTTTTTTTTTACTTTGTTTGTTTTTGTAACGAGATATGCTATCAAAAAGTTGAGCTCTATATGTCACTGAAGTCCCATATGATCTTATATAGTTTTCCTCCTGGTCCGAAAATCATCATTTATGATACTTTACCACCAAATAAATTTTGAATAAATGAACTACTCACAAACGATTTTTTATTTTTTATTTTCACGACTGAGAGGGGCAGCGGAATGTTTGTGTGTGTGTGTGTGTGTGTGTGTTCTCGTACAATGGTAGGTCAATGGTACCTCCCACGCCCCTTCGACGGGAAAAACTTAGGGCGAAATCCTTGGGAAATCGGTTTTGTTTTGTTTTGTTGTACGACTTTCTTGGTATTTTTTGTAGTTGATTTCTAGGTAGCCTTCTTACATTTACGTTATGTGATAGAAATCATACCAACTGATTTTATGTGATATTCAATCTCGGAAAAGAACGACTTGAAGATGTACTAGTAGGCCTTGATTTGCCGAAGGATACTGAGTAGCCCCCGTACGTCGGTCTCCCGCTGCGCTGTGCTCGCTTGCGCCAATTCTTCAATGCCCCTGATAATTTCGATGTATTTTCGCACAGTCGGTCAAGGTTTGGTGCGTCTGCTTATACAAGAATAGAAAAACAGAAGGACAAATAAGCTAAATAAAGGAAAATATATCTCGATTTTTCATAACGGCAATTAGGCTAAGTCGTACACTAATAATCTAAATGTGTGTAACTCATATAACTTCGTTGAATTTACTTTTTACTCTGCCGTCTCAACTCGAGGGGCGAGTGGGGTGCGCTACAAAAGAAGCCATTCTTCAGCATTAATAATAATAGTAATAAAAAGGTCTTCTTTATCCAGGGTAGCCTCTTCAGTGTTGTCGCACTGCTCGAACAGAGGGTTCTGCCATTATTACTGTGGATATCCTAGCGTTGACAGATACCCATTTATACACCGGGATCGAGAACAAGGACGTAAGCATTGGGCGCGAATCGAACTCGGGTCCTCCGATTGGGAGCGGCGGAAGTCTTATCCACTAGACCACAAATTATGAAAGTCGAAGAGACACGTTTACTGCTGGAGCCCGACTCCAGGCGCTTTTCACCAGGGGCGGATCTTATGGGAGGGAAATTAACCGTATTATGAAGGACCGGCAATTATTAGCAGAAATCTCTTCAATTTCATTTCTCTTCGGGCAATTACATAGTACTGCGTTGCCAGGTCCCAACAGAGCAAAATCACCAAAAGGCTTGTAAAAAATCACCAAAAGCCATCAAAAATCACCAAATTTGGAAAAGCGTAGGTAAGGCTTCAATTTCAAGACAAGATTATGTCAATAAACCTTTATCAAACACTCTGAGCGAGTCTCGGTGCAATTTTCGGCGCGCCGTAGTCACACATACTAAATGCAAAATGTGTACGATGTGTATGGATATGTGAGTGTTTGTGTGTGTCGAGTGACAAAAAAGGGGCACATGTTATGTTTCTAAAGGAAATAAGGGGAAAACTTTGGGCAAAATGCATTTTCGTTTTCAATTAGTATGATTATTTTTCATTGGTCTAAAAATCACCAAAAAGTTACCAAAAATCACCAAATTTTGATTTGGTTACCAGGCTAAAATTTTGTCACCAAACAACTTCAAAAATCACCAAATTTCACCCTTTTTGGTTCCCGAAATCACCATCTGGCAACACTGACTGCTACCCGGGGGTTTCGAGAAACGGCAACACAAGTGCCGACTTTACTGCCCATCCCGGGAGCCCAGTCAAGCGTATCACAATAGCCTACACTTAGGCCCACTGGTTTAGCATAATAGTAAATGCGTATACTAGCACGAAATTACTAAAAGTACATAGCAGGTATGCAGACACAGGATACGTGCACAAGGGGAAAACACTATCCTTTACATACACACAATCTAAGTCCCAAAAGGTTGTGGGGCGCCGTCAGGAGTTTGCTGTGCGAAAGAAGGGCGTGGTCATTATGCAGTCAAAGGGCTTGACGGTCATATTGCACCAAAATCATTCGTGACATCAATAGGCCTATTAGCTTCCTCATAATAATATCCCTTACCTTTGTATCCTTTTTAGGTACTTTTGTAAATGCTTCAGTGTCTTATCTCTAAAATCATGAGCTTATTACTACTATCTAATCTCATACTTTTTTGCTCGTTTGGTTTTTATTTTCATGTCTCACACACATGTTGTAAATGTGGAATACTTCATGGTGTGAAAATTTCATGGACTTTTGCTCTATGTATACACTAAACCATCACGATATTAAGCCATATTTTAGAGATATCAAATTCAAATTTCAATACAAACATATCTGCCCTCATTCCTATCATTATAAACAACAAATTCTCGGTAATGGTCCAGTACTAACAAAGCATTAAAAAAAAATCAGCTTATTTGGAGTATACCCTTAAATGTCTCCACAAGTGGACTTTAGGACTATACCATCCCTTTATAGCCAGATAAGAAAAAGGAAACACGACCATGAAGCAAAGAAACTTGTTGACTCACGGAGTTAGGCCTAATTATGAATGTATCCATTCATTACATAAATATGTATATATATATATATATATATATATATATATATATATACACACACACACACACAAACACACACACAGGGCTAGCTTGACATTAGCAGTGAATGGCCCAGTGGCCTTGGACAACAAAAATTTTATGTGAGGCCACCCAACTTCAAAAAGGGCTATCTATTTGTGGACAAATAAAAATTACAATGGAATGTTATGTTTCCTTTATTTCGGGCCCCTACATTTCTTTTTCAGGCCAACCTAACCAGCCAACAGAGAAAAAAAAAGTTAGTGTTGAGACTCAATATACATATAATTATAAATGTATAGTGTCAATGAATTTGAAAAACAATCTAGTTTTCATGTTTAAACTTAATATATAATGCCTTTTGTTCACACAACAGGAAAAGGAAACAAAGTTTTGCTGTTTAATACCCTATTCATATATAAGGAATTTAGAACATTCCAAAGAGTGATTCTGAAGCACACTAAACTCTGTGTGAACAAAGTGGCTCTGAAGTGCTCTAAAGTTGTGCCCTTCTCAAAGGTAGGTTCAGTAATGCTCCTAAGGCACTCTGACTCTTGCATAAAATGGTCATCATTATTATTATCTAAGAGTGCTCCAAAAGTGGTGTATGCTGCAACTGACAAACATATTTATGTGCTCTGCATATGTTTGAGGTTACCATGACAATAATTATGCCTCTTTCAACCAATTCAAATGTGGCATGGTGGGTGGTTGATGAACCAACTGATAAGTTGAAAAGCCTCAGAAGCACTCCTGTGCCCCCCGACTTTTAAATGGGGAGTGTGTATGTGTATAAGATAGCTTCTTGTGAGAACTAAACTCTGCTTGATCTGCCTTCCATGATATCAAGGTTAAATGATAAATGAAACAAGCATATAACATCAATCAATTAACAGACAGTAAACCATCCATTTAATTATGTATACATTTTCAAACAGTGCATGACTGGCCTATTTGTTACTGCAAAGCAACCAGGAGGTCAGTAACTCAGTCTCTAGAGAAAGCATAACTGTCATGACAAACAATCAAGTTGTTTAAAATACTATACTGGAAAAGTATGACATTCGATTTGAGGACTTTGGCATTTAAAAAAAAATTAAATAAAATACTCAAAAGAATCATTAATGTACCCATATTGGTGTTGTGTGTCATGATATTAACTCCTAAGAGGTTGAAACAAATGACTAGATTATAATTCATCTGCTCATAATAATAGTGACTTTATTTATGCACAAATAACAAAGTGCCCTTTGTACAGCAATAAACCAACCCATCAAAAGACTACCATCTTTGTTGAGCCAAAAGTCAAGCTAAGACTCAATTCAAAGAATCACCGATACATCACACAAAGGAGGTGGAGACACAGGGTACCACAATATTGCAGGTGGAGCCAAATTGACTTTGTTTCAATGTTTATTGTCACCATGGTAACGTTTTTCCTGCCATATTATATTGGGCAAGTCTGTTCTATAATCATGTCAGTCATCTTCATCCATTGTGTGTATATCCTCTCACCCCATGTGGGAGGTTTGGGACAAACTAACCTTAATTTATGACTCACTGAAAGATGCAAGCAGAGCTTTGATCATCATTTCCACGTACACCATGTTGAATTTTATGACTATTCATCACTAATTTACTTTCATTAATCATAAAAACACAGAAATCTCTCAGGTTAGGGTAATAATTGCCCCATTGTGAAGACACATGACAAGTAAGAAAGCTGATAAAAGTAACATATATATTTATGACAAACATATTTGATATGATTTGGTGTGGTGAAAATGAGATATCCCACTCATGAGACACTGACTGTAAAAGAAACACAGTGCCTCGAATGTTTTGACCCTACATTGTTCCTTCGCACTTCAAATGTCAAATGTAATGTGGGGACATCCCTCTTAATTGCTTAATTATCATTATCCTTTGTCTGCATGCTACACTCCCCTAGTGACTCACTGTAGAACTTCACACAACTTTCACAGCTTAGTTTGAGTTCCAGGCTGTTTGGCATATTTACTTCTAATGTAATATTCACGTAATATCAGGCCAGAACATGTTGTACGTGGATAAAATACCTATTTTACCTCTCAAACCAGAAAGTATCACTTTGTGTCTTGAAAAAGAGCTACTGGCGGTGACATCATTACGTGTCTGCGTTATATACCCTACGTCATTGTATCAGTTGCTGCTATGGAAAAGATCGGGAAATAATGACAAACAACTCTGCCTGAGTCTAAGACTTGGAAAGAGTTGCGAATTGTGTGCGAACGCCAACGCAAGAGGAGAGATTTTGCGGCCTCGCTGCCTTCTGAGCGTCTCGCAGGATTAGCTCACAACTGTTACCACACAAGTATGTACATGTAATACCCACGGCAGCTCGATGTGTCCCTTTGAACAGCTGTAGCGACTATTATCTTGTGGCAGCCCATTACACAACATACATACAGGAGAGCACAAAAACAAGCGGAACACTCAAGATTTTAGACAAGGAGAGCCAAGAAACGTGTGCCACTCAATGAACAACTCAGATAGAATGGGAAGTGGAAAACACCATTTTATTTTTATTTTTTACATGAGGACAAGACATCAGTGGACACTGAAATTTGTGACCATGGTTCTTTGTCATATTATTTTGTTTTTGGGAAAAATGAAACTCTCCTCTTTTTGCCAAGAAAAAGCAAGAGAGTGACCATATTGAAACATCTAATTACATTAATTGTGGTAATCTTGCTGGAATCTATTTCAAACAATTTATTACACTATACAAAGAACAATTTTTCTGATAATGTCATATTTTCCATTTAACATCAATACTAATCTCCTAGACAGTATCTATGGAAGTGATTGCTCCATCATTGATTGACATTAATATCATTTTGGAACTGGAAACATTTCACTTTTACTGCTTGCCAGGTCTTATTACATGCATTCATGAAAAAAAAAAAAAACATACACTTTTTAGGTTTGCAAGAGAGGTAATAAAACAAGATGCTTTCATTAATTCATGACTTGTTGATTCAACACTTACACCTCTGGCATTAATCATGAAATACTAATATGCTTTTTGTGTTGGTCAATCAGTTGCAATAAAGACGGCTCAATGTGAGAATTCATCAACTTGAACAAACAGTATACCATGTATTAAATGCATTTGGTAGTAATTAGCATCTCTTTGCCCCACATAATTCTTGATAAAATCGATCATCTGCAGTTTTTATTTAATTTTTTATTATTATTATTTTTGCATTACTGCAAAGTACATCTTACACATAACATTCTTGATTGTATGGCAGGTCTTGTGTGAGAAATTATTTAAATTTAAATGAAGGTATACCTGTTACTGCACTAGAATTAACGATGATAAGGCCAAATATGATAATGGCTATATTATTCATGTGGAGCAAAGACTAATAGACCTCTATGAGTAAGCTTTTTATAGTTACAACATAGTAATATATCAAATCAGCATGAAACCAGACACTTTAAAAAGTAATTGTGGATTGTTTGTTCCACAAACTTTTTCCATACTATTTCATATAATTTGGATCTTCAAACAAGCATAATAACTAACATTATCAAATCAATCGTCACGGCAGTATGTCTTTAAAAATGACTGATTTGAATAGTACAGATAGAGTAGGTAGGACCTACACATGCTCTTCCTTTTCTTCCCAGATTACAAATATCAGTGACTCAAATGTCCACAATCTATGATCTCATGGATGTCAGTATCAACCCTACAGTACGTCATGGAGTCAGTCAACTCATCACCAATCCTGCATAATACTTGTCAATGTACCTCTTGACTTTGATATGAAGAAAAAAAAATCAGGAGTTGGTCTTGACAGTACCACTATCACACATGGGTGTGGTACTATTTCTAAGAAAAGTACACATATTTTGCAATTCAATTCAATTCAGTTCAACTCAATTTAATTCATTTGATGCACCACAGGCAATTCCTCTTATAATGAAGTCCTTGGGACCAGCAGTTATTTTTTTTTTCCCCATCATACCAAAATTTCATTGCATCCACACAAATTCAATGTAAAGTGCATCAAAGAAATCTAGCTGATAATTATGGGCCCTGAATTTTACTTCATTTTATCAAAACTTTTGTTATAACCGTGTTAATTACAATGGGAGTGCACAGTGCTGATCTACATCTGTGCTATTTAAACTGAGTTACAACACCAGGCAAGCATTGATTTTCTTTTTGTCCTCTTTTGTGTGCAACTCACTTCCAATAACAACAAAAGATTTCAAAATCCATAAATGCCACCACACATTATATACACCGTACCTGGATACAGCAAGCCACCATGAATGATGACTGATCAAGACAAGTTCCAACATTTGCACTAAAATATAATGACTCTGCTGCAGTGCTTATAGTCCCAAAGCTGTGCAATTTAAACTGTGTATCATTGCATATACCTCCTGTATACTTTTTGACCTGGACATGTTAGCCCATTGAGGATGGGCTGATTTTGCTACAACATGCATTTCCCATAGACACTTGCCCGAGAATACTCTGGACTCGTCCTCAACGGATTAAATAGACAAACAAATCATGAAACCATCAAGAAATCAATGCAAATTAGGCAAAGCTGCTTCTACAGATTTTAACGGTAGGAATCAAATTTGGCAAGTGCTCCTAAAACTTTTACATGACCTTAATAATAACATGGAATTTGATAAATAGATAAGGATGAATCATGTTCTGCAAAAAAAAAACAACAACAACACACACATATTGGGGGAAAAAATTATTGATAAAAGGGTGTGTCAGTGTGAAATGACACAAAAACTATAGCACTGTATTTTATTGGTAAGTTGGCAATCAAAGTAAAGGTAAAACAAGGTGCAAAATGCATAAGAGTCCAATTTGACAGTAAAGTTTAGATTGTATGTATTATCTACCCAAATGTTGCAATTCTTAGATTGTAAAGTCAAAAATATTGATAAGACTTGGATAATCACGTATCTCTGTTAACCCTTTGTGTGCTTTGAGTCCTGACAGACACAGAAAACCCTGTATATACATTATACACACTGTCTAAAGGCCCTGGCACAGGGAGGATTAAAATGAGTGAGCCAAGCATCTGGAAGAAATGTCAATCTCAATTCCTTGGCGAATGATATTGGAAGAGCCTTATGTGTAATTTTGTCATTTAGACGGATGTTAGCTTTGAATTCATTTTTTCTTTTCTGCATATTACGGTATACGTGGTATACTTCATTGTGTTTTTATTTGAACAAATTTCGTGAGTCAACCAATATTTGCAAAAACGAACAACTTGAGAAAATATCGCCTCCTGTAACACAAATATATTATGTACTGCATATTGTCTTCAAGGTTAGAAATCACAAAGTTTTCTCCTGAAAAGGGATATATTTTTCACATGCCATCATTGTAGTTTTTCATCACAAATTTAACTACATGCAAAATTGGCTTACAAGTCCTGTTTGCAAAATATATGGCCTATACAGTATCACCTCATACTGCGGTGTGGCAGATACTATGAACAGTGAGGTGGCACATATGGCTCAAAAATTAAATCAAACTCAATCAATGTTCTTTATCTATATGAATATGAAACCTAGAGCAGATCCATTGCTGTGGCTTTGTTTTGTTTACGTGCCTCCCTTAACAGATACTTGTATACAACATTCATACTTTGCTCTTTCTGTCTAACTGAAACAGGAACTTAGCTTGTGAGGGAGCAAACTAAACAATTACACATCATTTCCATGAATAACTGTGTGAAAATACTGATAAAGTGAACTTTGACCACAAAGCTCATCATGTCTAGAGAAAATATGTCATAACAGCTTGCACAGTACACAACAGTCAGCTACATTTGTACATAATACTATATGCATCTGTACAAGACACTCACACATCTTTTAATACCCTTATGAGTCTCACAGGGCACACAAATAATTTGTTAGCCTCAACAGGCAAATGACCAGTACTTTTACACCCTTATCTCTTAGTTTTATTTTTAATGTAACTTTTGTTCTCAAGGATTCCTTCCTACTTGCTTCGTCAAAATGATAAACTACATGATCTTACATGTCCAGTCATTCTTCTTCCATGTAATCGTCATCTACATAACCTCTAGTTATTTGGCCAGGACGTGGCACATTGCACACAGCCTTCTCATTTGCAGCCATCAGGTCTTCTTGGCTATGTACTGTTCCTCATTGGAACAGGGCATTGAAGAAGGTGCGGCATTGTTTGCGGTATGACAGAGTCACAATTGATGTTCTTATCATTTGTGTAATCCCCACTTTTTTATGATGACTTTACACCACCCATCTCTCTGTACCAGTCATTAAAGAAAAATATACATAACGCATTGATAAAGGACTGCATGCTTACATTTTGTAGTGTGCATACATCGTCCGACATTAATTGCAATCCCTAAGTGTATTAACCCATGGAGGACTGGCTGATTTTGCTACAACAAGCATTTCCCATAGACACTTGCCCAAGTATACTTGGGACTCGTCTTCAACAGGTTAATGTGCATGTGATCCTCTATTTTTTGAATAGGCAAGGGAACCTGATATAGCTTATCTGAGGTTGTCAATAGTTACGTTCAGACGGGAGCCCTTAACCTCGAAGTTAGGAAACTTCGAGGTTAGAGCTTGTAGTTAGGGACCGTGAAGACGCACTCGTAGTTAGCAAACCTCGAGGTTTGCTCGATGTTTGGAGCCACGAGAAATCTTATGGTTAGCGCTCTAACCACGAGCCGCGGGGGGTCCCCACTCGTAGTTAAGCACCGTGTGGACACAAAAAACAACGAACTCGAAGTTAAGAGTGACCTCGCCGTAAACTCCAGCCCCCGCAATTTCTCTCTGCTTCCGGGTCAACCTCCCAAACGTACACCACAAATACACTACACGTGAAAAACCTATGACGCACGACACAACAACATCATCTTTTCTTCCCATGCGCTTGATCTCTGAAACTGAAAACGTCGAACTCGCTACTGTATTCTATGTTCTTCTCCGACGCTAAAAAAAATGTTTTCGACGAATATCTTCATAAAGGCATAAAGTCATCAGTGCAGTGCTATCTCTGCATACCATGAGAAAAAGAGTACCTGTAAGCGAGTCCGACAGGGTTGGACTAAAGAATAGATAGACGCCTTGTTAGCAGTGTGGGCTGAAACTTCCGGTTTTGTGGTTTTAACATCGAGTGGGACCCACTCGTAGTTACGGGGGGCAGAAGCGTAACCTCGAGGTTTCGTAACCTCGAGGTTAAGATTCGTCGTGTGGACACACATCGTAGTTAGGGGGCAAGAGCTAAACCTCGAGGTTTCCTAACCTCGAGGTTAGGGCCTGCCGTCTGAACATAACTATAGCCATGGACCGCTTGATCACTTATCAGTGATTGTCCTTCAAGTGCAATGGAACATATATATCAGTATATATACACACTCATAGAAATATGGCATATTAAAACCACCATTACTCCAGTGGAGTAAGATGTGATATGAACTTCAATAACCATAAATGGATGCATCATTGCTTTATATAGAATGCAAACAAAATCGAGACTGACGGCATAAAGCTGATCAAGGTCCAGAACTTTCACATTTCTTCATTTCATAATAATTTTGCAGTATACAAGATTTGTTTGCGGATAGAGCAGCCATATAAGGATGGCCTTTAATGACTGAGACCTGTCAAACACTCAAGAAATAATCAAGAATCTATCCAGTGGAGGCCAGATGGGATGAGGATTTTTTCACAGACGATTACTGTTACAACTGTGTGTGCATCATCCAGATCGTGTTTGTACATATTTCCCCCTTTTCTACCTGTATAAAGGATGTCACACACCAAATTTTACCTATCCATCCAATTCATAAAAAATCTTCCTATCAAAATTATCATCATTACAATGTGCCCAGTTAATTTCCTCCCTGTGCTTCTGAAGGATCTTTATGAGTAGGATATGTTTTGCACTGGTCATATTACAGTTTTTCTAAGTAGGGCCTACTGGTAACATTGTCACTCTTTTGTTGACTTTCAGTAAATACTGTAGGTTATTTCCCAGTCTATTTCAGAGAAGCATGCCCAGGCAAACATACTCACAAAAATCATGACAACAGACTGAAATACTAAAACATGCATTGCAGTAGTCATCATTATTTGATAGATCACAGAGCTGCTTGTATTTGCACGGGATTTCCCCTCCCCTCCTCCCCGCCTCCCCCATCCCCTCCCCCCCCCCCCACCCCCCTTTAAGGGAAGATGTAGCACCTTGACAATGAGGTTTGAAACTTCAAAACACCAAATCCACAGCCAGAGCGAAGGAGGGGTGACAGAGAGAAAGATGTGGGCGAACACTCCTCCCTGTCAGGTGCAAGGAACTATGAGGAGTGGTGACTTTGACCTCCTCCTTCACAGATGACTCGCATTCTTCTAGGATGAGTGATGTACCACCGATCCTCCAGCTAGTCTCACACCCAGGCAGACAGTTCATTCATAGTTGAGGTCAGTGTGAGCACAAGCTGGCAGGTGCGAGGGGCACACTTTTCTCCCATATTCTTCATCAGCATCTGCTACGGTAGGTCTCTTGTACGTAATGTTGATGCCCTCCTGCAGAAATGTGAAAGTCTAATGATACAGTTGTGTACTTGAGCACTTATACCCTTGGAGAGGATCAATGCAGGAATTTCCTGGTCATTGCGGAAATTTCTGCAGCCTCTGTAGTATCACACTGGAGTGGTGGTAACGGCAGTTATGATGCTTACAATTTCCATTTTATAACTACTGCTTTAGCAATAAAAAAATATACTGCTCTGAACACATAATCTCAAAAAAGAACTTCATTCACGGCTGCCTCACTGATGTAGGCAAACTTCATGAATCATCCGCTGATGGGGCACTTGGATGGGTGAGTGTCCCTTTAAAAGGCTCCCCCATCACACGCCATTAACACCAAGTTTTCAAACACTTTTGATTAATAGTCTGCTCTCATTCTCATGTCATACAAATTGTAGTTTCCCACACAATCAAAGTGTAGGTTATTCCATCAATATGTCATAAGTGCACACAAGCTAGAAATTCATGTTCATTCTGCTCTGCATTTCACCAAACAGCAATGTATTCACATACATTTAATACGGGTCTAGGGCAATTACCCCCTGGGCAATTACCCCGGCCCTCCCCATGGCCCTAATCCTAATCCTAATCCCGAACCTAATCGAAAACCCAGACTCCTAACCCTAATCTTTACTCTAACCTTACCATTAATAAGTATTTAGCGGGGGAGGGGGGGGGGGGTAATTGGCTAGATACGATTTAATACAAGTCATGTTCTGCAGACTATCAGTTCCACAAATATGTACTGTTAACAGAAATTTGTTTTTGCCTGTATCAAACATTTGTGAATTTCGCAAGGAGCAACTATTCGTGAAGTAAAATGCACACCCTAGGTTTTATCTACACAATGCATTGAATGCCATTGGCAATTCATGAAAGTCTCATGCCATGAATGTTTCTGGTTGTAAAGTAAGTTGAGTGGACACTAATGGCATGACCATGATGTCAGCTCACCCGATAAAAGACTTGCAGGCAGAAACCGAAAACAGACGAGTAGATGCCTTAAAACACTACAGAATGAAACCCTACACTTCACGCGCACTCACATTTTAGTAGAAATTTTATTGGATTGATTTCAGTGTCAAACCAGCATGTGTCAAAGTGTATGTATGATGCGAAGTGAGAATGCACCCACATTTGTGACTGAACAATTACTTGATTGAGTGATATTGTCACATTTATAATTTGTCCCATACAGGAACAGGCATTAACAGTTGAAGATAAATATTTATGATATTGACAACTCATGTCATTATACATCAAGTGTGACATCAAAACAGAAGAAATTGGAAGCACAGCATTTTCTTTCTTGATACATGTATGTGTTACCAAAGAGTTGGTGAACTAAGTTACTGAAAGGCTTGAAGTGTGCTTGTTGCATGCCCCTCAAGATGAAGAAAATCTAATGGTCTTGTCACATCTTCAATGGGAAAATACCTTTTGACACAATGAAACAGAAAATATATATTTTCTATACATAAAAAGATACAAACAAGGAGGCTAAGAGGCTTATGATGGAAATAATACTCTCATGAGCAGAGGAAAATTTCACCTTTTTCATACCACTATCTTGAGATGCCATACACCATATAAATTCAATTAAATTCCATTCAAATGGTTTTATTTCCATATAAAGTAATACCAAGCAATATACATAACACTTCTCACATGAGTACATTATATTCTAAGTGAAGCACAAATGCATACAGGTTGCCAATGGCAGTGAGGAGGTTAACCCGTTGAGGACGAGTCCAGAGTATTCTCAGCCAGGTGTCAATGGGAAATGCGTGTTGTAGCAAAATCAGCCCGACCTCAAAGGGTTAAGGGGAGAAATGCAGGGACCAAGAGACATAACTTGATATAGTAGGAGGGAAATTTAATCGCTAAATTTTATGAGGTATCACCTCACTTTTGCAAGGACACTGCATGAAAAACACACATGTGGAAGTTTAATTCTTTCTCATTTATTCATTCAAATGTAATCACCAGAAAGAAGTGTCAATCAGTACCTCAAGTCATTACTTCATGCTTGCCTCCCCCCTCCCAACAAAAGGAAAGAAAAACCAACCACAAAATCAAATAATTACCTCATCTGGTTTACACATCATCAGCTCAACTAACATCAGATTGTGCATCAATTTTATCAGCCTCCCATACGGTTCAAAATAAATGGGGAAAAACACACACACACACAAATTTGTGCAAATGCTTTTTTTTTTTTGTGGTCAAGTATACTCTAGCTTGCCTGGTGGGGTGTTTTTGTTGACTGGTATACTGCGTGGGTTGTAGGTGGAATGCAGATATCATCTTTGACTCCAGCACACCCAATAATAATGAATGTCAGTCTGTCGGCTCATTGGAATTTCAAATTAAATCAGGTATATTTGGAAGTTACTGTTTATTTATTTGTTTGTTTGTTTTTTCTGTTTTCTCCAATTTGGCCCCTACAAAATTTGAGAAAAGTTTCAAAACAATTTTGTTCAGTCCCACTCGTAAGGAAGTGTTGAATCCTTTGCCAGATATTAATCATCTTTGTAATTTTCTCAATTCTCTTTATTGTGTAACTGCCCCCAATAAAGTCATAAATGTTATAATCGAGAGGAGTTTATGATCTAGTGCACTGAATTTGCATATTCTGCTTACTGCACAAGAAAATGTTGCACTCTGCCAAAACAACCAAAAGTAGCAGATAACACTAAACAGAATGGCTTTGTTTCAAAAACAACATTTTCAACACACAATGGGGTCAAGTATAACAATCATCACCTTGCTGTGTTAACATTATACCACATGTTTAACGAAGTGAAGCTGGAATGTATTCTCTGTTTGTTTTTCAAACGGATGTCATTATGTCACACTGTTTGCTTCATTTCCTTTCCCCTCTTCCATCATAACCATTGTGGCCAGCTAGATATGATTTTTTTTAAATGATGAGAAAACCTTGAGCCCGTTGGATGTGGCAGTCTTTGCTGCGTGCTTATGTGCTGTGACTGAGTCCTCGGGCATATTTTTAGGCAATTAGAATTTGATGCATTGTGAATTTACGATTGTGTTTCACTATGTGTGACATCACACAATTTGATCTAGATGCAGTATACAAACTTGAACTTATTTTGGGGTTGTTTTTGTTTTTATATGTGTGTGTTTGTGTGGGTTTTTTTTGTGGGAGGAGGAGTTGGAATGTGAACTCTACTGCTATTACTCTCAAGCAGTAATTTCAAAGTCCAACTCTTTTACAGAGAGTGGACTGTAATGAAATGTTGATAGAACATATACTTGGCACACAAGAAAAGGCTGAACACAATTAAACAGGTACCATCAGCACTTGTTGCCCCTTCTGTTCATCATTAGAGCTAAAGTGATCACTTTGAAGACTGTACTTCCATTCAAAAGATAGAGGTGTTTTGTTCTAGAAATTCAACAAAATATATAAAAAAGTATGTCAGTCATATGCTCCATATCTTCATTCCCTCTATCACCCATTCAAATGCAACCATCCCTATATTAAAATCATCCCTGGCAAGGAAAACAAACAAAAACAAAATTAGGATCATAAAACTTCAGTTTAACTCGGATGAGTGATGTGAGGACTACACATGCAGCCACAATGCATAGGGCCTACTCATGCATCAGGCAGCTCTGGACACGCAGCCAGCTCAGTTTATGTCTTCGGTTAATCATTCACTCGGACACCAATAACTTGGCTTTGAGTAATAGCCTGCTAGCTTGCCTGCATTCGTGAGCCATGCTGATATCATCTGTGCACTAATAAATTTGAAAAAAAAAAGGAATCACGATATGACATTCCACGAGTAGAACGTAACCATTGACTTCTTCATGGAAAGACGGGAATATGTGACACACACAAGTTGATACTATCTGGTTTAAAGTCATCTGTTTTGATTGCAGGTCTTTTACCACAATGTGGCACACAATTCCCCACTTTTACAATTTCATCCACAGAAAGCACAAAACACAAGTTCACAATTGCATACTATTCCCCAAACATTGTATCTGCTAAGAGAGAGATAATTAATCCACATGAACATTAAATGCATCCTATGAAAAAGTGAATTAATAAAGATGCCTGTCCTCTTTGTATTTTACATGTTTGATTTGCTGATGTGCACTTGATGGTATAATCAGCACACGGTCAATAGAGCAGTTTTTTTTTCACATAATATCTAAGACATCTATGCACCTTTAGGAAACATGACATAATGCATGTGAAGTGACAGCCATAAAAAAATATACTGCTCTGAACGCATAATCTCAAAAAAGAACTTCATTCACGGCTGCCTCACTGATGGAGGCAAACTTCATGAATCATCCGCTGATGGGGCACTTGGATGGGTGAGTGTCCCTTTAAAAGGCTTCCCCGATCACACGCCATTTGTGACTCATCTCCATGGTACTGAGCCACGTGAACACACTCCGAGACATGGCTTGCCCTGCCCCCCTGTTTCCAGGAGGCGAGACGGTTTCTCCGACTTGATCGTGCCGGGGATGCCGGGGAGGAAGCCCGAATAGGTCAGGGAACGAATGCGTGGAGACTGATGGCAGAGGGGGGGAGGAGGACGTTGGGGGAGGGGTAGCTATGGAAGAAAGAGAGAAGAGAACCGTGTCAGTGCCAAAATTCGTCTCACGCTGAGCAGGTTATAAGGAGGATTGGAATTTTACCTTCGAGCCATTCAATGAGTATTTCTTTCGGATATCTGAATGAGTGGGCAATCATAATCAATCACATCTTGTGGACTGGCAGCGAAAAGAGTCTGTTTCAACATACATTTCACATTGATACCATGGGCACAGTGAAGGAAAGTTGGACAATTTAATATCCCTGGCTAATTCATGCCAAGTTATACTTGTGCATATTCACCATGATACAGATCAATATTATACATTAGCATTAAGGCCAGATTTTGCCTAAGAAACGATGAAAGTGCACAGTAACGGGTATTCTAGACATGAACTCTGTAAAAGAAATCACAAGCTTGAAATCCACGGCAACCAGATGTTCTTAAACCTGAACAGCTGAGTGAACATCAGCTGGTCTGTGGGGCTAATCAGAAGCAGGCTGGGGCCTCCTCACAGACTGAAGTTACATTACATCTCGATTAAAAAAAGAAAAAAATGGTGCCAGTGAAAACACATGGCTAGCAACATCCTACAACTATTCATATTTTTGCGACGACATGCCCCACGTTGTTCCCTTAATGTATGACTTTTGGGACCAATACTCTCTATCTCTCTCCTAATACCCCTCCCCCCCCCCCCTATTCCCTCTCTTTCAGTGAGTCACAAGTCATTAGATCAGCCGTCTGTGAATCATGAATACATCTCCACAATCACTGACACATGCTTGGTTTAATAAGACTGTCTCGAAATTCGCAGAAGGAAGACCAAGGACAAAGGGGCACATTTCACTGTTTGCCGAAGAACTCCTTCGTTGATTTTGGCACTGTTTACTAGTTCAGTTTGCATTTTGTTCAGTTTTTTTTTTCCCCTCTCTCGTGCTGGAGGGATCCCTGTAGGGGGTAGCCTGGATTTCAGGTACAGATTGAGAGGCAGAGTGCGGGATTTGTTTCACAAGAGGTGCAAATTTGTGCTGGGAATGCTCACTGTAAATGTACCTGAAGTCAAGATGAGGAGGTACACTGTAAGGGGTGATGTCACATGTGACTTCCCTGGCTTTTACCGAAAGGGTGGGTAGCGTCACGCCGCGCCATGTTGACTCGAGTCTCACTATTCATCCAAAGTCTCCCGGTTTTGCTGAAAGGGTGCGTTTGCCAGGAGAGTGCCAATGTTCAAATACTTTTTCTTGTTCATAACAATAGTAATGAACAAATGGGATAAATAATTTTCTTTAAGAGAGATTCACCACCAGATCATAACTTATTTGCCTCCGCTGTTTTCACTTTTTTCTGCTAATTAATGACACAAAATCCTTATCCAAATCTTATTGTTTTGGGCCAATGTTTTGAAAGTCTTCCATGGAGCAGTGCATAAAAACAAACAGACAAAAAAAAGAAATCATTTTGCTGCTTCCCTTAGTTAGTTCCTACCGCATATAAAAAGGATTGCAGTGGATTGCAGCAACAAAATGGAAAATACTTGTAATTTATATACATTTTATTGATTTGTCCATCACTTCATAGGTGACAGTATGTCAGATAGAAGCCTTGAAGTCTGATCCTAACCACAGAATTTCATTTTCTTAGCCTTCTAATTCTGCAAAATAATTTTTTGGGGGGGTTTAAAATCTGAGAATATGATTTATTTGACGATAGGTAATTGGAAGTTGTACACAGATCTCATACTGTGCATGATATTCTTTTTGGGCCACTCTGTGTAGGAACTTTATTAAAATGAATAGCCCACTATTATATGTATTTCATATCATATATTATGTATTTTGCATATTTGCAGCAAGAACTTTTTTTTCAGATGGTTCCATTGCATTCAAACATTATTGAAAATCTCTAATTTGCAGACTTGCAGTGAAAAATCACAAATCTGCAGGTGTTCTGAAATTTTTTTTAACTGCTATAAGATCATACAAGCACATTTTACTCACAAGAAAGAAAGTTCTAAAACAATAGTTAAAACTCGTTTTGTGCCCCTTATCAAACCCTGACTGAGTATCTTGCATGAAGGTTATTATTTAGAGTTGATTTGTGTTCCTGAATTCATACATTCATGCTCATTTGTTGACTGTTTAAAATCGCACTTTGATTGTGACGTAGTGTGCAAAACTACAGAGACCGATCTGACCTGGCAACATATGCGCCATTACTGTGGTGTCCCATGTGCATACATGTAGAGATATTGTGGCTGGCACAAGCCAGTCACATTTTCAGATCTCTGACAGTGAATGCAGTGGCAATACTCATAGGATGACTCAGAATTTGAAATGATCATAGTTCTATGAACATTATGCAGAAGATGATTAAAATATATCTATTGCACAACCATTATCATCAGTGAAGATAGTAGTTACTTCAACTGATTTTCTCTTTCATATAATGGTAAAACTAAACATGGTAATGACAAAAATTATAATATTCACTACGATATTAGTGAACTTCAAACTCTCGTTCTGTATTTGTAACTGGAGCCCATATATAGTTGTACGTAAAGAAGAGAAAAATATAAACCTTGGTATAAATTATATATATCAATCAGAATATCTCCTGGATAAATCTAACAAGTGGTGAAAAGAATTTGGTGAGCAAAGTCATTTAATTAAGGATATGCTTCTTCTTGCTTATGAGGCAGCAGCAGCTAAGTAATGTCCCTCAATTGTTGTAGCCAAGTTACAGTCTGTGGAGTAGGGTGTGTCAGGTCCATGTTGTCAGGAGGGCGGAGATCAGGGCACTCACTCAAGATGTGTTGAGCAGTCTAAAGGATATGCTGAGAATTGCAGGCACACTGTTATTATACCTGGACCCAACAGAATTCCCGAAGCATTCAGAGTTAGGGGTTGTCCATTAATTTGTCCATCTGTCCAGCCATGGCAGATCTCACTATCATGAGTAAAGAAAAAAAAGACTTTGTTGTTGTTGTTGCTGTTGTTGTGTTTTGTTTTGCTACATGGCACAGGTAGTATGCTACAAAAGGTAAATACCCCGTTTATACTGCGAGCGGGTTTTCGAGCCGCCTTGAGGAGGTTCGAAAACCCGCTACGAAAAGCGGGCTCTTGTCTGTTTATACTGCGCGAGCGAAAGCAGGCCCGAGAGGGTCTTATCAGGGTCACGGCTTCCGTTCCTATGGTAACCGAATTCCCCTCCGAAAACCGGCGCGCGCTTTCGTGGCATCACTTTTGCGCGGAAACGTGACTGCTGAGCGCGAATTTAGAACAACGTGGGTTCACGATCCGGTGCAGTTGCTTGTTTACATCATGAACGCGCGATGACCTCCAGTGATAACTTCCGGGTCGGCAAAAAAGCGGCTTTTCGAACCCCCTAGCGTTTATACTGCTGTCGAGCCTCCTCGAGCCTGCTATAGCGGGTTCTGAAACCTCCCCCCGTAGGAGGTTTCAGAACCCGACCGGACCCGACCCGACCGGATCGCCTTTTCTGAATTCTGTCTGTTTATACTGAGCTGAAAGCCTACTCGAAGCGGCTACAGGGGGTTTCAGAACCCGCTTTTTCCTTAGTATAAACGGGGTAATAGATGCAATGATTACTTCTACATTTCCTATCCACACCAGCTTCAATATTAGTGTATTGCATTCACTTCCAGTGTGCCAATCTTGCTCTGCAATGAAGTGATACTTTTTGCTGATGTTACATTGCAGTTAATATGCATCCCATGAGATTTATGTAGAAATCTGACAATGGCTCTTTCTCCCATGAAAGGAAACCCCAACAAGCTTGACGGCTAAACTGGCGTCAATTTAAAAGTTATAGTCTTGGTTTCGGGACAGCACTAGATAGCTATTTGTCAGGTACAGCCACATCATGAACAGCCAGCTATGGAGTGTGTGTACTCAGTACTCCTATAGGCCTAGCCACAATGACCACAATCTTGGTGTTACAATCTTCTTTGTCAAAGCCAGCAATGAAATTAAGAAAAAAACCTGAAGTAAGTTTAAAGATGTTAAACATCAAGAAGAACTTTATATCCAGAGTTCCACTAATAAGTAGAAAAATAGAAAATAGCACAATACACTTATGTTAAAATTGGACACATGGATTGTTTTAAAAGGACATCAGAAAGTCATGAAGTATTGGGTATTGGGGATTTAAAAAGAAATCACAAATTTGTCTCTGTTAGATGTAATTCTTGAGATTGCTTTTATATTGGACGGGGGAATTAACCTACCCTACTTACCTTGCTTTAGTATGACAATACCGGATCAAATTTCTCATACTGCTCCATATAAAGATACTGCTCATGATCAAAAGTATTAATCATCACTCAGACATATCAGCTGAATACAATGAGGGTATTATTTCTTGGCTGTAAATGCCCTACTGATCCAAATTGCGTGTACCTACATCTCGTTTAATTCCTGCCTGTAACCTCTGACCAAAAAATAGGTAAATAAAAGTATGCATTCCTTGTTACGATTCAGTTGGTTTTTGAGCTTTTAACAGCCCCCATAAACAGTCGCCACAAGGCCCTGTTTGAACAATGGGAATGAGGCCGCCATAAACACGTACAACTTGTAAACAGATGTCGGGGCTTCAACAAAGCCCAGCTGAGTAGGCATGATAATAGTGAGCTGTATCCAAAGCTAGCTCATACAAGAATCATACAACAGAACATTCTTCTAATCACTGTATATGACAAAAATTAGTGGCTTCCAACATTGTCAGTAACTTGATAGATGGCGAGAGCTTTCTGTTGTTCATCACTTCTTCAACACATAATTATAATTTAGGTTTAAAGGTTTCCTAATTCCTCTAAATTTTGTAACCAAAAGAGGTATCACACCTAGGAGGTATAAGGTATCTCCTTGGTCACACTGAACAAAGTCTAACTATGTGAGTGTGGTGCTCTTGGGATTCCAAAGGTCAAAACCTTTCCTTTGGAATACAGTCTGTGAAATTAATACAAGAAGGAAGAATGCTTCCTTTTAATCCTGAAGAGAGTCTTACCATTAATGCAGTTCAAACTGAAGTGATACATTTACACCACATGCAAATTTATGCTTAATTCCCCATGGGGTGGGGTGTGGGCAGAGCCAAATATATCACAATCAGATTTAATTCAGATTACATGAAATGTTGATGTAGTGAAGATATCTTCTGTTAACATGATAATTATCTATCATTCTTAACCATAATACATAATAACAATGGCGATACAATGTAGTAAATTCATGTCTGCCACCTGAACTCACTGTTTCTCTAAATTTAGTAAGAGTGCAGTTTTTGTTTTGTTTAGGTTTTTTTTTTTTTTTTTTTTTTTTTTTTTTTTTTTTTTTTTTTTGGGGGGGGGGGTATTTTGCTGTTGTTTTAGTTTTCGCACATTGCTGAAGTCATAGAGGGAGGCACAACTGCAGCCTATCGGGGCACAACATTCGTTTGAAAGCAACCCATGGCTAGCTGGCTAGCATTTGCATCAGCTCTAAAATCTTCTTCAACCCACATCCAACCAATATCAAACTAATAGTAACACAAAGCTCAGAGCTACATGAATGTACATGCAGGTATTACCAAACACTCACTCAAGCAATTCTGCATCTTATTTTCTTTCTTTTTTTTTGGGGGGGGGGGGGGAGGGGATGGACAGAATTGCTTGCAGTATGACAAAGGGACGGAATAGTTTTGTGTAGCTCCAAAAAGACATTCACGCATGGCCAAATCAACAGAGTCTGTATTCAGACCCCAAAACTGAAACAAAGTTTGAAAACCTTCCATGAAACTGTCCATTAACCAGTTGAGAATGGACTGATTTTGCTAATACACGCATTTCCCATACACACCTGCCCAAGAATTCTCGAGACTCCTTTTCAAGGGGTTTAAAAAAAAACAAGAAACACATATATCTAGTTTGTGGGACAAGGTACTACGAGAAAAACTTTGCACTTACAATTAATACCATAAACATCACAAATCTTCAAGTTGCGTAACTTCTTAACAAACTGAAACAAAGAAAATATGATCACTCTAAAACAACCAACCATCTGTAGTCCCACAACTAGACACAAATCATTTACCCCCAGACATCACCGTCAATCACAGAATTTCCTCGATGGATTAAAGGGATGGTATAGTTTTGGTTGAGATTTGGGGTTCAGATTTTAACTTTTTTGGGAAATAACTAGAAATCACTTACAAAATATCAAAGAGCATACATTTTTAAGAGATATTCACAGTTTATTTGATGAAAATTGGATTTGAAATGACTGAAATGACTGAGATATCCAGAAACAAAAGTATCTATAACAAAGTGGTCCTGATAAAAGGTGCATCCCACCTTTTATCAGGACCTCTTTATTTTTAAACATCTCAGCCATTTCAAAACTGATTTTCATCAAGTAAACTTTGTATTCCTCTTGGGATTGTATGCTCTTTCATATTTCACATGAGGTTTCTCTTCACCTCACAAAAAAAAAAGTTGGAAACCTGAAGCCCCATCTGAACTAAAACTATACCACCCCTTTAAACAAAAAGATTAAAAAGAGAGAAAGAGGAAGCCAAGCCTTAAATCACATTAATGTGCATTAAAAAGAGAGAGAGAGAGGGAGAGATAGACTTGGTCTGATGAAACCATTTCAGAGCTACTCTGCCGATGTCTCGCGCATTGTCTGCTGACCCAAGATATGCTGAAAACTTTCCAGGGCTGGAGGAAACTCCGCTCTTCCTCTCCATGCAAGGATATCCTGCAGGATTTCTGCTTGCAAGGGGACTGAGATGACATAATAATCACCATGTAGCAGAAAGCGCTGCGTAAATTTCCTCAGGAAGTCGCCTGCTCTTGGTATCGGTGAACATTTTTCAGTTGAGTGTTTGCGCATACGCACCTGTGGAGTGGCCTGAAATCTAAAGAGCTGTTTCTTTTGCAGATAACAACCTGCCTTGCTTTTCTTCTGTAGGCAGGGGATGCATAATTCATGCAAAGTTAGGCCATGGGGCATACAAAGATATTCATAACATCAAAGAACCTTGCTGAGAGAAAAAAATAATACTGAGTCATCACCATAGAAGGACAGTGTCCATTTTTGTTGTTGGGTTGTTGTTGGGTTGTTGGGTTGTTGGATTGTTGTTGTTGTTGTTGTTGTTGTTGTTGTTGTTGTTGTTGTTGCTGTTGTTGTTGTTGTTGTTGTTGTTGTTGTTGTTGTTGTTGTTGTTGTTGCTGCTGCTGTTGTGTGTGTATGTGTTTTGCTTTTTGTTTGTTTTGTTTTGTGTTTAAAAAGATACAAATGGGGAGAAGGATACCCAATACTTTTTTTTTTTTCTGGTAAGAGGAAAACTTAACATGAACTGTGCTGGTATAGTACTGACTCCCTCGACAGTGAGAATATGCATAGCTCTAAAATCTAATTTGAAGTGTCACATCATATCACATTTATGCCCAAGCTATCAAGTGAATGGTATTGACAAAACAAATGATAATGTGCAGTACTGGAATATGAGAGTCATAATTATTTGATTTCTGACAGCACTTTGGCAAACTACAGAAAAGGTCGTTTTCCAATGCTTGTTTTAGCCTCTCACCTCCCTGGTCATACAGAGGTTTGTGTATTTGCAGAGATATGAAGAAGGTAACAGCAAATGGCTATTGTTGCAAGATGTACTGGTATTCAAATGAAACATTGCTATTTGGAACCACAAAAGGATCTTCAGTCCCATATTCCTCGTAATATTTTTCTGTCTCCAGACTGGTGAAGTGAGCAATTGCCAGAGGCATTGTATCACAGTGTTTATAACAATCAGCAGCTCTTCAGTGTAAAGGCTAGCCCATTCCGATGAATGATTGGACAGTTTTGAATGCTCCCGTTCCAAAAGTAATGATTTACAGCAGGAATTCACCCTAACATGTAGCGACACAAGTAAGCGCACATACCAGATCCTACCCTTTGTAAATCACATCAGTACATTGGACTCTGATATCAATAGCCAATCAATGTACACTCACTCTATTGTCAGGAAAAGAAGAAGATAATTGTCATCATTTCATAACTGCATTTGGTTCCATCAGGATATAATTGTCTCTGCTGCACAAACATCTACACAAATCTGTAAAGTTTTATCAAAAAGAGTCTACTGAAGTGAAGTCCATTGCATACTAGAATGCTTGGCTGACAAGCACCGACTTCTTTCCACGAAAACATGAGCACTGGACCGAGACAGAAATGGGATCGGAGGTTTTAGTCGCATGCAAATGGAGACACTTCATACAAGCGGATAAGTCTAATCCCTTTAAGGATTTCCCTTTGGTGGCTCGTCAGGGGGTCATGGAATCCTGACACAAGGACTCTACAATCACTGTCAGAAATCAGTCTGCTGAGAGCTTACAATTGGCACTCGTGTGCAAGAGAGGACAAGTGAATGACACAGATGGTATGTGACCAGCAATAAGAGGCAAAACAACAATTTGGATGTCAACATAACTCTGATATACATGTACATAAAGAGACAAACACATGCAACACAAAAACACACCATAATTAATGTTTAACCCTGATCAATTAGTAACTTGAGGATTTGAGGGGTTGGGGTGTGGTAAGGGGGACAATCATCAAATGCTCACCTGATATTAACCTGTTGAGGACTAGTCCCGAGTACTACAACTGTAGTATGCTCGGGCAGGTGTCTGTGGGAAATGCGTGTTGTAGCAAAATCAGTCTGTCCTCAACGGGTTAAAAAACCTACAGTCTCGTGTCTGACAGCTACTGACAACTGTGGTTAACTTATAGTGACTTTGGGATTAGGGTTGCAGAGCTACCAAGTCTCACGCATTCTGCATGAGACTCAAGCATTTAGGGGCCATCTCACGATCTCACGCATGGCACCCATTTTTCTCATGCATCGGGTGAAGTCTGCAACTTGGGCCTATGATAATGAACATAGCTCAAAAGATTAAAGTGATAGCTGCACTTGAAGGTATATTTCCCTTTTGTCTTTCAAAATAAGTAAAAAATAGCCACTTAAGTATGCACCGATCGCACCATTAGGAGCTAAAAATTGAAAAAGCTCCCTACCGTGGGAGGCCACAGGGGGGAAAAACCCCTCCCACACCCTCGCTCACGCACACATTCGCATGCCGAGATGCCAAGTCATGAAAATCTCACTCATAAAATTGTTTTGAACTTGGCATCCTGGGGTTTTGGAGGGGGTGAAGGCAATATATCAAGAGTAATTCCTCCCACAGAAGACAACAGTGTTGGCCCACCCTGACTGATGCATATATATATGGGCCATGACGCGAGAAAAGGGCCCTTAGCACCGCTGCGCGCAAACGCCAGAAAACTGCGCGGAAGTTTGACAAAGCAATGTCAACTGGCTGTAACTACGCGCACACGCATTATCAAAAAGTGACAGGATTTGGGCAAAACATGCTTTTTTGAATGTCGTAATGGGGTCATTTAGGATTGGAATTTCAGAAAAAGGTTTGCATATCTAAATGCGTCAGAGTTTCTTCTACAATGTGGAGCTGAAACCTCATTTTCAGTATTTAATGCCCTAAGGGCCCTTTTCTCGCGTCACGGCCCATATATATATGTTGCTTTAAATGTACTGACAATTGTACAGGCTTGCCAGCATGGTTCATGGGGACAAAAATTAATTACTATATCAGATATCAACTAGAGGAGCACTCTGAAAAAGCAGACCTCTGCCAAGCAGTCATAATTAAAATATCGCCATTTCGTAGACAGCTGATATCTTCCACACAAACATAGAGGTATGGGGACATCTACAAAATACATCAGGTGAAAATCTCATCATTCATTGTTGGGTTATTGGGAGATTAAGGTTATTTCATGTCCTTTATGAGAAATTATGACCCCAGTGACCTCTGACCTCATGACCCTCAATTTTTTTTTCTTACTTGAAAATAAACAGACCTTCTAGTTTGATGAAGATCCAATTATCCATTTTTCAGTTTTTTTTCAAGTCCTTTATGGCCTGTATGACCTTTGACCTTTGACCTCATGACCCCAAAAATTTGATTGTAGCTTTCTTACCTCATTATGAACACGACCTGCAAATTTTGTGAAAATTCATTCATCCATTTTCAAGTTATGTCGTACACAAACAGACAGACAAACCTGAAACTGAAAGAATAACCTCTGCCAGCTGTACAGGTTTCACCTACTGGTGGAGGTACACGTAGAATCTTAGCTCCAGGGTCCTGCTGCATCATACAGTATACAACTAAAAGCCAAACCCATTTTCCAAAACTGGCCATAGCACGGATACTAAGCCAACATACAACCATATCCTTGAGAATTCAGCTTGGATATGATTCCCAGCCCTATAGCATAGCATATCGATTACAGCTCCAGCGAAATTTACAAAGCAAAAAAGAAAAAAATATATATATATACTGTATCTTTCTCTCTCTCACTGTCCCTAAAATATAATGTATGAGCTTTGTTGGTGATACCTATATATCATGCAAATCAGCACAGAACCAAAGGAATCATCTTTGTTTAAATTGCTGTAGGAAATGAAAAATATTTTAAAAAAAAAGGTGGAATGTCTGACTATACAGTGTACTACTGTTCTTTTTTTCCCTCTTGTCTTCAAAATAATGATCTCCATCATAAAACTGCCCAATTTTTGGTTTTTCTGTGATTCTTCATAACCTACTTGCCATTATATTACTTTGAAACATGTCTACTTTGATTTGTCATGAACTGTGAAACTATGCCATGAACTGAATACACAATATATTTAACAAGTCTAATTTTTCATGAGTCATGTGATCGCCTAGTACAGCAATGGATGGAGAAGGGTACATGTGCACACCACATTCACATTAGGATCAGACTTAATAACTTTGCATATTTTACAGTTTGTAAATAGCACCAGACTCAATAAAATTCATGAATATAAGAACCTCACAATGGAATATATGGAGTATACAGTAGTTTTGCCAAAGTTAGACTGATTTAAGTCAATTGTTAGTCATTTGGTTGTTGACCCAAACACCGTAAACATCAGTCTAACCTCCTCAATCATCATCGTGGACTACTTGGGTAATGGACAATACAGCTATCTGTCCACATCCACAGTGTCAGCATGAAGAAAATTATCTCCTGGAAGAGATATGGAGTGAATCCTGAATTTTAACCAGGAAAAAAAAAAAAAAAAAACTCTGGCCAAACTTCCAGCCAGATTTCCGCCTATAGAGTCCTAAGATGGTTTTCCTGCCTAGCCAAATTGGCACACAACGACTAACAAGGGAAATGTGTGATCTGAGATCATTTGCAGTTGAACTGTATCTCACAGCTCATCCACCCGCTGAGCTTCAGTTTCTATAATCTTCAGTTTCTAAGGTTTGGAACTTCATGGGATCTTCGATAGGGAAGAGAACTGAAGCTTCTGCTTTGGAGACAAAGCAAATATCTACCTTAATTTCTCTGCATTGGTGAGTGATGTATTACAATTTTCTGCAATATTGAATGATCTAGAGGAGTAGAAAGAAGTTGTCATGGGTGGGAAACTTTCTCCATGGCAAAAATCTCTGTGTGATTACTTAACTTTCTAAAGTCTGGAAATAAAAATCCACAGAGAATCATCTTACAGATGGTTTGACACATTCAGCATCAACACAGCTCTTCTTTGAACCCATTGACGACAAGTACCGAGTATACTTTGGCAAGTGTCTATGGGAAAGAATCAAACCACAGCAAAATCAAACTGTCCTCAATGGGTTAAGATCTGTTCTGCTTCAAGATTTCACTTGTAAGTGTTTCCTGCGTTCCTCGCACACAAACGACCTGCCTGTGAAAGGGAGATAGTGGGTTGCTACATAGAGCTAGGGAGCCCGTAACTGCCTTATTGCTGGCAAACTAATTCTTTGGAGTCACCCAAGCCTGACTCCACCAACCCTTCACCGCAGCCTCGCCATTGTCATTCTGATTCAAGCAGAAATAAACACAAAATGATATTGTGTTATTCAGTGCTACCAAAGTTGAATCATCACACGCTCCAGTCTTTCAGACACAGTCTCTCTCACCATGTTTTATATTCCTTTATATACAACTGCATGGGTGTATGCAAGGGGGGGTCAGGAGGGTCGTACGACCCCCCAAATTTTCAAAAGGTCCACTTTTTGTAAAAGACATTTTTGTTTTTTGAGGGCTTTTTACCCTATATACAACAGGAAAAAAAGTGATCAGGTGGTGTTCCAGCAAATTGTCAAAAACCTCGTAAAGTTCGTAACTTAGTTTTAATATGCCATACCTTATTTCTAAGCCGCACTGCCATGCCGAAAAGATCACTTTTGTATGCACCAAATGGTCCCATTTTAAGATATAAAATTCAAAAACTCCCTACCGTGGGAGGGGGGACACCCCCCTCCCACACCCTCCCCCGCTTGGCCGCTCCACTCCCTCGCAAAGGTAAAGGTCCAAAAATTTTGATTACAACCCCCCCCCCCCCCAGAAAAAATCCTGGATACACCCCTGAACTGCTTTGAACTTGAATTGCACTGACAATATAAAAACTGTGTGCAACTACAATGTAGTTTTCTTTTTTTATAGTTTGTTTTGTTCTGCTCTCAAGAAAAAAGAGGTGGTGGGAGTTGACATGCAAGTTGTGTTTACATATCTAGTGTAAGTGGAATATGGTGTTGGATGATTTCGATTTTTAGAAGAGCTAAACTCTCTCCACATCACTTCAAAAGATGCACTTGAAAGTTTGGAGATTTAATTTGTAAGGAGAAGAGCATTTCTGGCCCTAAAGATTATATAGCAATCATGTGAAACATGATGTATAAAAGTTTCAATTTCATATTGGGCCATGATTTTGATGAAATGTAGAAAGGGAAAGAACCATACAAACTTCATTTCACATGTCAATCAATTAATCAATCAGTTCAACTTGAACTCATGTAAAAGGAATTGACCAAGTCTCAAACTGACACCAGTAGACTACATCTTTGAATTACAACTTGTGTTTACTGTCTCTTCATGTCTTGATTCTTTTCTGTCTCTCTCTCTCTTTACCAACTACATCTTTCATAAATTGATCTGAAATTCAACTGCAGATCAATGAACCACCTTCGTATGCTTAGTTGAACTTGGGAGGTCTACAATGAGATAAATGGGAAAAAGTTGTACAACCCTACAACAAATAGTAGCTTGCAACAGTACTCTGAGTACAATGGCCACAAAGTTGCTACTTTACTGAACTTTTTTATTTTCTGCTCTTTGAGACTACTGTGGGCAAAATGGACATTTGAATGCCCCAAAGGCTATCCATCCTACCAGACTGCCAGGTAATTTTGTCATTATTGGTACCTCGATCCGTTGCACCCGCAATAGTGGTAAACAAAACTGTTGAAGTTGAGCATTGAAACTAGCCACCCCCATCTCTTAGTTTTTCTTTGTCTTTATTTTTAGCCTGCTTTTATGTGTGTGTGTGTGTGTGTGTGTGTGTGTGTGTGTGTGTGTGTGTTTCATAAGGCAACACCATTGGTATTTATTTCACTGTGAAAGATACTACCAATACTGTACTACAACAATGTAGGTAGCTACAAGTATGTGCGTGTATGTGTGTGTATATGTGTGTGTGTATGTGTGTGTGTGTGTGTGTGTGTGTGTGTGTGTGTGTGTTTGCATAAAGGAGAAGACAGAGGACTGACTGACTGTATCAGGGTAGATAATCCTCAACATCATCAAACTGGTAGTACAGCGTACTTCAATCAGAATGTACCTTTTCTATACTTTTTCACATAATTAAAACAAGAGACAAATACATGTACACACCAGCTTTAACCAGATGCTCACCCACCAGAGCAGGATATACCCAACTTCCCCTAAAAACCGCAGGTAGAACAAACTACAAAGATTGTGTGTACAAGTGCTTCATGCTTCTTTATTTGGGGGGGGGGAGTATTTTTTTAAACATAGTGTGCAAATAAACAATTCCTGCCAGTTTTAGTATGACTAAAATGTGCACTCTTGCTAGAAGACATTAATGATCAATGCTACTTTTGTTTTGATGTGATTAAAGTTAATCCTCAGATGTACTAGGGAACTGAAAAAAATACAGCTTGTAATGTAATTGACATCTATAAGAATGCAGTGAGAAAAAAAAAAAAGATCCATTCCACGACTGTGAATTTAAATCAATGTCAACAGATAAATATGATTTGTGCATTTCTACATATGAGAGATAATGGCATTTAGTGCAACTACTACCCTGTAAACAGGAAAATTATTGAATATTGACCACACAATACTTTTATTAGAAAAAAAAATTATATGGCATGTAAGTGTCACATTAAAGGAACTGTACAGTACTGGTTGAGGTAGGGATTCATGTTTTGAACATTCCTAAGCGAGATAATGAAAAGCCTCTTAATATGAAATATGAAAGAGCATGTAATTTTAAGAAGGACTCAACGTTTATTTGATGAAAATTGGTTTTCAAATGGCTGAGATATCCAAAAAGTGCTAATAATAAAAGGCGACATGACCCAACTTTATTAGTATCTCTTTGTTTCACCTTGTTTTTGGATATCTCAGCCATTTCAAAACCGATTTTCATCGAAAAAACTTTGAATACCCCTTAAAACTGCATGCTCTTCGACATCTCATAGAGTGGTTTCTGAATATCTCACAAAACGTTAAAAGCTAAATATTCACCTCGACCAGAACTATACACCCCTTTAATGAACAAGCTAATATTTGATGACATATGTTAACACATCAGTTCCCGACTCACTGTATGACACATTTTGTCATACGACATTGAGACGACCTAATCTCACATTTGGATCGAGCCATTAAAGCAAGACATTGATGGTTTAATGAAAGGCCAAACATTACCAGAATACTGCAATTTCTTCACAGCAGGGGACAATCACAAGTTCATACTTTAATCTAACAACAATGAGTTGATTGGTCCAACCAAATCTGTCTGGGTTCAGGGTTCATGAAAGTGAACAACTGCACAACAACAGCATTTTTAGTCATTAAAGTTCTGAAAATCACAATGATATGCTGAGAGTGGAAGCACATGTAGTGTTGACCAAGATGCCAGCAAGCATGATCAGAGGCAGGGAATTGAATAACGGTGCTATTATTTAGCATTTGGCAACAGGAGATGATCTCCATGAATTGCCACCGTGAGATACAGAAATGGCTGACCAGCAAGTCTGCATCGCCAGGTTTCACAGGGCATGGCAGATTTCACTCAGATCTTTATGTACTGCTAGAGCAAAAACAGAACAAAACAAAACAAGAACTGAACTGATATGTGAGACATTGTGTTATGTGCATGTGACATAAACTTTGGCCTCTATTAATTTGTGTCCATGTGTGTGTATGTGTGTATGTGTGTGTGCATATGTGTGTATGGAAGGGGAGGGGGGGGGGTGTTTCTAATCCTTGCCTTTTAAGTTTTGAGGTGCTATTTTCCCTTTGTCCACAGAAAGCAATAGTCCATCTGAATCACATGTACTTGTGCTATTCGTGGCATGCTTACAGACTGGTCTAAGTCATGAATTGAAATCGACAAAAGGGATATCTGTGAGGTTTTTTTTTTTTTTTTTTTCCCAGTACATGACTGCCAATTACTAATGTACATACAATGTATCATGCTTAGATGAACTTATGATCATAGCACACTACATACAACCCACTCTATTGACATATTGGAGTAGTTCTTGCTGAAATACATTAACTTTGTATGGACATCTCCTAGGGTGGTTTAGTTTTGTATTCCAGTCCAAATAGTTACCACGCAAATCAGCGCACCCTTGCACTGATCAAACATGACAAATGGCTTCCAAATTGAGCAACGCTCCCAATGACGATTAATTAAAAATTGCAAGGAGTTGATCTTTGGACCCCAAAGCGTACCACCTCTGGGCACGCTGGGTGTAAATCTATTTTCCAGCCCCAATGAAAAGCAAAGGCAGTACTGGACTGGTTACTCCATACAGTACTTGTGGATGATTATACTGTATTCATGACTTTCTAATTGGATTATACAGTAAGTAAGCAACATTAATCATGGACAGGCAAGGACGTCTACACACAGTCCACCTCAATATGTGCTCACTGTAACGAAATCTTCTTATTAGCAGTCATTTTCTCATGGTACCTTTGCTTTCTGCACCTTAAAGTTCAATTCAACTGGAGGTTCTTCTTTATTCTTTTTTCTTTTGCCACTGTGATCAGGCCATGAAGGCATGTAACAAACAGCATTCAAAATCTTTGCGTTTGATGTGCATATTCTAAATGCATTAAACAAGAAACGGAACAAATGCACAGGAATGGATAAGTTGGAAGGTCTCATGGGCCGACCCTGTCCTAGGCAAAGTTCAGAAAATTGGCCCTGGAAGACATTGTTACCACTTTTATTACTCTCTAGAGTCAAGATCACAAAGTCACAGTGGATAAGCTAAAAAAAAAAAAAGAAAAAGAAAGGGGGAAAAAAGGATTAAACACAAGATCGCCAAGAGCCTGCTATGAACAAAATCAGGTTGCATACAATGCAGTGTGAAACATTCACACACAAGAGTTATCAGGTTTTTGATCACTTTGCAAAATGATTTTTACAAACCATCGTTTTTGGGATGTTTGTGTGACACTGGCGTAGCCAGGGGGGGGGGGGGGGGGCGATGGGGGCGGTCGCCCCCCCTAAGATTTGGACCGGGGATTTGGGAGGCGGAAAAAAAATGCGTGTATACTGTATGCATGCACATAAAACGGGTCTCCTTTGCAACCTTTCATCAAATAAGATGTATATATTTTTTTTAATATTTCACTCAAAGTGTGCACCAGATCGTTGAATTTCAATTCAAAATATGCAAAATCTCTCGTGCTTGGGACGGGGTATCCCCCTCCCAAACCCTCCCCCTCTGTGCCTATTTCCCTAGCTAAGTACACTTGTTAGATTTTTTTTTTAAATTCTGCATAATTCTGAGTGCACAAGACTTATCACTTATATTCCGAAAACTGAAGGTTCCCTCATGTATCTTAAGGGGAATTTCCCCTTTTAATAGACCCTTTCCTCCCTCAGCCCCCCCCCCAAAAAAAATCAGGTTTTGTTTTGTTTTGTTTTTGTTTTTTTTGTTTTTTTTTTGGGGGGGGGGTGATTTCCCAAATGTTGATTCCATCAAATATGCATATACGAGATATCTCAATTTCAACCTTAAAAAGATAAAAGCTCCATCGGAAGGGAAGGGTGGAGATAACACTCGCCCACGCCTTCTCCCTGCTCGCCCCCCCCCCCCCCTCGCCATGCAAAGAAGTAGACTGTGGCTATACCCAGATCGCTTTATTTCAATTCTAAAAACGCAAAAGCTCCGCGAGCGGGAGGGAGAATCCCCCTTTCCCTAAGCTCTACCTCACTAGACTTTATACATACGCACAGATGGTGCACATTAGGAATAAGAGCTAAATTCCGTGATTTAACACTTCGATGAAAAAGTATTGCACCAAAAATTTGCACCAGATCGCTGAATTTCAGGTCTGAAAATGCAAAATCACCTTCGTGTGGGAGGGGATATGCCCCTATCTACACCCTCGTGTGCATGCTTTTTCTGTTTGATTGCTGAACAGACAGCGTTGATGATATTCAGTGTAAGAATTAATACAAGAAGACTAGGGTATTTAAATTATACCATTTTATAGGCAAATTGTTCAATAATAATCTACACTAAGATATACTGCAACCTTAAACAAGTGGGACTTTTTCAACTCGTTAAAACGCGCAAAAACATGCATCAAATTGCACCATTTGCAACATCAAAATGCAAAAAGTTCTCACCGTGGGAGGGGGGACACCCCCCTCGCACACCCTCCCCTACCCCCTCGCTCGCTCCGCTCGCTCGGGTTCAGTCGCGTTCATGATATTCAGTGAAGTGTATGTAAATTATACCATTTTATAGGCAAATTGTTCAATAATAATCTACACTAAAATATACTGCTACCTTTAACAAGTGGGACTGTTTCACGTCGATAAAACGCGCAAAAACATGCATCAAATTGCACCATTTACAACATCCAAATGCAAAAAGTTCTTACCGTGGGAGGGGGGACACCCCCCTCCCACACCCTCCCCCCCCCCCTCGCTCGCTCTGCTCGCTCGGGCTCGGTCGCGTTCATGATATTCAGTGAAAAGAATCAATATAAGAAGTGTATCTAAATTATACCATTTTATAGGCAAATTGTTCAATAATAATCTACACTACAATATACTGCTACCTTAAACAAGTGGGACTGTTTCACGTCGATAAAACGCGCAAAAACATGCATTAAATTGCACCATTTGCAAAATCAAAATGCAAAAAGTTCTTACCGTGGGAGGGGGACACCCCCCTCCCACACCCTCCCCTCCCCCCACGTTCGCTCCGCTCGCTCGGGTTCAGTCGCGTTCATGTTATTCAGTGAAAAGAATTAATACAAGAAGTGTATATTTGAATTACACCATTTTATAGGCAAATTGTTCAATAATAATCTACACTAAAATATACTGCTACCTTTAACAAGTGGGACTGTTCACGTCGATAAAACGCGCAAAAACATGCATCAAATTGCACCATTTATAACATCCAAATGCAAAAAGTTCTTACCGTGGGAGGGGGGACACCCCCCTCCCACACTCTCCCCCCCTCGCTCGCTCCGCTCGCTCGGGCTCGGTCGCGTTCATGATATTCAGTGAAAAGAATCAATATAAGAAGTGTATCTAAATTATACCATTTTATAGGCAAATTGTTCAATAATAATCTACACTACAATATACTGCTACCTTAAACAAGTGGGACTGTTTCACGTCGATAAAACGCGCAAAAACATGCATTAAATTGCACCATTCGCAAAATCAAAATGCAAAAAGTTCTTACCGTGGGAGGGGGACACCCCCCTCCCACACCCTCCCCTCCCCCCACGTTCGCTCCGCTCGCTCGGGTTCAGTCGCGTTCATGTTATTCAGTGAAAAGAATTAATACAAGAAGTGTATATTTGAATTACACCATTTTATAGGCAAATTGTTCAATAATAATCTACACTAAAATATACTGCTACCTTTAACAAGTGGGACTGTTTCACGTCGATAAAACGCGCAAAAACATGCATCAAATTGCACCATTTACAACATCCAAATGCAAAAAGTTCTTACCGTGGGAGGGGGGACACCCCCCTCCCACACCCTCCCCCCCCCCTCGCTCGCTCTGCTCGCTCGGGCTCGGTCGCGTTCATGATATTCAGTGAAAAGAATCAATATAAGAAGTGTATCTAAATTATACCATTTTATAGGCAAATTGTTCAATAATAATCTACACTACAATATACTGCTACCTTAAACAAGTGGGACTGTTTCACGTCGATAAAACGCGCAAAAACATGCATTAAATTGCACCATTTGCAAAATCAAAATGCAAAAAGTTCTTACCGTGGGAGGGGGACACCCCCCTCCCACACCCTCCCCTCCCCCCACGTTCGCTCCGCTCGCTCGGGTTCAGTCGCGTTCATGTTATTCAGTGAAAAGAATTAATACAAGAAGTGTATATTTGAATTACACCATTTTATAGGCAAATTGTTCAATAATAATCTACACTAAAATATACTGCTACCTTTAACAAGTGGGACTGTTTCACGTCGATAAAACGCGCAAAAACATGCATCAAATTGCACCATTTATAACATCCAAATGCAAAAAGTTCTTACCGTGGGAGGGGGGACACCCCCCTCCCACACTCTCCCCCCCTCGCTCGCTCCGCTCGCTCGGGCTCGGTCGCGTTCATGATATTCAGTGAAAAGAATCAATATAAGAAGTGTATCTAAATTATACCATTTTATAGGCAAATTGTTCAATAATAATCTACACTACAATATACTGCTACCTTAAACAAGTGGGACTGTTTCACGTCGATAAAACGCGCAAAAACATGCATTAAATTGCACCATTCGCAAAATCAAAATGCAAAAAGTTCTTACCGTGGGAGGGGGACACCCCCCTCCCACACCCTCCCCTCCCCCCACGTTCGCTCCGCTCGCTCGGGTTCAGTCGCGTTCATGTTATTCAGTGAAAAGAATTAATACAAGAAGTGTATATTTGAATTACACCATTTTATAGGCAAATTGTTCAATAATAATCTACACTAAAATATACTGCTACCTTTAACAAGTGGGACTGTTTCACGTCGATAAAACGCGCAAAAACATGCATCAAATTGCACCATTTACAACATCCAAATGCAAAAAGTTCTTACCGTGGGAGGGGGGACACACCCTCCCCCCCTCGCTCGCTCCGCTCGCTCGGGCTCGGTCGCGTTCATGATATTCAGTGAAAAGAATCAATATAAGAAGTGTATCTAAATTATACCATTTTATAGGCAAATTGTTCAATAATAATCTACACTACAATATACTGCTACCTTAAACAAGTGGGACTGTTTCAACTCGATAAAACGCGCAAAAACATGCATCAAATTGCACCATTTGCAACATCAAAATGCAAAAAGTTCTTACTGTGGGAGGGGGAAACCCCCCTCCCACACCCTCCCCTACCCCCTCGCTCGCTCCGCTCGCTCGGGTTCAGTCGCGTTCATGATATTCAGTGTAAAGAATTAATACAAGAAGTGTATCTAAATTATACCATTTCATATACCCTCCCCTACCCCCCTCGCTCGCTCCGCTCGCTCGGGTTCAGTCGCGTTCATGTTATTCAGTGAAAAGAATTAATACAAGAAGTGTATCTAAATTATACCATTTCATAGGCAAATTGTTCAATAATAATTTACATCAAAATAAACTGCTACCATAAACAAGTGGGACTGTTTCACGTCGATAAAACGCGCAAAAACATGCATCAAATTGCACCATTTACAACATCCAAATGCAAAAAGTTCTTACCGTGGGAGGGGGGAAACCCCCCTCCCACACCCTCCCCCCCTCGCTCGCTCCGCTCGCTCGGGCTCAGTCGCTTCGCTCCCTCGCACACTAACCGCCCCCCCTAAGATGAAATCCTGGCTACGCCGTTGTTGTGTGAACAGGCCTATACTCATCAGCAGAGAAAGTGCTATCAACCTTTTCTACAAACAGAGTGATGTCTTTTGACCTCCACTTTAAGTGGTGCTAAACTTAAACTGAAACTAATGAGTGTGAGAGGATCAAATCACCACCAGGAGCTAAAAGCAACTTTCTTTTCTTGCTCGTCATGTCAGGCAAGGAGATTAAATAACTTGGTTGCCCCCAAGAAAGAATCACTTGTCCAAAGAATTGGGATGGAAGACTTAAGGCTAGAAATGAGCCATTGGTGGCATTTTCTGTACCTGCAATAGGCAGATGTGGCTCCATAACACTCTATTATTCCACCTAGAATGACTCCTGTTATTTATCTATAAATTAGATGCATGCAAATCAAACCAACAAAATATTTTTCATCCCTTTCTCCTGTTCCACCCTTTGTGTTCCCTGTTTATTGAATTTGCTGTTATCAGAATATAATAAAAATGAGAAAGAAAAAAAGTAGCCAGATATTCACTTGCCCATGGATATGTTTTTAGTTACTATTTTTTAAAGGACAAGTCCACCTTCATACACATGTGGATTAAGTGAATGCAACAATATCAGTAGAACACATCAGTGAAAGTTTGGGGGAAATCGGACAAGCCGTTCAAAAGTTATGAATTTTTAAGGTATCTGCGCAGTTACTGCTGGATGAGAAGACTACTCTAGTGTATGATGTCATATGCGTACAACGACATAAGGAAAATAAAAAGAAAATTTCACAAAAATTTACCTTTTGAAAAAAATGTACATTTCCTCAACTTGTCACGGACGTATGTTAAGGGTAATATTATTCCCCTTGCCTTCTGAAAGAGGGAAGTCAAAAGACCTTTTATTACGCAAGGAAAGTGAAAATATGTTGAATTTTCTTTATATTTTCTTTATATCGTTGTACTCATGTGACATCACAAGCTATAGTAGTCTTCTCATCCAGCCTTCAGTGAGTAGAAACTTCAAAAGTTCATAACTCCAGAACAGATTGTCTGATTTTCCTCAAACTTTCACTGATGTGTTTTACTAATATTGCTGCATTTACTTAACCCACATGTCTGTGAAGGTGAACTTGTCCTTTAAAGAGAGAGAGAGAGAGATGTGGAGAAAACAAAAACAACCGCTTCGATGCTTGTGCAGGTAATGATTGTGTGCTTGTGTTTTATCATTTACCTTGGACAAAGGGGGAGACGGGTTGTGGTTCCACCCTGTGCAATTTTCCTCTGCCAAGACTGTAGCTCTTTAACCACAAAGACAGTCAGAAAAGCAAGTTCATCATCTGCACAGACCAAGAGAAACTGAAAAGAAATTGGAAAGCATTATGAGATACATAATTTGAACAGCAAAAATGAAAACGAACTTGAAATCTGGCCAGTTTGCATGCACTTAAAAGCACTGGCTTTTAGCCAACTGAGTGTTTAGTGTTGCACTCAAAAATTTCTCTCACTTTTGAATATATCAAATGACATTTATGGTATGATACACCTCCGAGTAAAAACCCCACGGAGCAGAACAGAATCTACAACATACAGAGACTTGCACTGTACTAGGGGACATAATGATGATGTATTCTTAACTCTTTGAATGTCAGTATATCTTGTGATGTGTTGGCAAAAGTTATCAAAAATTAATGCTCATCCTTCCATTGTGTATTACATTACAATTGTGAACAGTGACTCATTCTTCTGTTTATTCATCATTGTAGGTGTTCAACTTATGACAAAGCAAATATCATGTATATAGGGAGTATAGAACTACTGTAAAATCAAAATGCACACAAAAGTTGTCTACACTATATGCATTGAATGCCAGTGACAATTTGCAAAAATTTCATGCCACAAAAATATCTTGCTTTACTGTGTAATACATATCATGCCTTATGACTTGGTGAAAAAAGCAATGTTACAAATTTGGAATATTTTGCAATGTGGAAATTTTTGTGCATTTGGTACCTTTTGATACCAGCAAAAAATTGAAAAAATAATAACACATACATATATTCTGTTTGTTTGAATTTGCAATATCACAGGTAAAGTGTCTAGAGGAAGAGGCACCGAAAAACTGCTCGAAACATTCCACTGTCAGAGTAGTTGTCAAACTTCAGTGTCATAGTCTGTACAAGACAATTATGCTTATTGCTTTTTGACAACAGTTTATGACACTACAGTTGTAGATAGTGTCTCTTCTTTGACAAAAACAAACTAACAAACAAAAATCAAGAACTCTATTCAAGTAGCTTTTGGATGTAATTTATGTATTAAATACATCAGAAATCAGCAAAAGTAATACTGTAAAAGTGGAAATTTTCGCGCCACCAGAAACTAGCGCGAAAATAAAAGCACACGAATATTTTTGCTTGCTGTATGTGCCTGTGCGCGATGTCTTGATTCCGCGGAATTAAAAATATGCGAAACTCTTCTTACCCGACCAAGTGTGAAAAATTGGTCGCGCGAAAATATCCACTTTTACAGTACCTCCCTCTCCTCTCCCCCTCTCCTTTCTACCTCCCCCCCCCCCCAAAAACAAAAAAAAATCACAAATACAGAGAGAAAAACAAACACAGTGCAGAAGTGCAGAGCACAGTAGCTCCTGTTGCACGACTAATGTTTTTTAAAAAAAAACTTCTGACACCTTTGGATGTGGAGCGTGTGTAAATGAGGTTTGCTCTAGTTTATGAATGTCTCCCTCTATAGTGGTGTTGTGGTTAGCTTGGTCTCAGAATGCTTCATTGACCTTTGTCCACACTTATCTCTTTGTTCCCTTTGCCAGGAAATGGGGAAAATTGCAGTGGCATTGCCAGCGCTGATCTACATAGAGAATACTAATATCTCTCTACAGATCAGTGATTGCCAGTGATGTTGCAGAATGTCGCCCTCTTTGGCCACTGATTGATAGTGTTCTTTGATTTGGAGAGAAATCTCTCTGATGATTTTCACAGAAAAGCACCAGAGTGTTTTTGAAAGCTTCCCCAAATTTAGCTAACTGCTATATCCCATGTGAGATTACAATGAAAAACATCCACATATATATGTGTCAACTTTCATACATAGCATTCAAAACAAGATGAAAAATCTTTCACAAAAATTGATTACTGATCACAACAGTGTAAAACATATCTGAAATATTTTTTTAAAAGTCATGTTTTAATTAAGTTTCTGTACAACAGGGGTGCCTTGTGTTACACTTTGTGTAGTGCTGTTGTGGTGAAACACTGTATTACAGTCAATCTTCAGGTTAACTACAGTATTTGGTGAAGAGTAACGAGAATCAATTACACATTGTATACATGTCTGGACCAGGATTTAAAACATGGCAAATCATCAACGCAATCTTATACATTCTGGGACAAATATTACAACCGTACCGGTAGTTCCCTTGCATTGCATATACCAATTCATATTCAGGTAAAAATTAATGGGAAACCAAACACTCCTCAATTTCTATTCAAAAGCAGTGGCGGATCCAGGGGGAGCGCACGGAGCGTCCCCTTTATTTTTTATTTTTTAAAACAAAAGAAAAAGAAAAAAAATAATTTTGTAAGGTGCCCTCCTCCCCCCCCCCTTTATGGAATTCCTGGATCTGTCCCTGAAATGTGAACTCCACACTGTGAACACTGTAAGAATATTTACTCTATGATTATGTATTTCATGTTCAAAAAAGGAAACTACATTTCAGAGTACATTGGCATGAGCTAAATGTCCCTCTATGTTTCTTCTTCGTTCTGCCATAGGTCAGCGACTAGACCCCGGGGATGGCTGCAGTGATGGACGGGCAGTTCTTTGGCTTCAGCGTAGGTCCATCAGACAAACCATTCCAGGTGACTATTTGATATCCCTTTCAGATGGAGGCAGGGAAAGTAGAAGCACTTCTAGAGACACTTTGTTTTATTCTGCCTTCAAGACACTCCAGTTCACTTTGTTTTGCTTTCAGACCAAAGCTAATATCTCTGTTGTAACCCACAAACTCCTTGGCTTAGTTTGTGGCAGAAATTCTCATCTTGTTCTCATTAAATTGTCAACACTTAAAGGACACATTCACCTTCGTAAACATGTGGATTGAGTGAATGCAGCAATATTAATAGAACGCATCAGTGAGATTTTGAGGAAAATCTGACAATCCGTGCAAAGTTATGAATTTTTTAAGTTTCTTCACAGTCACTGCAGGATGAGAAGACTACTACAGCTTGTGATGTCACATGTGTAGAATGATACAAAGATAATATAAAGAAAATTCAACATATTTTCACTTCTACACGTGACATCATACACTGTAGTAGTCTTCTCATCCAGCAGTGACTGCGCAGATACTTTAAAAATTCATAACTTTTTAACCGATTGTCTGATTTTCCCCAAACTTTCATTGATGTGTTCTACTAATATTGCTGCATACACTCAATCCACTTATGTATGATGTCATGTGTAGAACAATATAAGGGAAATATAAAAAGAATTTCATAGAATTTTATTTTAGATATTGATAAAAATGCACATTTCCTTGACTTGTCACTGACATAATGTGCTAAGGGTAATGTTATTCCCCCTGTCTTCTAAAAGAGGCAAGTCAAGTGTTCTTTTATCATGCCAGAAAAGTAAAAATATGTTGAATTTTCTTTATATTTTCTTTGCATCATTTCACATGGGACATCACAAGCTGTAATAGTCTTCTCATCCTGCGGTGACTGCGAAGAAACTTAAAAAATTCATAACTTTTGAACAGATTGTCCAAATTTCCTCAAACTTTCACTGATACATGTATGTTCTACTAATATTGCTGCATACACTCAATCCACAAGTATATGAAGATGAACTTGTCCTTTAATTTGACTGTGTATCCATGTAGGAAAATGATTAGATGAAATTGGTTCAATTCATTAAATGGCACAAAATAAGAAAAAAAAAGTACAACATACAATATCAGAGAGAGAGAGAGGGACAAGAACTTCAATCTTCTAAATTTGCCAATTTAAAGATCAGTAGTGAAATAGGGAATTTAGAGACTGTTGACAATTCTGCAACTGTAACAAACACACTGGCAGGCAGGAGATCCCCAATGTTTTATGGTGGATGTCACATGACCAAAGACTAAATAAAACTATTTGAGCCAGGCAGTGAGCATTTAAACTGCCAAAAAAAACTTGGATCAAATGTAAAGTTTACACACACACAAAATCATTTCTGAGGAGAGTTGGAATGTACAAAAATATATATTTTTTTATTATTATTTTTTTTTTGTGGCAGTGTAAACGCCCCATGTTTGTGTGTATGTGGCCGGGATTACGAAGAAATCAGCAAATTACTGCTGACCACAGAAACAACAGCAGTTCACAAGCAAGCTAGAGGAGCTCTGTGTTGATTTTCTATGTATATTATATATTTATATTTTTCATTAATGTAGTAATTGCAGAGCCACAAGAAAACGCCAATGAAAACATATAAGAATCAATTGTTGTTTGTTTTCTTCATGACTTTGGTTGAAGTCATGTGACCAATATCAGAAGAATGATAGGCAGACACGGTTGTAACTTTCTTAATTCATCTGCCTTTGCTCGAATATCTCATCAATCTGTGGCCTCATTCGCTACCTCCGTGGAAAAACACATTCCTCCCGTTTAATCAGCCTCGATCAACCCCGTTCCATTTACCAGCAAAGTAGCCCTGCAGTCATCGTCCAGATCAACGACGTGCTCCTGACGCCGAGCGAACTCCTCACACCCTCAGCGCTGGATTACTACGGGGAAGAGGTAGAAATCAAGACCCTTGACGAGCTGGCCGGCATCACAGAAAAACAAGGTCAGTAGATCTCTCTTCATCTCATCAAAGACAATGCATCATGCATAGGATTAATTACCAAGTCGAATGATTAAGATTATGTCACATGCAGAATTCTAGAGACTCCAATTCTCCCGTTTTCGACAGGAGATCTACGGCCGAAAGTCCATTTTCACAAAATCCACCGTTCTCCCGATTGAGATTTAATTTCTCCCACCCTGGCTCTGTGTCTCCCTCTTGAAATGTAATTGTATGTTGAAAAATAAGCCTTAGATAACACAAGAGAGCATCTGGAACCCTAGAGCTTCCAGGGTCCTTGAGCAGGCCCTGGAGCCCAGCCGCAAGGAACTTAGCGCACATCAAATTGGAGTCTCCTGTTTGCTAGGGGTCTCAGGAGGGAGAATCTCCAGATCAGAGGGTGCTTTGGGTTGGAGTCTCTGGAATTCATTATATTCAAAATGTTGAACTCAGCTATTTCAAATTTTGATGTGCATACATGCTGTATATGGACAGATATGTGTAAATCTGCTTGTGTTGCTGTGTGCCGTTTCTTACTTGCCAATGAACTTTCAGACCCTCTGAGAAATGAAAAAGTTCAAAATCTAGACTCATTGTCAGATTACTACCGGGTACCAGGTATCTAATTTCATCATGGTCCTACTCAATTGAGAGATTTATCTTTGTATTACTTTGTTTTTGTTGTTGTTGGATTCCAATTGCACTCAAGTCAAAATCAATAACTCTAAGCAGTAAAATATTCCAGAATTACTACGGTATATCAATATTTATTTAAGGAGCCTTTATACTACTTCAAGGTGCTCAAAGTACCTCAAATGAACTCTGGACTGACCTCTACATTTTTTTTTAAATCTAATCGTGATCCTTCTCTCATATGGCTTGTCTTCCTGCCACTGTAAACTAAATAACTGTTGGCAAACCCCTTGATAATACAAAATGGTCATAATCAATTTTGGTTTTTGTGATGTAGCACCTGACAAAATTTCATTTTGGCTTTAGAAGGTCAGTAGGCCTCTACGAGGATGCTATCTCTTGGTACAGATAATTGGTGCTGATCACAAAACTTTGAAGTGCTCAGTTAGATACCCATCAATTTGGGGTTTTGTCATGCTGAATATGCATATATCACCATTATTCGTGCAGCATTTTCCTGTTAACAAAACACAAGCATGGTACAAGAGTATAAAAAATCAGGCTTCCCTGATATGCTTCCGAAGTGTCGGGCCAGAAAAAAAAATAATAATGCATGCATACAACAACAACAAAATCAGGAATATGGAATAGTGGAATTGTCAGTAATTGCCCAAGGACAGGAGTATATGATCATTGGGAGTTTAAACTGTCATCATGTCATAAATGTACTCATTTCAAATCTTCAAAATGTGTGTGGAATGTGTGTGTGTGTGTCACTTGTGCGTGTGTGTGTGTGTGGGGGGGGGGAGGGGGTTTGCTGGTAAACAATCTGAAGTCATACTATGATGTGTTCACAGTCAAGAATATGTTATGACATTAAAAAAAAACCACACAATTATCCAAGACAAGAGGGGAAAAAGAAACATTGCTAAAGATTGCAAAGGGATATTATGAAGAGGTTGCAGCAGTTTATGCATGCAAGAAAGAGTTTAAAGTCATACATGTCTTGATCGCTTCCCTAATTTAAAGATGTCAGCACCGACTGTCAAAATTTAGCCTAAAATGTGATTTCGTAGTCATAATGCTGTAATTGCTTTGCACACCACTTCTCCTTCCATATATCTGTAACAGAAAAAAATGTTTTTGTATAGATCTGGTTGAGACCTAACTTCAGGTTTCTTGTACATTTTTGGTGAGATGAGAAACCTCCTAGGAAATATGAAAGAGCATGTAATTCCAAGAGAGATTTAACATTCATTTGTTGAAAATTGTTTTTGATATGGCCGAGATATCCAAAACAGAGAGATCATGATAAAAGGTGGGACCCACCATCATTAAGATTTAGGATTGTTTTGTTCTCCTTTGTTTTTGGATGTCTCAGCCATTCCAAAACCGATTTTCATTTAATCAACTTTTAATTCCTCTTAGAATAGTAAGCTCTGTATAATTTCATAATTAAGTGTAACTGTGAAACACAGCCCGAACACCAAACACGAAGCTCCCACAGTATAATGTAACTGCATGTACAAGGAGCGCCCCAGAGTAAAATAGTTTCTTGGGGGAAATTACGCTCTTTTCAGAGCGATTTGCGCCCTCCGTGATTGGCTGCCGGTATTCTGTAATTTACCCCAAACTCTCGATTTCTTGACACTGATTGGTTTGATTCCTAAAAATAAATGCACTGTGGACCGATCGCATAATCAAATCATATAGAGAAAACAACCAACCCTGTTTACAGCAGGTTTTGTACAGGGCGCCTATTTGCGGCCGGGGACATTTCATTCATTGATGAAATGGCTTTATCAGGTCATTCAGGTGTCACTTCCCACAACACTTGTGAGTAACTCCTGCCATGTCTGCTTGTGTTCTCAAAGTGGAACAAAGCCCACATGATGCTCATTAGCTGTTCTATTGATGAAAGAAAATGCATCTGCCAGAAATAGGCACCCAACAGAGTTGTAACTAAAGAATTAACGTAATAAATGCTAAATAGTCTAGACTTACTAGTAGTCTACTTCTTACTTCTGACTAAAGATTAGACTTCACTTTTTCAGCCATCAGTCAGCAATCAGCCATGGCCAGTGGGCAGTGATGGGCCCATAAACAAAATGACGTGTCGTAGTTCCCAGATCAAGTTCGGGTGAACATTGCCCCAGTGGATGTTGCACAAATGATTAAAAAAAGAAGAAACAAACTGTGCCATGCCACACGTTAACGTTGAAAGTTTATGTCTATTCTTGAGCGAACCAATGCTGCAGCGCTGCGTTTGCACCAGCAGCAACTTCCCATTATCGGACATCGATCGGCTCGCTCCCTCCCCGCAGTTTAGCCGAGCACCGCCACGACGGTCCACCGTACCGCGACGGTAGCTCGATGCGATGCGATGGTAGTTTGCAGGCACAAACCCTTGTTGGTCGTAAAGGAGTCTGCGCCAAGACTACTACATGCACCACTTTGGCACTGTCCCATAGGCCCTGTGTTGAAGCTTCTGCCAGTTGGGAGAGGCTGCTGTGTAGTGGTGCGTGTATTAGTCTTGGCGCATGCAGACTTCTATACGACCAACAAGGGTTTGTGCCTGCAAACTAATGCGATGGTGTGTGTCTAGCTCCACACATGTTCACAAACAAACGCACACGACCCCTGGCCCTACACACGCGTGGACATACAGCTCGAACTCAGTGAACGTACATGTAACGTAAGTGCGTGAAAATGTAAACACGTTTCAATCAATCTCACGTGTGAATCGGCGATCGCACATTGTGTATGTCCGCTCAAAAAATATAGTTTGCAACCAATTCTGCGTTTGCAGCAAGCTTCTTCCCTATTTTGGTTTTGCCGTATTTACTTTCATGTAGAAAGATGATTTTATGACTAGTTGTACTGAAAAAATAAAGTTCTTTGGTGCAAATTTAATTGGGGGGATTTTTCTATACTTTGTGCGTGATATGTGCAATCAAAGCAAACAAAAATAATATCTCATTATTTATTCAATTTCAATATCAGCGCGTGCTCTCATATTTTCTTGATCTTGATCTTGATGTCGTTGATGTACAAACGCCTGGTGTGGCTAGCATTATCAAGAATAGTTTTTCTTTTTTTTTTTGGCTAAAGTACTGAAGAATAGGAACAGGCGGTAAACATAACTAATGAGCTTATGTAGCCTTTACTGTTTCAGCAGCTGTTATTGCCAGATTTTGCTTTGTTGTGCATTGAATTCATCAAGGCTTTAGTTGACTCAAAATAATTTTGCAGCGGGTTGATCGGATTGATGAACATGCCTTTGGAAATGTAGATGATTGATTTGCGTTGTTAATGACAATGTCATCTGTAACAAAAATGGATAAATAACTGACGCAAATATTACCAGATGTTAAGCCTTTTTTTTTTTAATCGTCTGGATGTATGGGGGGATATAATATAATAAGACCCCACGGACTGTCACTTTCAGTCCCAGGTTTTAGTCTCAGCGCACGTAAAGTTCCCTGCAAACAATAATCATTTATTATGCAAATCACTTCCGGCATCTTGCTCGCGGATTGATCTCAGCTATGTCGTCAAGCAGGCTTATATTTTTTAACGGGTACACACGAGAGGGGGGTACCCGCGGTCACTGCGGCCCTAACCTGCTGCCTGCGCGACTTTTGATCAAGGATCTGACTGTGTAGTGCGTGTATTGGCAGTGTGCACCTTTTGTATAGGGCACTTTTGTGCATGCACGCGACTGAATCGTTTGTCAGCAGACTGCAACTGGTGAATGACAACTGGATATTACGATGGCAGAAAAAAGAGATGGGAAGACGAATATGGAGCTGTTATTAGCAGCAGGTATGTTTCTTTCGATAATGTTGTATTCTAAGGCATTTGGTAATGTTCAGTTTCCGGGAAAAATGTGCGAAAAACTGAAAATAATCTTGCGAACATAAACACGGAAGTGGTGCCTACGCAACGCTATGTAAGATCAACACAACGTGGTCATTCACACGAAATCGCTTCCGGTATTTACGAAATCCGTTTTCTCTCAGGTTTTAACCACTTGCGCCGTTATTTCCTAACATTATGCATCATCATGTTATGGTTGATTATACCGTGCCTCAATGTGAGGGTAAAATGGCGATTTGGGTACGTAATTTGTAGCATTTTGCTTCGCTTCGGTTTGTCTTCGTATTTGTTTTGGATATCTCGCGCGCTCTACTCACATGCATGCATGTGCACCAGGAAGTGCCATTCGATTACTACACAAGGTCCGGGAGTCGTCTGGAACATGCTGGCTGGCTGGCCTCAGTCAGCGCTCCACCGCGGAAAATTGCTACTACAATGACTGTTTCTACTTCTTGTTAATCGACTGTTTATTTCGTTAATAGCGTTTTCGAAATACCATTGTTTAGTGACCACTGGATAGTGATAGTCTTAATCACATTGAGCAATAGAGTTGATTTCTTTTTTGGATGGAAATGCAGCAGATGGAGCTAACAAATGTAGAGACCTAGAGGCCAGCTGTAGAGGCAATGAAGTGGAAACAAAATTCCAGATTCACAACTTAATGTTGGAACATGCAGGTTTCAACACCCCACCACAAAATATTGCTACCTCATACTGCCCGTTCGTCTTGTAAATTGAGTGTGTACTTGGTTAATAACGTTATCAAAATGCTTTTGTTTAGTGACCACTTGATAGTGGGGTCGGGCTAACTCGGCCCACGGGACATCTCGTCCCACCCGTCGAGGGTGGGCCGAGTTGTCCCACTCGTTGGTATCGAAAGTGATCATGAGCGCTCGTCTTTGTTTGAGTTTATTTCGTCTTTATGACGTCTTTTCTAACCGTAATATTTATGGAATTGTGCTCAGTGGTTTCTGTAAAGAATATTTGCCAACTTTGGGGGGATACAACGACGTAAAAATGAAATTTCAGACGTTTTTATCGCGGTTCGCGATCCCCATAGGTTCACGTTCATTTCGCGCGGTGGGCTAACTCGGCCCAGCTAAGTTTTAGCTGTTGTTTTGTCAGTAAATCTCCGTAAAACTATCAATTTTATCATGTATAAAGGTGTATTCAGGGTACCTTCAACTAATTTCATCTTCGAGGGAATTTAATTTTGCGCATGTTTGGGGAAATGTTGGATATTTGTTCGCATGATTTCATCTTTGCCGTGTCCGCACCGCACTGGTCTCGCCACTGCAGCTCGCTCACACACACAGTGGCAGAGCTGAGCTGGCAGCGCCATGCCCACTCGGGGAGGCGCGGCGGCGGGGCTCGGAGCGTGGGGCGCGAGCGGCAGAGGGAGCAGCCGGCCACTCCGTATCCCCAGTAGAGAAGAAATCAAATTATGTAGCAGATCATTCAATGTGAACTACATGAAGGTCATTATATGCATTTGATTTTAACTGTTAAATGTTTTGTTGTTGCTGCTGTTGTTGTTGCTGATTTTTTGTATAGATCTGCGTTCTACTCAAAAGTTATTTCTGTCCAATAAATGTTACCTTTTTTCTTAATAAAAACAAACAAGCAAAAGTCAAAGGGGTGAGTCTGTTTATGGGCATTGCCGTGGAAATTAATAAATTGTTTGATATCCAGTGGTCAGTTATTTGACCTGTAGATATGGATGGTTTGGTTGAATGGTTGAGACCATGAAACCGCTAATGAAATGTAGTGCTAGCTAGATTGGCCTTGTTTATGATTGTAGGGCCTACCTTTTGTGTGTACTTTCAAAAATAAAAAGGAATTGTTTTTGTTTTGATGACATTGCCATTTTTGCCATGGGAATCCTTACCCTAATTTAAGAGAAAAATCCTCTGCCACCTGTACCTGCACGATAATGGCCAACCGTCAAGTTCTTTTTCTTTTTCTTTTTTGTAATTTTCTTTTTATATATGTACTGTATATACAGAGTATATCTCTCTCTACCTGGTACTTTCATTTTCAATTATCACATTACCAAGTATCATCTGTGTACAAAGCTTTCTTTCCACAACTGCATTGTAAAGTTCTGTATTTTTTTTATGATTCTTCGTCTGGCTCTATAGATCGCCTACTGCCAATATTTCCGCTTCCTTTCCCCGTCTCTCTTTCACTCTTCCATCAACCCATTCTTTTCTTATGTGCGATCAATGTGTTTGTCAAGTGTCAAATGAGATTTGATTTGAAACACTGCATACTAGTACTTCATGTGAATTGCACACCAGTATTTTTTTTTCCGAATTCATATTTACATAGAACAACTAGTGTGTGCGTATCTACACTGATGTTCAATGTAGACAAATTTGATATCTTTAATTCAAAAAAGGTCTCAAGTAGCGCTGTACTATGGATTAAATAATGCCTCCGGCACCACTTCGTGGCGGAGGCATAAAAACGTATGTGACAAAAACATATTTTTTTTAGAGTCATCACACTTCATCATCAGTGAATAGTGTGCATTCATAAAATGTGAATTTAATTCCACCACATTTTATAGTGTGTTATAACGGTAATACAACATTTGTTCCTGTGACCTTGTAACAATTGCTCTGGTGTATTATTTTCTCCAAGGACTTGGGATCAAGGTTAGGATTGTGATAGGAGTAGGGTTAGAGTAATGCTCCTTTGTAGAATTTATGTTTGGTTTAGCATGCAGAATTTCAAGTGAACAATTGTTGCAGGAGCAAATGTCATGGAACCATTACGACACTGACTTCAGTCCTACTTCAGTTAATAGGCCTACTTCAGTCGATAGTTTGCTTTCTTCTAGATTTTCACCTCTTGACCTACCTGTAAAACATACATGCAGTTTACCAGGTAGTTGCCAATTGATGAACTCTGCCCCAGGTGAGGTGCATTGCAGGAAATGAGATTATTGTACATATGTCAATCCAGATACACTTCATGAAATGTTGCATTATTGTAACACTCATTTCGGTGTCCAACATTATGCTCAGTCACTCCGCAAAACCAGACAATTTCCTCTCAAAACTGAATATTCACTATAGCTGTAGGGGCTGAAGAAAGCAGATCTGTTCTCGGTCAGTTCCTGTGGTAGACTCTTTCTTAATGCTACCCACTTACTTTTTCCAGGGTAGTTAATTTACATATTAAAATCATAAGATAGACAAATCAACCAAAACGAAAGGAGGAAAGTAGTTTCACCCGAGGACCGAAGGAACCGATGGAAAATAAAGGTAGGGCCTACAGGTGATCACAAGGTGAAGTTGAACATGAATGGAAACAGATCAAAAGATTTTGAGGACGTAGGTGTGGAGGTGAGTGGAGAGAATTAGGTTGTGTGGAAAACTAAATGTGGATAATTCATTAGGGGTATGTCTGAAAAGTAAACTACAAATATGGAAAGCTACACAAAACAACAACAACAACAAACCAAAGCTACACAAAAAATTAGTTTCTGGTCACATTAATGCTCTGACATTATTGTTAGGTGTTTTGTAGATCTTTTTTGTATTTATTGGTTTTCCACTGATTGCAATACAGTATAAGACAAATAACCATAAATGAGGGCGATAAAAAGAAACAGCATACAGGTCAATGAGAATGTGTGTCAACCTATGAACCTATACAATTACAAACTGAACAACATAATGATCTGAGATTGAAAAGAATGAAATAGCCAAGAAGCTCAACAAATTCAAGTTTGCTGTCTTACCGTGGGCCTACAGGCCATCATAATACAATTTTAGGCGCAGGTAAGAAAAAATGTGAAATATTAGCAATGTTAAGCTTTGTCGAAAGTTCTAGGTGTTACAAAAAAAAAAATCCCACTTTTGATCTTTAATGCCATGTAGTTCCAAAACTAGTATTACAGTACAATCTATAGTACATTGAATAAATATCACTTTGAAAACAGACTTCACCATAGTACTAGTAAATCATTTCAGACACAAAAAGGTGACATTTTCACATATTAAATCTTGTACTATTTCACAAATGTTACATATTCGTAAATTAAGGAGCAGTGTCCCAACATTGCGAATAGTGTCATCCGAGTCACGTGATAATTGCCAACAATACAGCATGCATCCAAATCGTTATTTTATGTGTGTGTTGTGTGTGTGTGTTTTTTTTTTAATTCAGTATCAATCATTAATAATAATAACGTTGATGCTGGGGGATAGACAGAAAAACAGCAAAATGACAACTGCAAACTGCATGAGGTTGGAATACATATACCATGTGTATTGAGTCATCCTGGAAAAAAAAAATATCAGAAAAAAATAAAAGACAAAAAAAAAATCAGAAAAAAAGAAAAGACAAAAAAAAAAAATCAGAAAAAAAAAGAGTCAAGCAACCCCCTATATGCCCAGCCTTTAGCAGAAACCCTTGCCCTTTCACCTTGGCATTGGCTGGCGGTATAGGTAGCACACCAGCTCAGCCCAATTCACGCGATGTTGCAGCAAACACAGTTGAGTTGAAACAAGTTGCTCCCTCTCTAGCTCTCAGCTCAAAGTTCAAGACAATGGATAGGAAAATGCCAACTGACTACTGCATAGAATTTAATACTCACGCGAGAAAATTGGAAGTGCAGCAAATGACGCCTTTTCCTCCAATTTCAACCACCGCCCGTATCCGTAGCTACGTTTACGGAGTGGCTGGCTGCTCCCTCTGTGCCGTTCGCGCGGGTGCCCCGCGGCGCCCCTTGCCTCGCCGAGAGTGGGCATGGGCATGGCGCTGCTCAGCTCTGCCACAGAGATGTGTGAGCGAGCTGCTGGTGGCGAGACCGGTGCGGTGCGGATACGGCAAAGATGAAACCATGCGAACAAATATCCAACATTTCCCCAAACATGCGCAAAATTAAAATACCTCGAAGATGAAATTAGTTGAAGGTACCCTGAATACACCTTTATACATGATAAAATTGATAGTTTTACGGAGATTTACTGACAAAACAACAGCTAAAACTTAGCTGGGCCGAGTTAGTCCACCGCGCGAAATGAACGTGAACCTATGGGGATCGCGAACCGCGATAAACACGTCTGAAATTTCATTTTTACGTCGTTGTATCCCCCAAAAGTTGGCAAATATTCTTTACAGAAACCACTGAGCACAATTCCATAAAAGTTACGGTTAAAAAAGACGTCACAAAGACAAAATAACCTCAAACACAGACAAGCGCTCACGATCACTATCGATACCAACGGGTGGGACAACTCGGCCCACCCTCGACGGGTGGGACGAGTTGTCCCGTGGGCCGAGTTAGCCCGGATCCTTGATAGTGATAGTATCAAAAAGCTATAACCGTTGGAGATTACTTTCGGATAGAAATGCAGCAGATAAAGAGGCAAGCAAGTGTGAATAAAACTTCAAATTTGCAACTAAAATTCATACATTTACAGCTCACAGCTAACAATTATTGTGTGGTGCAGTGAAATGAATGATGAACTGTCATGTCATGACAGAGTCAGGAATGTCAATGAGCCCTGACCCTATCCTCAGGTGAAGAAAACAAACTAAAGACGTCTTTTGCACCTGTTACAGGTATAATCGTGATATCAGTTCGGGAAACCCACTCACAAGGGGGGCCCCTCCTTATAAGTAACTCGTCCCCCTTATAAGTAACCCCGTCCCCCTTATAAGTAACCCCCGGGGCACCCCTTATAAGGAGTCTCCACGCTTTTTTGCAATGCAACGCGAAAATGAAAGGACTGCGGCAATTTGCTTGATTATGTCCATAAAGCTTCACAAGTTTCCTAGTTACTCACGAAATTTGAGCAAAATCGGTTCGAGGCATCATATCTAAAATCATGGATTTAAATGCGATGTCAAACGACCCATGCGAATGCTGAAATGCGAGCGATTACTGGCGTGAGTGTCACCAGGTGCGGCGGCGCGGCAATGCTTGAGTGCAGACGTGGCGACTGAGTACGGAGACTTTCGTTCATTCAGGTGGCTTTAAATGAAGGAAAAATAACAAAAGTAACGAAATAGTCAACCACCTACCTTTGCAATTGGTATGCATATATACAAAAGGATACGTTCCCATAGGGTTGTCCAGTTGAAGTCGTCCCTAAACAAAAATTTTAAGTTGAAACTTGGTCAATTCCACCGAAAGGTTGCATTTTATGAAAATCAAACTATTGAGTATAGATGATTAATGAAGCTTAATTAGATGATCTGGTATTGTTTACTCAAAGCAGCCTTTCACAACGGATATTTTGATACCTCATTTGTGAACATCGGTGAACGTGGAGTGGAGTTATGTCCGAAAAACCTTCATTTTTCATGAAAATTGCCAATTTTTGCAGAATTTATATATCATTTCTGATACACTATTATCACCATAATACAGCTTGTGTAATTCTCAGATGGCTTTTTTTCTGAATGTTCTTTGGTCATAGATTGGTTTTATGATGTTCTAGAACTTGTTCCGGCATGAGTAAATATTATTCTGTCAATCTCAAAATGTGGTAGTTGATAGCGTCCCATAAGTCACATTTTTGTGTCCCATCAGTCACACTGGTTTTCCCTATCCTGCTACTGTACCAATGAGTAGATATTCATACCACTTGGCTCAGGGTAAGCACCAACCCTTTGCTACATTCAGGAAAGAAAATATCTTTCCAGAGACTCTGTGTGTAAGAATATTTCAGAACTTACTTTCCCATGTGAAAAACGGTGGTCCTCAGATGTCCCATAAGTCACGACAGCAATTTTTCGTTGCTGTACGTAATGCAATGATACTTTTCAAACTAAGTATGGTGTTTTCATAAACTGTGATATGATGGATCTAACCATGAACTGAGAAAAATGCATTTGATGCAACTATTTTCTCAAAATACTGGTTTGAAATTGCTAAAAATTGTCACTTTGTCCCATAAGTCACAATGGAATTGACCACTTGCAAGTTTCACCGATGAAGCTTGAAATTTCCAACAGCTCCCAGCTGCGCTGAACAACTTGCTGAATGCAGTCGCCACGTCTGCACTCAAGCATTGCCGCGCCGCCGCGCCTGGCGACACTCACGCCAGTAATCGCTCGCATTTCAGCATTCGCATGGGTCGTTTGACATCGCATTTAAATCCATGATTTTAGATATGATGCCTCAAACCGATTTTGCTCAAATTTCGTGAGTAACTAGGAAACTTGTGAAGCTTTATGGACATAATCAAGCGAATTGCCGCAGTCCTTTCATTTTCGTGTTGCATTGCAAAAAAGCGTGGAGACTCCTCATAAGGGGTGCCCCGGGGGTTACTTATAAGGGGGACGGGGTTACTTATAAGGGGGACGGGTTACTTATAAGGAGGGGCCCCCTTGTGAGTGGGTTTCCCGAACTGATATAGTCCCTACCATAGGCCCCACCACAGTGTGCGTGCACCCGCGGACTAGGGTTGGGGTATAGGGTTAGGTAGGGTTGTATTTAGTACGGACACGCAGCGGTGGGGACTATATCATGATTATGCCCTGTTACATTAGACAGAAAAATCTGTCTGTCCAGAGGAGTTTTTTATCTTTTCTTCTTCTTCTTCTTCTTCTTTTTTTACTTTTACGGCTCTCCTGCATATTGGATAGGATTCTGTGAAACCAAATGTATCTCAGGTTAGAGGAACATACCCCATCAACAAGATACAGACCGATCTTTCAGTCAACCATGGGCATTTACATTTTACTGTACATGTGCTTGCAGCTTGTATACTGTGTATGGAACACACTAACTTACATGTTACATGTGTATATTTACTGCTTCACCAGAATGTAGAAAACACTTCCAAGATGATGTAAGTTGATGAGTCTTGTGTCGAGTTGTTTTTACATTGTATATCGCAACTGATCGACAGATTACCCTACATTGACGTTTAAACACCGATTATTCAGTGTTCTAGTGGAAGCCATGATAAAAAAATCATGGGCATACATTATTTATGCATATAAATTTGCATTTGACTCAAACCAACAACCTCCTAATTGCTAGACAGGCATCATATCCTTCAGGCATTTGCTTCTCACTTGGTGGGCCACGATCTCAGCTAAAAATAAAATCAAACAAGATTTGTACAACAATCTAACTGGGCCTTTAAAAAAATTTAAAAAAATATATATATTTTTTTAATTACGTAGGAGCCGAAGTGGGCCTCGGCTGAAATAAAGTAGAAAATCATGGCACTGTGCTTCCAAAGTTCCCCCATTCTGATCTCTTGTAGCAGCAGTTACCGGATACAAATCTATTCGAATGAACGATTCTAAATGTATTGTTTTGAAGGAACCAGTACTTCTGTTGCTTGAGAGCTAGAATCATTCCGTACTGTATTTCATATATGTAATATGTTAGGAGAATTTGTTCATGAATGTAAATTTTATAGTTTTGAATTGAAGGAGAGGAAAAAAGTTTATTTTAATTTTGCAACAATTTGAGCAAAATTACATTTAAATGTCAGGCCGGAAAATGTAAAAGGGTTAATATGTTAGCCAAGACTACATTTGTAAGCTATTGTTTTGCAGTGCTTTTGAGGGAATGTTCTGTGCAAGCTTCTGAACATGGTTCATTATTTAAGCTTTCCTAGTGTAATGGAAGAGTAAAGCATACAATCTTAGATATCTGATTGACAATGACATGTACACACTGGTAGAAGATTTGTATGCCTGAAATATGATTTTTTTTTTTTTTTTTTGGGGGGGGGGAGAATAAATTGTGTTAAGAAATACAAGACATTCAAAGGTTATAGCAAATTCAGAGTTTGAAATATGCACTCCGTGACATTGTGCAACATATGCGAAAGAATGAATGTTATAAGCAGACAAACCTTGTAAGAATCAATCCTGCTTTTGAAACTCAACTCTGTTATTGCATCATGCGGAAGAAAAGATGGTGTGTGTGACTGGGTGTGTTTGGTAATAGACAAAACTACAATTCAGCCTCCATACACGTTGTATGTTCTCATTATGTAAGCTTTATTAACGATAAGTCACACTCTTTCCATGGCTTTTGCATGTGCTACTTTTGCCAGGTTAGGCAAGCCATTGCCAATGAAGATGTTTGTCTCATAAACATGTGCAATCTTTTTTTTCTTCATTCAGAAAATTGCGGTTTGTTGAGGCATGAAATCAGTATTTTTGCATTCTGATCTGCCTTCTTCAAGCTACTTGATTAATGTGAAGAAGCATAAATGTGATAATGTACAGTTTTTCACCATGTTCCATGTGCAAACTTTACTCACAATTTATTCAAATCTTTTGTACATACACACTGCACCATTATAAAGAAGGTTACTCACTGACAAGCAGAAAATTTGTTTGAGCATGCCTTATGTAGCAAAGCTATACAAGCTGAATTCAACAGTAATCACTAAAGTTTTACATTCAGTAGAAATCTGAGATTAATGAAAGTAGTTATACAACTCATGTGCTCAATTTTTACTCATTGATATCAATTGATACATGCTCATGTATTTCTGCAGTAGCTTGGTCTTAATGACCAAAAAGCTTGTATGTGGCTGCCTGACATAGCAATAACTAAATGCATGCACACTAGATCCCATGTAATGTGACGTATTTGGGATTTTTGGAAAAACAAAAATTTTTAACAACAGTAAGTACCATGGAAATGGGAGGCAAAGTAGAGAGATATTGAAAAGTGTGAGTATTTTATAGAATTGAATCACCCTTTTGGGGAAGGACTATCTCCATAAGAGAGAAGGGGAAAAAAAGATCTCCACCAATGTTAAATATCTTTTTAAGGTGTGCTTTTATTTCTATACAAGCAATGTGCCATGCATTCTTGTATCAAGCTACGTATGCCCAGTGCAGTGTACATCTGCCGCCAAGAAGGGCAGCTGACTTTAGGAACAAAGGATTTGGGGGTCAAATACATACAGGTGTTCATTTTTTCTTTCCCCTGCATTTAGCCAGTGCTTTGTGTTGTAGGCAGTGTGTAAACAGCGGGAAGCATGCGTGGTCCCGTTTTGTGAATACATTTTTTCTTTTCTTTTCTTTTTTTTTTAAAACAGGAACCATTTAATTCAAACTCAGTCTGTTGTGGATGATAACCTCATGTGGTTCAGATTAGAATTGGTATAAGATTTTATGGCAATGTGTTAATCATACTTCTCACAAAGTCGAGCACTTCTTTTTACCCTTTCTCGTGCCCTTCCATTCTCTCCTGTCCCGTGGTCATTTTCTCTCTCTCACCCTCTTTCTGCTCTCTGTTACTGTACATAGTGTTTGTCATTGTCTTTTCCTCTCATTCTTTCCTATGTATTCTTGTCTGTCTAGAATACACAGTATCCCTTCCCTGGGCAAGTCCAAGATAATGCGCGCGTTACGTATGGGACATTCAGAGACTTTTATGACCTGAAAAATAGTGTTAACGGCCTTTGATCATATTGAACTTCATCATGGTGATTGATATCTAGGAGAAGTATAAACATATAAAAAATTTAGAAAAAAGACCTTGACAATTATATTCTAGAAGGGAAAATATGTGCCGTTACGTATGGGACCAGAAAACTTTTGTTTTTTTGAACATTTTTTTCAACCTCAAAACTCTCTGAAAGTATTTCATTCCACAACTTGTAACTCACTGTGATGAAAGTCACAACACTCAAGATTATCACAGGTAAGTTTCATGTCATTAGGCAAAAAGCTCTAATTACAGCTTCTAATTAAAGACAGACACGACGTGTTACGTATGGGACAGTTACGTATGGGACAGTTTGTCCCCCATTCATTTAGTGTGTGAAGAACCATGTTTATGGGTATTTTGCATAATTATTGTAGTAAAATCAGTTGAAACTACTCAAATACTGATCCAGATTGTCAAGGAAACATTATTCCCCAAATATTCACCATCATTATCATATTCAATCATATCTTTATATTTTTATGATCAACCGTAGTATGCATGCCCTTTGTCCCCCATTCGTTTAGTGTGTGGAGAACCAAGTTTATATGGGTATTTTGCAAAATAATTTTGCAAAATACCCATAAACAAATTTTTGCATAATCATTGAGGTAGAATCAGTTGAAATTACTCAAATGCTGTTCCAGATTGACAAGAGAACAACATTCCCCATATATTTACCATCATAATCATATTGAATCATATTCTATATTTTTTTTTTAATGAACAACCTGAGTATGTAAGCCCTATTTTTATCAGGATAGTTACTATTGAAAAAATGAATAGTTTAAAGTGTTTACACTTGTACTTCCATTGATGAAGGGCAGTTTGCCATTTAGTTTTGATAAAAAATGACTTGACACAAGAAATATTAATTTTAATACATAAGCAATACCTGCTGCGTGGAACCCCAGTGATCGAGTAGATATATGATGTCTGTCTAGCAGTCAGGTCATCGATTCGAGTCACACCTCAGTATGTATACCCATGAATTTTGTCGTGGCTACTATTGAAACTGAATAAGGACAATTTGTGTATCACTTGCAATAAAAAGGAATCACTTTACTTTATATATTTTTTTGTATAATATCACAAGTGACAACCATTTCAAATTGGATCTCCATCACATAAACTTTGAATTCCTCTAGTCTTAGGATTGTATGCTCTTTAGTAATTCATATAATTGGCTTCCAATCATCTCATTAAATGTTGAAAACTGAATCCCCATTTCTACAAAAACTATACCATCCCTTTAATGCCGATTTTTCATTTTGTATTTTGCCATTTTCCCCTCCCCCTTTCTGAAAATTGTTCAGTCAAGTGCATGCATTGTTTCAAGTATCTAAAACTCAAAAAGTAGCTACAATGTTGGGATGCTTTCTTTATAGGATGATTGACCATTTGTGTACTGAGAGACCTTCCCAGCTAGCTACATGCATTCACATGCAATATGTATGAGGATGTCCCATACGTAACGCATTTGTCCCATACGTAACATTATTTCAATGCCTAATAGAAAATATTTCTTTTACTTTTTTTTTCTTTTTTCTATGGTTTTTAATTTCTCTAAACAATAAATTAGAACTTTCCAAAAGGGCATTCAAATCACCCTAGCAATTTCAGAAAAAACCTAAAAAAATGACCTCAATTTGTTACGTATGGGACATCTCATGATAGGACACGAGCTAATTTGCATAATCATTTGCATAATCCCTAAATTTTCATACCAAGTTAAACTATTTGATGAACTTCTTATGTCCACATATTAATCAAATATCATTTGCTTTCCTTTGAATAAATATGAATTTTTATAAATGTCCCATACGTAACGCTGTGTTTTACATTTATGCAAATGAAGCCCTTGAAATTTGCATGAATTTACATAATATCATTTTTTCCTCCATGGAAATCAAAACTTCAACTCATAAGCTTCAAAATGATACCAAATATGTCAATATTGAGCAAAGATGAAATTTTGCCTTCTGAGGGGACCTTATCTTGGACTTGCCCCCCTGTATTTTATAGGGTATAGTTTGTCCTGAGCTGCCCTTTCCTATTTCACCCCGCTGAAGTCTACTGATAATCAGTGTTTATTTTGAGTGTGTAAATTTGACCCTTGTCAAGTTGGACTCATTGTCTCTGTAATCTTTGTGTCCTGTAGTGCTCACAAAGTTCAGAGCCCAACAAGAATTGTTCAACTTCAGGTTATTTTCATATACTAGATCAAACTTTTCAACAAAGCAGACACACAGTGTGGAAACTCACTGCGCAGATGTGCAATATACTCTATATCCATACAAAAGGTGCAGTACGTGAAAGCTGCTCCTCAGAACAGCCTGAATCATGGAATGTTATTCTCTAATCCTCTATATTAAACTTTTAATCACTACAGCTTGTACATTTGTATATAGTATAAACAATCCTCATAATAGAGGTGCAGTGATGTGTCAAAGATTGAGCAATTCTTCCTTACAGGGCAAGTCCACCCTCATACATGTGGATTGAATGAATGCAGCAATATTTGTAGAGCACATCAGTGAAAGTTTGGGGAAAATCGGACAATCCGTTCAAAAGTAATGTATTTTTTAAAGTATCTGCACAGTTACTGCTGGATGAGAAGACTACTAGAGTGTATGATGTCACATGCGTACAATGATATAAGGAAAATATACCGGTAAAGAGAATTTCACAAAATTTTACTTTTTGAAAAAGGTGCCCATTTCTTCGACTTGTCACTGACGTACACATGTATGTTAAGGGTAATATTTTGGCATTGCATTCTGAAAGAGTGAAGTCAAGCGTTCTTTTATTATGCAAGAAAAGTGAAAATACCTTGAATTTTCCTTAAATATTTTCTTTACATCGTTGTACACATGTGACATCACAAGCTGTAGTAGTCTTCCCATCCAGCAGTGACTAGGCAGAAACTTCAAAAATTCATAACTTTTAAACGGATTGTCCGATTTTCCTCAAACTATTGATGATGTATTCTATTGATATTGCTGCATTCACTCAATCCACATGTCTCTGAAGGTAAACTTGTCCTTTAAATCACCACTTGTAGGAGGCATCAAAAAAGTACCCAGTGCTACTGCCATTGAAATGGATGTGAGTGGCAGTTCAGATAGATTCCTGAGTTTTAGAGAGAATAATATAGAATTTTGAGGAAACCATATTTATTTTAGTAGCACATTTTGTCTTCTTGGTTTTAGGAGGGTACCATACTGTAAAAGTGGTTTCTTTCGCGGTGGTCGTATTTTCGCGCTTTTCGCGTTTTGAACTTGAACCGCGAATTTAACATCACGCAAAAATGTTTTGAACTCGCACGTGCACACACAAAGATTCCGCGCATTGAGTGTATTGATGGTCAACACACACACAGCGATACTGCGCAATGTATAGGAACAGGCATGTTATAAAGTACTCGAGAGACAGGATTTCAGGTATGCCTGCCTTTAATTTTAATTTCTATTTAATAAAAGAATTTTAATTGGATTATACAATGTAGTTTGGGTTTTCATATGCAAAATAAAACAGTTTTTGCCGACTGTAAATTCACAGATTTTCCTGACCGCGAAAAAGTCGCCACCGATGGAAACCGCGAAAGAAACTACTTTTACAGTAGTACTTAGCAATGTTTTATGGTGTCGTCAAGCACTACTGTACTCCAGCTCATGTTTATGTGTTGCTCCATGATCTTAAAATATAAAGTTTTGGTACACTGTACCTCAAACGTTTACCTGAATTTCCTTGTCTTAGTTTGTGTTTCAGGTTAAAGTACCTTTCATACTGTATAACTAACACTGTGAGACTTACTCGCCCCAAAGTTCAGACAAAAACTCCCTTGAGATTCACTAGCTATAAATCTGTATGGTCCATTCTCACCTGCTATAATACCATAACAATGAAGTTCACCCATGCACACTCAAAATGAGTTTTTCTCTTATCACTCTAATACAAAATACAACAATAGTAATGTGTGCCTCAAAATCAGGTGGTATTTTGGACATTTACACGTACAACTGTACGCTTGTTCAAGTGACTTGGTCTGCACATTCCCGTTTCATGCAAATTTTCTGCCATCAGGAACTTCTGAGTAGGAGATGCTAAATAAAAAGCAACAAGAGGAGCCTACATGTACATGCACCTTGAGATACAATGTGCAGATTATACTGGTCTTAAGATAGAATGGACAGCTGTCGTGCATCAGACTTCATGTTGGCAATTTTCAAAGTTTCAAAGTTAGATAATGGTGGCCCAACATCAACTTTTGGTGGCCCCAGGGCACTGGGCGGCACAGCTAATGTCATGCCTTGTGAATGCAGCATTACATCTAAATATACATCTCCCATGTCCACTGAAAATAATCTAAGGAGAACTTCAAGAAGTTTGATGTCTTGCCATATTTCACATTGAGTTGGATTAACCTATAATTTTCCAGGTAATACAACAATAAGTGTGAAAATATATGATTGTGGAGTACAGTTATTACTCATTTTGTATGATAAATGTACTGACCATTCACAGTTAAACGTACATTTTGTGCTATGTGACAAGAATAAAATACAGAATACATCACTAAATTTCTTTTCTCTCTTTTTACCTTCCTCTCTGTCTTATGACCTCGCTACAGTGAATGCTTGTTCCAACTCTGGAGATACAGTCAAACCACCCGAGACCATCATGGCTGCCCAGGCCTTGTTGGACATTTCTCCCACAACCAATGGTGATGAGAAGCAGTTTCCTGTAGAAGGACCTGTTACAGATGGTAATCCACTGTGTTTCTCTTCTCTTTTCATCAGTTCAGTAATTTATATTATCTTTTAAAGTATTTGAAGCTAAATGTTGCCCCTCAGGCTCTGTATAGTGCCTGAATCATATTCAGGATTTACAGATCATATTATGAGTGTTGACTTGGGGAATGAGGGAAGGATATGTGAAAAGAAACTCTGAAGGACATGAATATCAAAATCAGCCGCAGTTATGGAAAGCTCATCACTAATTATTGCTGTACATAATGCCATGCAGGGTGCCACATAACTTTTTTTTTTTTAAATCACTTGCCTAACTGGGTAAGCAGATTTTCAGATTGTTGCAGAACACTCGCCTGAACATGAAAGTCCAAAAATCACTCGTAAGTCAAGGGTTTGATAAAACACAATTAATGATTTGAATAGATAGCACATGTTGATATGCACACTTAAATGCACTGGGGTAACAAACTTGGTTCAATCGGGTGTTGCTGTTGCATTGCATCACTAAACAGTCATTATCTTTAGGCTTCTGTATGGTTGACTTTGTTGGTTGTAGGGGAGAGAAAGTGAAAAAAAAAAAAGTGGCTTCAAAACTTTTTGCTTACCCATGTTGGGCAAGCATCTTTTTCTCATTGCCCCAAAACACTTGCCGGACTTCGGTTTTAACTTGCCCCAGGCAATCAAGAAGGTGCTTTATGTAGCACCTTGCCATGTCATTGTCATGACCTTTGAAATGATCAAAGCCATTTTGAGCACAAAGAAACGTATCAGATAGAACACCATATGTTTGTTGTCGGCTTATCTTCCTACCATTGTGCATTATGCATTGTGTTTCTATTGGTAATTTTTGGGGAAGTTTGTCTGTGAATTATTTCCTGGGTAAGGTATCAATGAGGGAGCAAGGTCTTTAATTATTGCCATGCCAGCATCATCTGGTATTTTACAACGTTGATTTCAGAACACAGATTGTTTGAAATGCGCACAGTCTAATGGCTGGAATTGATACACACTGCCCGTTGAATAAAAGTCAGTTTGCATCGTTTGTAAGGAAAGTAATCATTTGTTTCAGAAGTTACAACATGTCAACTATGGTCCCATCCTTTAAGAGTGCTTTGTGGTCTACTGTAAACGTGGAAATTTTCGCGGTACATTAATTTTCGCGGATTTTGCGCTACGCTCGGCTAGCGCGAATTCAAAAATGCGCGAATATATCTTCACAATTTTCTACGCACATTTTGAACGGGATGAATTGTGTGCGCTATATCGATGATACTGCTACGTAGTACAATGTACAGGCATGTTTACGCTACTAGTACTGTGCGAAGAGATGATACCCTAGATTGCTGTGTACTGTAGCATGCATGTGTGCACCGCACACATCGATGCTACAGTCCCCCGTGACTACGGTACTAGAGTCACAGCTGTACTACGTATTTGAGTGCTTGTACAACTCGCAGTCGAGCCGCTCGCTACGTCGCTTGTCGTACGCTGGCATAGCAAGCTAGGTAGCAGAGGCTTTGGATGAAAGCAGTGAATGTGTACTACAGTAAAGTAACCTGCTGCGGAGCGCGAATTTAAGAACCCGCGAATACGTTTTCGAGCCGCTCAGCGTGAAAAATTAATCGCGCGAAAATATTGACGTTTACAGTATATCGAAAATAATAGCATCAACTTTGTAACAGCTTTATCGTGGAAAAGACATTCATTGTTAGGCGGGTTTCAGCCATTTGAAACATAATATTGATGCTCTATTAAAGTAAAGAGCAGTGTGGAAAAGTAATACACTATGTTCTCTGTTTGTTTTACGTACCTTGGTACTTAAAACATGGGATTTTTTAATGAATTTCACAGAACTATTGCAAAAATGATGGCAAATGAATGTTTTCAGAATATGACGTTTTATTCAAACATACTCTAAGCCTCAAATTCAAAAATATGCGAGATTCACTGACATTGACCAAGTGCAAAAAGTTTCCAATTTTATGGTACAACGTTTGTAGTTGCCATCTTGGCAGACCATTCTGAGATGATGCTTTTTGAAATGCTTTCTTACAAGAAAAAGAAAATCAAATTTATTGTACAACATACTTGAATTGCTTAATTGAAGGAAAAGAAATGCATCAAAGCAGCATACCGATGGCACTTAAAACATTTGTCATCACTATGGCAGTAGGTGCACAACAAATAATTGGCTGTGAGCACTTTTGTTGTTGCTATGGTATCTGAAAGTATTGTGACGTATGACTGCCCTCTCATTGTGAAATGGGATAAATTGTATCATGAGTCGTATTTGATGTCCATTCCCTCCATCCTTGCTTCTCTTTAGTGTCGCCTCCATCGAGCCCAGCAGAAAGAGGGGCGTTGGACCCGGATGACGATGATGACGACATACTAAAATCCAGGGTATCGCACATCCAATTAGATGAAGAGACGATGAGAGGTACGTCCAAGATCAATCGTGACCCATCAACACCAGAGCCAGTGAAAGTCATAGACCATCAATCTTCTGTTTGTGGTGCTTTCTGAATTCTCTGGATGCTAAGCTTCCTGAGATAGAAGATTAATTCTGTCTTATTTTCTAAAAACCTGCCACAAAAGTGTCAAGGAAGCCAGTCTTCAGAAGAAACTTTTTTTTTTCCTTAAAGAAAATTAGCTTTAAAGTTTAGATGCAGTCAAGCTGATTATGCATCAAAATGGTGTAAGTCATTTCCATACAGTCTGGTAACATGCTTCGTAAAGTGTGAAGAGTTTCCCATTTCAAATGTTGCTCAGGCTCTGATCTGGTAATGCACAGGAGGTAGTGAAGACATCAAATGTTCAAGTTTTATTGATAATAAGTCTAACATTCTGTTTTGTAATTCAGCCAGATCACTTTTTTTAATAGTTTTCTTAGTCTTAATGTCTGCCGCTTTCTTGGGGTAAATGATGATGGGTCACAAGTGAGATCACTTTACATGCTTTGAGGCAAATCCTGTATATAGTTCATTAGTTATTGTAAATGTAAGATGTTAGGGTTTTTTGTTGGTGTGTGTTTCTTGTTTATAGACAGAGAATTATGGTGTTCAGTAAATTGTCTATTAGTGTTTGTATGAAAGTTTGTGATAAGTAAAACATTTCAGGGATAGTGCCAGATTATGCTTCAGAATGGCTGAGTATTCAAATTTCTTCCACACATCCCTGATTGTTTGGACTTGCAAAATTGAAGAGGATGTAAACAAAACTTTCCAAAGAACATTTTTGCCAAGAAGTATGAATGTGGAAATAAGCAAATGGGATGCAGTTATTCATGCAGTTATTTTTCATTATGTATGAAGTCTTTGAAACCACAATTCAGTTGTAAAAGTTTGTATCTCAAGTGATTATTAGATCTATGCTTACAACTGTACTTAACACACTCTTCAGACCATGTCATCTTTATGTAATTGCCAATGAAGAGCAAGGCTTTGTTCATAATTAGTTGATGATACAAAACGAAAACAGGGAAATGTTTTACTTGGGCTGTGGCCTTCAATCGGACTGTGTTATTTGACATCACATGTTGTCATGGCATGTCATGTGCTTCTTGTGAACTTTGTATGTGCTTTGTAATGAGTTTCAATATGCACAATTGTACAGAGATGTTCATACAACTGTATGCCAGTGGAGACGCAGAAGGATATTATTACAGTGCCAGTTCTTTGGAGTTACTACCCTCTTGCTTCTCATTAGTCGCTGCTATTGTTTTCTCTTTGTTCTTTGTGATTCACAGAGTTGGCTTCCAAAGGAATCACAAGTGCACCATCTGCTGAAACGCTCAACACACTCATGCAAGCGACACTCAAGCAAGGTGGGTGTGATCAGAAGGATATCAGGTTCTATCCCAACTCTGTAAAGCCTTAAAATACTTTAATTGGTTTCCAAGCAACTGTAAGACTTATATCTGTCATCATCCACTGCCTTGATTACCATGTGTAGAGCATTTCTGCAATAAATCACAACTTTATTTATTTATTATTTTATTATTTATTTATTATTCTTCTATTAAGGGGTCCAGGGGAGCATTTCATGAAGCGTTTTGTCAGATATTTTTCTGACAAAATGTTACAAGCTACTGATATCCTTGCATCTGATTGGCTGAGAGGAAATTAGTCTGACACATTTGTCAGACAAAAGACTAAATGCATTCCACAGAGATTTCTTCTCATCAGTCGCTCATCTGAAGCAAAGATTGTTGCTTCTGGCAACCCACCAATGTGTATCAGGTCACAGTCTGATAAATCCAACGTGTGTTGGTCGACTATCGGGTCAGTGTCAGACATGTTACGCGTGATCCTCATCAGACGGTCTTTCCTCAACAGATCACTCCAGGCATGTCCAACACTGAACTGATGGTCGACCAACACAAGTCGGATTCAAGAGACTGCCATTTGATACACTTCATTGGGTGGCAGGGAGCAACAGGCTTTACTTTTTAGGAGTGACCAATGAGAAAAAATCTGTGGAATGGCAGTAATACAGCTACTCCCCTTCAAGCAGCAAGCCATGATTTTTTGTTTTATTTGTTTCTCTTAGACGTAACAACTCTCTGTCATTTTGAGTTAAAGAATAACATTTGATGTTTCCTCACAGAATAAAGCCATTGAATTAATCATAACAGGTTTACACAACTGCTGTGGATCTGATTTTGATGAGAGAAATGACTGTAGTACTTTGATTGCTTTCTATGTTTTACATCACAGCTGATTCCAACCAAGTACTTTCAATTCCGTCACCTCAATTTATCTTCGAGCCACCTACTGAGGGTAACATGGACCTCAGCTATGAGCTCTCAATGTCGGCCGCAAATCACCACCTTCATCTTAACCGCCATGAAATCAAAGAGCACAAAAGGCATAAAAAGTCCAAGAAAAGTAAGTAAACCACTGTACAGAGGTCTGCCTTCTTCATGCCCACCCATTTCCTTTCTCTTCTTTTCATTATTCTTATTTAGCTCTTCTTTAAGGGACTGTACAGTACTGGTTGAGATGGGGATTCAGGTTTATTACATTAATAAGTGAGATAATGAGAAACCTCTTATAAAATATGAAAGAGCATGTAATTTTAAGAAGGATTCAACATTTATTTGATGAAAATTGGTTTTCAGATGGCTGAAATATCCAAAAAAGTGATAATGATAAAAGGCGACAGGCCACGCCTTTTATTAGAATCTCTTTGTTTCACCTTGTTTTTGGATATCTCAGCCATTTCAAAACCGATTTTCATCAAATAAACTTTTGATACCCCTTAGAATTGCATGCTCTTTGTCATCTCATAGGGTGGTTTCTGAATATCTTGTAAAACGTTAAAAGCTAAATGCTCACCTCAACCAGAACTGTACACACCCATTAATACTGGCACTGATATTTCTCCTCCTTACATCTTCGTATCCTTTGCCTCTTTCTCCTGTGTACCTTCTATTTCTTCCCCTCCTCCATCTTCTGACCCTATTTGCCCTCTCTCTTCTCTGCCCCCTTCCTCCTCACCCTCCCCCTCCCTCACCTCTTCCACACAGCCACAGCCACGTCCTCCCCCTCTCACACAGCCACCTGCTACTACTCCTCTCCCTCCCACACTTCCTCCTCCTTCTCCTCCCCCTCCCACACTTCCTCCTCCTTCTCCTCCCCCTTACACACAGCCACCTCCTCCCTATCCCACACCACTACATCATCATCCTCTCCCTCCCACACAGCCACCTTTCCCCCTCCCCCTTCAAGACTACAACCCCCTCCTTCTCCCCCTTCCACACCACCACCTTCTCCCCCTCCAACACAGCCACCTCTTCCCCTCCCACACAGCCACCTCCCCCTCCCCCTCTCACAGCAACCTCTTCCCCCTCCTCCTCCCACACAGCCTCCTCCTCCCCTCACACTACCACCTCCTCCTTTTCCCCCTCTGACACATCCATCTCCTCCCCTTCCCACACAGCCACCTGCCCCCCTCCACCCCCCCCCCCCACACACACACACCCTCTACCTTCTTACTCTTCTCCTTGATCTCCTCTTATTCCTCTTTCCTTCTCCTACTCCACTACCTTCTTCCTTACCTTCTATTCATATCCTTCTCAGCTGGCAACTCATATATGCGTCTGTATCAGCCCAAGCCTTTTTAGGGTTTTTTTATCGATTCACTCTATGTTACAGATTGCACTGCTCTTGTTTGAATAATTTTTTCTGTTAAGTATATTCTCTGTGTTGAAGGTTTTCTTGAGGAAAATGAAATAAACCAAAATAAAATTCTCTACCAGTGTAAATAAATTCAACATGTTTTACCACAAAGTGTTTTTTTTTTTCAGTCTTAAAACTCAGTCACTGTATTGCATACGTTGTATTTCTATCAGATTGTCAGAAGAAATCGGCCACTAGCAATGCCAGTACTTCAAAAGGAATTGCAAACCATAATATTAGTGTACCTCAGATTCAATAAGTGCCATTTGAAATGGCGCAAATCAAGTTATCTGTAGAATAGAGGAAACATTCAGTGCTTTAAAATGATTCAGAAATATTTATGTATGGTTGCATGATGACAACAAGACTTCTCTTCAGGGCAATAGCATCAATTTCTACATGTCATTACATTGTCTGTATATTGATATGTTGTGCAGGTCGGAAGCCCAAAATCAAGTCGGAATCTCCCCTTCAACTGTCAAATGGAGGAATAAGAAAGAAGCCCAAAGACAGTGAGTAATCTGAGGGGAAAGGGGGGGGGGGGGGCAAAACAGAGTATAAGCAAAGGATCCTTCAAAGAGGAAATCCACCACAAAAATAATCAAACTTCAAAAGAAGGAGAAAAATATTCCCTACTAAAGGATACAAAAATGACAAAAATCGGATAAGAAATAAGGAAGATCTGACATTTTGAAATTTCACATTTTCGCGGAAAACATTTCTTGATCACATGATCAGTCCACATGATCAATTCACATGACCAGAGTCCAGTGAGGAATTTACTTCTTCCTTTTGGAAATTAAGGTTGACAATGCAATAAACCTCGAAACCCTGAAGGATTCAGAGGGTAAACCTCTACCTCAATATTGATGTTGCCCTTTCACTGCCACTCATACCCTTATTTTGCACAGCACATACGACGTACCTATGGGAGTTCCTCCTGGAGTTGCTGCAGAACTCGGAGACGTGTCCACGCTACATCAAGTGGACAAGCCGTGAGCAGGGCATCTTCAAACTCGTCGACTCCAAGGCCGTGTCCAAGTTATGGGGTCAGCACAAGAACAAGCCGGACATGAATTACGAGACAATGGGCAGAGCCCTGAGGTGAGAGTCGAGCAATGTCCATAAATTGTGAAATAGACACAGTGTGTGGCTAATAAAAACTTAGCCACTGATATCTGAAGCTCCAGAGGTGAAATTGCTGGAGAACTTGTACAAGATGGCGATCACTAAATAGGACTACCATGAAAGTTGATTACTTTTTTCACTGCTCCAGTTTTTAGTAAATTTTGCTTATTTGTAAATTTCACAAATGAAAGTAGTTTGCGCAAACTTTAACGTCTCCAAAATGATTGCCTGTTACTATTTTCATAACACTTCAGTCAAGCTCAAGATGGTCACAAAGTTCCACATCCTCAAATGCTGCTGGTTTTCAATGCTGATGATACCATAAGCGGCAATAACTTCAGTCCACCGAAATCAAAATCGATATGTCTGCACCACAGACAATGTGTCATAGTGTCACTAAGATCACTTTTCACCTTATCCATGCAGATTTCAGAAGTTTGCGTCTTCCAAAGTAGGTTTGTTTGTTTTTTTCTGGGTGTTACCATTTTTCTGAGATTTGGCAAACCATGTATCTGCCTGCCTGGACCATGATATCACTGACTGAAAATGTTTGTTCTTGAATTTCGAAAATTTTAGAAAAAATCGTTTATAAAAGATTAATATTTCATTTGGACAAACACCAACTACTAAATAATTCCCAATATGGTTTCAGGGCACGTCATTCATGCGAGCATGCGTTAATAGACCTTCATGATAGACTGCTGAATAATATCAATAACAATAATCACTCTTTCGGAATTTTTCTTGATCTAACCAAAGCTTTTGATCTGATTAATCATGATATTCTTTTGTACAAATTATCTTACTTTGGAATTAGGGGTACAGTGTGGGACTGGTTCCACAGCTATTTAGATGAAAGATACCAATTTATTTTCTACAATAACTGTAGTTCATCATATTCAAGGGTCCAGTGTGGAGTCCCCCAGGGATCCATACTGGGCCCTCTCCTGTTTCTTTTATATATCAATGATTTATGTTATGTATCCTCCTTCTTTAATTTTGTGTTATTTGCTGATGATACCAATATTATTTCCTCTCACAGTGATTTTAAGTACCTTGTCTCTAAAACAAATACTGAGCTTGATTAAGTGTCTGAGTGGTTTGATGCTAATAAATTAATTGTTAATTACGAAAAGACAAGCGTTATGTATTTTCGTAAACCCACAATATCTCATGTCTTCGATGAAGTTAATATCAAGATGAATAATGTTCAATTATGTATATCAACATCAGTTAAATTTCTAGGTATTATACTTGATGAAAAATTAAAATTTAACGAACACCGTTTTTTGATTTGTAACAAAGTTTCCAAAAATATTGGTATATTATGCAAGTTACGTACTACGCTCCCTGAAAAGCAGCTATTTATGTTGTATAATTCTCTTGTCCTCCCATATTTACAGTATTGCACCATTACATGGGCAAATGCAGGTGTTACTCATTTAGATCCCATACACAAATTGCAAAAGAAAGCTCTACGTATATGCTCTAATTCTGCTTATTTTGCCCCTTCTCAGCCTCTATTTTTTCGTTTAAAAACCTTAACAATATATCATACATATTTATAGATTCAAAATCGCTAATTTAATGTTCTATGTTAATAATAATTTGGCACCAGTTAATATTTCTAATTTATTTCGCCACAATAAAGATGTTCACCAATATAATACTTGCTCACGTCTTAAATTCAATTATCCTGCAGCCAATAGTCACTCCATATTAAAATCTGTTAAGCATACCGGTCCCCGTATCTGGAACAACCTTTCAAATGACATCGCTTCTTGTTCAACCATAACTTCTTTCAAATTTAAATTGAAGAATCTTTTGATTCATACATATAAAGAAAATAACCAAGTTCAATCATTTTATTTGATTTGAATTCCAAAAGAATTTACAATAGTTATAATATATACTCATGAATTTTATTACCAAGAGGAATATATATGCATCATGTATGTGACTGTATTTATGGGGGGGGGGGGGGAGGAGGCGTCGAACTTCACTGGGCTAAGACCTCCTTACTTATTTTTTTCCATTTCAATGTATAGTATCTTCTGTGTTTTATGTACAATTTCAAACAGTTTATTATTTTACTTCATTTAAAAATTATGTTCACTTCGTCATGTACATGTACATGCATTCTATTTATCATTGTAATCTGGGGGCTTTACGCCTTTTCAAGCAATCGCTTTTTGTAGTCCCCGTTCTCCTCATCAATACTTCTTTTTTTGTTTGCTATGTTGATCTCACAATGTATTTGTTTTATGATGATTGAGATGAATAAACGAATTGAATTGAATTGAAAATTGAATTGAATTTATTTTGGTATTCCACAATAATGAAACAGTTATCTCCAGACTGCAAAGACCACAATGTTTGCATATTTCTTGTTTGCATTATTTAAATACTCCACTTGAAGCTGACAAGATATGTGTTATTTTTTGTTGTTGTTGCAACTACTCATAGCATTAACGAGTACGATGATTTCCCTACAAAATATATTTTTTAAATCATTCCTGGTACTTTTGTCATTGCAGATACTACTACCAAAGGGGGATTCTATCCAAGGTGGATGGACAACGACTGGTGTACAAATTCTGTGAAATCCCAAAAAACATTCGTGAAATTGACTGCAGTTGAGAACAGCACAACGCTATCAACCTGGACTAATAGCACGGGCTCCTCTTCCATTTCTGCCTGACCGATCTGACATTGCTTCTCCAGAGATTCCAGATTATATGTATATATATACGTATATATGATTATATACATATAGATATATATAGAAAGATATATGTCTATGAAATATACTTGACAGAGCTTTCATGGTCTATTGCCAAGTTTCAGGACAAAGTTGTGTCGTGGATGAGTATGTTTTGCGAACATTCGACTGGAATCAAGCCCCGCCCTGGTGCTGTCGTGGATTCCTTGGCGGGGGAAACCGCTGCCCGTATGTATGCCTGAATTGGCTGTGGATTGCTTGAAAAGTGTTGTGCTGGTGTGGCCATGCCAGAAAAAGGGCAGCCTCAGGTTCGGTCTGTAACAGAGGTTGGGTTGTGCTCGACGTGGCAAGCCTCCGATTTGGCGGGGACTGGTGCACCCCCCGCGACAGTCGCACAAGAATTGGCATGCAGTCGGGCTCAGAATTTCACTGTTTTACACACGACAGGATGGCGCTGCTATTCATTCCCACATTAATGAAATACGATTGACTTGACTGAAGTACTGTATGTTGCAGCACAACACCAGAGTGAGGCCTGTTCATGGACAATATTTGTTGTGAATACATTCAAAGTTGAAAGATATTTGTAAATGGCTATTTTTGTTGTTTTGTTGTGTTTTGTCAATCATTATTTTTTAGTTTACAGTCACCCCAAATGGCATGGGGAGAACAAGGAAAGGACACGCCAGTGGAGCCAACTTGGGTAGAGAATTAAGGATTTAGGTTCGACCATTTTATCTAAGTTTCTCAGTCCCCCAAATTGTCTGCCAACCTGTGTTAAATCTCACCTCTGAGAGAACCCAAAGTGGGAAACAGTGAACACGGCTTTTTCCCCAATTTGCGACCGTTCAATGCAATTGGCAGCACAGGGCAAAGACATGGGGTGAGTGGCAGCCACTACTGGCATCTGGCCCCTCCTTGATCATGTGACTTCATGGTCACATGACCAAGCACAGATTTAGATAACAATACATGTTAGTTCAGCGCTTGGATGATCAGGTGCATGACACAATACAGTGTCAGTTTACCATTATGAGGGTATAGGATGCATTACTCTCTGCTTGACGAATGTATGTTATCCTTAGGGGGGAAAAAAAGTACTGAAATACAGACATTTTACAGCTGTGAAAGATGTGCACGTTAGTAGTTTTTTTTAAATGGTCTTGACCAAGCTCTGTTCATGTTGATGATCAAAATTACATACCCTCATGGGGAGAATGCTTTTAGAGTCATGTGAAATAGGGGAAAAGAGGGTGTAGACTTACCTTTTTGGATTGTAGAAAACAAAAGAAAAAATTTTGTATATATGTTTTCATTGGTTATTTATTATGTTTTATGTTGTTTGCTTAAAAGAACAGAACATTAAGTGATATCGAGTCTCAAAAAGTAGAAATACAATGGATGGATCCGACAAATGCAATTGAAAAACTTTCAAAAGATTTCCATCTTGTGTGTGTTCTTACCATTCCATGTGAGACTTACTTTGTTAGTTTTCTGGTTATTCCATTTCCAAAGCAGTAATCCCTATAGTGTGTCAAGTTGAGAAGCCCAAGCACTTTGTTGTCATTGACTTAGTTAAGAGTTCAGCGTTCATTGGACACATCTGGTGAATGTTTGATGTGAATTATTCATCTCTTTACTCTGTAGATACACACTTGTTTGACTTGCAGTAGACCTGGCGTGTTTCACGTTTATTGGTGTATGGACAGGGGCTGAAATTACGCCAAATGTGCTGCTCAGTGTCCGACGAGAATTTCTATGTGCATCAGAAATTCATGCACATTTGTTGTGTCATAAAATGTACCAAATTGTGTGAACTCATTCAGGGAGAATTCAAAAACAACTCTCTCTTTGGATCAGGAAGATGTGGGAAGATAATGTTAGTTTTCTCACAGATGGTTTATGTTTGCTATGCACATATTTGATGATTTTACCAATGTTCTTGTGGTCCACATGGTGTACTGGAAAGACCCTAATTTCAACCTTATTATGGAATTTGCTATGCTGGTAATTTTAGCATTTGGATTGACTTAAAACTGAGTGTGGGGTGTTTTTTTTTTCATCAAAGTACACATGTTGAAATACATTTTTAGCTAAAAACAGTTAGAAACAGCTATGAGGTGATAGCACTTCAAGTTCTTTAAAAAGAATTGTATGCTATGCAAAATGAAAAATTATTTTCTGACAATGAATCATGGACATGGGTAGCACAATGAAATTTTTGTTATTGTTTGTGACATGCGCATGTGACAAAGATTGTCGGGGTATGTAGCTTGGCTGTTCGGCTTTTGATTTTTTTGGGAAAAAAAAACATGAGGAAGGTCTTTTAATGATGTGTGTGTCATGTTTTAAATCTGTTTTAAACCTGTTTAACACTTTTTAGACTTTTTCCCCCCAGATTGAGGACAGCAAAGTTAAAAAAAAGTGTCCTATTTTGGGGTGACTTTTAGTGAGAGAATTCATAGAGAGTTTTAGCACAGTAAGTTTTGTGGTGACTTGTTGAAGTTAACTGCCTTTGTCCATCACCGCATGTTACATCGTTACCCTTGTGGCTTGTCATGCATGCATTGGCATTGTGCTATAGGTAGTTGTGTGTTTGTGTGTGTACCACACATTTTTTAGGGGAATGAGGATGGGGGGTTGTTGTAAATGTTCACTTCACTGCCATGTTGAATAATGTAGTCTGAACAGTTATTCTAAATCATAAATTCCTGCCTCACTCAGGGATGTACCATAATATGAGTTGAAGCCTCCCATGTCATTCCTTGGTCTGGACTTACGCATGAGCAGGATGTCATAAAAACATGAGATTTTGTCTGTCTGTTTGTATGTTTCTTTCCTTTTTGTAGGGGGGTGGGGTAGGGAGGGAGATGATGATTTACTTTGTCTGATTATGAACATTTGATGCACAAGATGGTGACTTAGATCCTGGGGTTAATATCTTAATTCTGGCCTTTGATATGCTTTGTTAAGATTTCCATTCCATCGTGATATGTGAATGTAATTTTGTGTGGGAAATTTGAGCACTTTCCCCAACAAATGTATGATCTCTGTTCTGAAAGTATATGTCTGTGAATTCAGGCCCAGTTCAAACAGTGTTTTTTTGATGGGCAGAAGGGATAGATTGCGCTTTAGCAGAGTAAAAAGCACTGTCATTTGAACTTTGTCCGAACTTCACAGACACTAGCTCATCTGTGTGTAGCACATTGCTCAATTTTCTTTCCTGGACTCAAACGATGTATACATTTGCATCCCTGCACGGAAGGATTGTGACCATTGCGAAGTGATAGTATGGTAGACAAAGTGTTTTCAGGGGGCATTGCGTTATTCCAACTCATTTCTTGCCAACATACTGAAAAAGAGACAGAAAAAAAAAAAAGGTTACCTTGAATATCATGTACAAAATGTAGATGCTGTATGTAGTATGAGCAATGTACACTGTATATTGACAGATTTATTTTCATAACTTGATGTCAATGATTCAACCAGTCAGTCAGATAGGATGATCCCCTTTGGAGAAGTATTTGTCCTTGAACTTGAAGCTATGAGGAATGATCATATCAGTTGTTTTGATAATATGTATCTGATTTGAACTCACAATGTGCTCATTATTTGAAATAGATACATACAGCCATATCTTTGATTGGTGACTTGGTTCATCACAGAAACATGCATGACGTAGGCGTACTGCATAAGAGAAATGTTGATCAGATAAATTTTGCTGGATCTGTTGACAAGAGGCAAGTAGTATGCATGGCCAATGTCCAGGTACTAACTGTAAAAGTGGATATTTTCACCGCGAGTAATTTTTCGCACTCGGTGGGGTAAGATGGATTTCGCATGTTTTTAATTCCGCAGAATCAGGACATTAAATACTGGATTATATGGCATGCAAAAATATTCGCATGCTTTTATTTTTGCGCTAGCGTCTGGTTGCGCCAAATGCGCAAAAATTTCCACACTGCGAAAATTTCCACGTTTACAGTATTCTTCACTCTTGCTAAGTGATCATGATTGGATTTTTTTTTTTTTTTAGCATTAGAGTGGAGGTAATGGATGTTACAGTGTGATGCAATGTATCTTGAGAAGCACATGTGTACAATTGTAGTAAGTTCTGATGTTTTAAATGGAGTTGGTACTGTCTATTAAGTCTTGTCACAAAGAAACTTTCTCTGTAAATATGATGTGCACACGACAAAGAAGTGACTACATTATTTTTGATGCAATGAAATTTATATGTACATTTTGTTTTACCGTTTTGTGTTCATGTTTGAAAATATGACTTTGAATATGAGCAAGTGTTCCAAAGAGGAAAAGGCTCATACTGGCATAAGTAAAGAAAGTTGTCCCTGGCTGAAGTTACACTTGTAGTACACCAATCCTGGCGTTCCTTTGTTCATTGCCCACATTCCTTCCATATGTAACATAATCATCCACAAACACAAGACCACTCTTTTAGGTTTTCAGCCAGTGTACTTAATGCGGGCAGTAGTGTGGTATACTGCATAAGATATCTGACTATAGTGCATGGTCCTTTAAGGGCAAATTGCACAAGTATTATCTCATGACACTTTCCAAATTACCCACCTAACAGAAATTCTTCATGCTACCTTTTCTTAGCTGCTGTTAGCTACAGTGGCCCATGCAGATATTTCTACTGTACGTAGTGCCTCGTAGCCTATATTAAACACTGATTTTCATCCCCACTTGTGGGCCATTGACGAGTGCAGCACATTACTAAAGAGACAATGCATTACACTGCCACAAATACAAACAAAACATATGCAGTGAGTATAACTGTAGTAGATCAAGAGGAATTTTGATTTTTTTTTTTTTAATACCTTGAGCTCATCAGCAGATTGGCACTGTCAAACCTGCATGTTTTTGGTTACTTTGATCAGCGGGCAACATTTTGTCAAATTGATAGTCCATTTTGCCATGGCAAAGGTTTCAACAACAGTTAGCCATGCAGGAATTGTATTTTTGGCATTTGCAATGGCTTCCTTTTTGATACATAGACAATCCATGCTTCTACCGAAGATGGGAGCTGCTCCCAAACACAAATTTCCTGAACGAATTAACATTTCTGGCTGCTTCAGGTGTACCTTTATTGCTCTTGTATGCTTGACTTGTTTTGTGTGCAAGATGCATGGTTTTAATACAAATTCAAGTAGACATCATTTGGATTTCATTGTGTTTTAATTCTACAATTGTATAATTTACATTGAACAGGTCACCGAGTTCACTACAAAAATGAAATGTGTATTTGTTACTAAAGTTTTGTGATGAGGTCAGATTGAACAGTTCGATCCACTCTTTCTGGTCTGTTCTACATCCATTCCTTTGTGGATCATTGTTAGGGAGCATCTCTTCACAGCAACAGGAATGCCCTGCATTATATGTGTTTCCAAATATTGCTTCCCTGATAGAGGCCATGCATTATTTGTGTTTTCCAAATACTGCTTCACCGACAAAGTGTGTTTGTCAATTGTTTTTAGTTCATCCTCGGTATCTTGAGGTGAGACTAGTGTGACCAATACTGGTATGATGTACAGTGTTCAGATGATATTTGTTGATTAAAAAAAAAAAAAGAGAGAAAATACAAGAAATTTATACATATGAAATTTTGCAGCTCTTGTCTTGTCTTTGGTTTCCATGAACATTAGAGTCCCTCCCTCCTCCCCCAAAAAAGAAGTTATTGCATTTGGATGATTGTTTTCAAAACAAAATTGAGACAAAATCTGTGTACAAATGCATGTGAATGCAAGTTCACAGCAGAATGGAATGTGAAAATAGGAGGGGTGGGTAGTGCTACCAATATACCAGTACTGCTTCAGCAGTGAATGCACAAATTAACAATTGGTACATTCCTACATGTGTGTATACCGTGGTATGTGTTTGTAAATACCACTGGTATGTTTGTGTTTATTATGTGTGGCCACTAAGGAAGTGTTGTAAGTGGTCAAGAGCAAGCTACTACAAGAGCCACAATCCCATCTGGAGGATTACATGTAGGCCAATAAAAGTGAGTCCCTTGCTAATAAGGGCACAACCACTGCTGATTGATCCAGGGACCGTATCTTTGAGAAACCATGGTTTTATCCATTGAACCATAAGGTCTGGTCCTTTGGTTCACTCATTGGCAGTAAGGACACATTATACTGAAAGAGTCCATGCTATGGAGGAAGGTCCTAATAAGCATGATGTGTAACAAAAGGTGTATGTACACATCAAGAAGTGTATGCCTAAGCCAAGGGTATGTGTATATGTGCGTGCATATGTGTGTGTGTGTGTGTTTGTATGTGTTTTACATAAATCATCATCATCATTGTAATCATCATTGTAATCATCACTGTCATCATTCTTGTGAGCATGCTATGACCTTTCACAAAGTCAAACCAAGCTAGCACACACGCACATTATATACACACACCCACAAACATCCAGCACTCAGCTTTCTAAATTGCTGGTCCTCACAAGTACTCCACAGTCGTTGTTACAACAACAACAACAACAAAGTAAAAACACACAAACACACGATATGATTTCAGTGTGAGGTAATGTATTATAATATGGCCATGAAGGATATGCATAGGTAATGGTAAGGTTTTTTCCTGGTCCCTGGACCTTGTTGTATTCATTCTGAGAACATATGTACACAGACTCCAACCCAAAGCACCTTCTGATCTGGAGATTCTCCCGCCTGAAACCCCTAGCAAACAGGAGACTCCAACTTGATGTGTGCGAAGCGCGAAGTTCCTGGGGTTCTAGATGCTCTCTGGTGCTATCTAAGGCTTATTTTTTCAACATACAATTGCAATAAGTAAGAAATCCTTTCCAACGGGAGACACAGAGCCAGGGCGGGAGAAATTAAATCTCAAGCGGGAGAACGGGAGATTTTGCAAAAATGGGTTTTCGGCAGGAGATCTCCCGTCGAAAACGGGAGAGTTGGAGTCTCTGTATGTGAGACAAATTGGATTCTGCATACTGGTACTCTCTCCATATGGGGCATATTACTTACTGTCTATATGGATAACATAAAATTGCTTTTCATAATGCCCTCCCCATTACCTATCTTCATCAGCATATGATATGATTTCTGCCTCACATTTGGTGCAGGGAATTTGTCACATTTTTACACAGAATTGGCGATGCATACCTTGCATGAAATCCCAGCATACAAGTCCTTGAGCAAATGAAAGAGTCTTCAATGATTTTGGCATGAAGCTCTTTTAACGAAAACGTCTCTACAGTCTTCTGGATTTCAATAAATTAAGCTAATCATGTCACAATTTTCCAAATAAATCACAATTATAACTGCTATAAAAATGTACAACATTTCATCTCTGTCTCATTCGGTTTTGTGCTTTCATATATTACAAACATGCAAGAAGACATCCATAGGGTTGCTTATGTACACATGTGTTATTTACAACAATTCATGTACATGACAGCTTCTACTTGTGCAACAAGGGTATACCACCATGGTACACCCAGAGCAGCACATTTGATAATGATATTAAAAACAAATGATTGTTACTGCCACACAACATAAATCTACAATGTTAAAAACCCCTTTGTTTCTACCAGTATGTGATCATAGGATTACACACAATGCATACATACAGCTGCAATACGTGGCAGACTACGTCCTCAGCTATCTTTGTGACTTACTATAACAGCTGGGTCCTGTATACGCCATACTGTATTGCGAGGTGTGTGTGTGTGTGTTTTTTGTTTTTTTTTTTTTGTCTTGTTTTTTGCGAGTCGGGTACTTTTCACAAATTTTTAAAAATGCAAAAAATATTCATTTTGATCCAGCCATGAATTTGATGTGCACATGAATATCTTTCCATCCATTGCTGTACTCCACGTTCACAGATTTAAACACTCGCGATATTGTCGAGAAGTCCAAACTTGCGAAAAATTAGACTTGCTAAATATGTGTCAGATACAATATTTTGCAAGGGCACAGGAAAGACATTTAAAGCCAAGAGCAGACTGCTCCACTTCAATCACAGATTGTTTTGTTTTTCCTTCAAATATCAGTAATCATCACCGGATAAATCCATTTCTTTGTTTCCTCCATGATCTTATTGTGTGTGTGTGTGTGTGTGTGTCTGTGTGCTGCTTTTCTGTTCATACATTGACATTGACCCTCTGCGTAGGTATAACACAACTACACCAAAATGTTAAAACTGACCAGATACGTGAATTCAAAATCCATCTTTGCACATATTTCTTGCATAAAATATACTTGCATACATGCATATATACAAATACTGGCCGATAAATATAGTCCTCTTGCATGAATCTTTTCCAAGATGCAAATGGACATGTATCGTGAATTCTCAGGGATACTGAAAATGTCCCATGATGCATCTTGTTTCTTTTGAATGATGCTTCTGCAACAGAATATATGAATATATACCACAGAGGATACATCATATGCAAATCTCTCTCTGAGCTTCTCTGATTGGCTGAAAATTAATATAGTCTTTGTGATCAGACTGTCTTTTGATCACACGTTTTCGTGATGGTGTAACACTCCCTGCACAAATGTAACAATGACAGCGTTTGAAGTCATTCTTGTGAAATAAAACCACATTGTTTCTGGTGGAGACCATCAGGTTTGAGGGTGCAAAGGCACAATTACTGACATCACAGTGTAAAAATGCATCGCCTTGAGTGTGCAGACATAGTTGACAATCTTACAGGTAAAGAGCACAGTAAACAGTTACCCAAACTTTGTGCAAATGTACAGCCTCTTACAGATACACAGCACACTATATTCCAACAACACACCAAACAGAGGAGGTTTTTTTTTTAATTCACTGCACCGATCAACTTCTATGAAGCAGCTAGCTCTGTGAGAGTGAGTATACAGGAGCAGAACGAAACACCACAACAAGAGAGAATTTGAGGTAGCCTCATCAGCCAAAAGGAGGTACAGTGTAAATGTGTGCTGGTGGTTGTCTACATTGAAATGCAGCTGTGTAATCGAATCACAAGCTTTGAACCTTACTGTGGTCTACAGCAAAAGCAGTGATACAAAGTTATTTCTTTTTCTTTTTACTTCCTCCACTTTGGATCATTCCACTATGCCACAGCTAGGTCACAATCATGGCTTTCTTAGTTAAAAAAAAAAAAAAAAAAAAAAAAAAAAAAAGATAGTCACCACTACCTCTGGGATAATTTGATTAACATTAAGTTTGCGCCTATTCAGATAAAGATAGCCACCAGAAACCAGGATGAGTTTATACACACTGAAGTCCATAACTTACTGTGGTTGGCTTATTTGAAAACAAGCCCTGGATTCGAAGTCCATAACTTACTGTGGTTTGCTTATTTGAAAACAAGCCCTGGATTCCTTGTGGCTGTGCCCACCGCAGTGTAGCACCAAGCACTTGCATCTTCACAATACATAAACACTTGCTTTGCAGATGACAAAAAAGAATGAACAAACAAACAAACAACATTCTATCTGGTGGGCTACTTTGTCATTGCACAAGAGTCATGGGTACCTTTTAGCAGCACACCAGGGAAGAGCCACATACTAAAAAGTATTTAGACATTTGCAATTCTCAAGAAAGTCTGGGTCCATGCATGGAGGTAGAAACTCTCTTTTCTACCTCCATGGTCAATGTAAGCATAAATCCAGCAGGTATAATCAGAATCCAGACTACCCTAACGAATTTTATCCAGCAACATGTTTGTCATCAGAATGAATGTGCAGAAAGATACCGATAGATTAATGTCATGCTGTACTAAACTCTAAAAAAAAAATAAATAATAATAATAATAATTAGGACTGATACGAGAAGTGAAGTTTGTGCACTGGAATAATACTCAACCTTGTCATTCACATCAAAAATATCTTCCAACTCCCAGCATTCCTACATAATGTGTCATTATATTTTCAAGTGACACGCCTGAAATTCAAACTGGAGCCTTGTTTGTTTGCCGACACATTTTCTCTCAACCCACTATTGTGTGCAATGTGTAATCAAAAAGAGCACAACTGCTAAACACCATTAAACCCCTGACATTTTTATCTAGCAATAAAGTGATAGCCACAGTTGTGTGACATTATCATCAAATGTGTAGTATTCATTCTTCATACAGTAAAAAAAAAAATAAATAAATAAAACCTACAGTCCAGAGAAATGTTATTTTTCACTGCTCTCTTCCAACAGAAGTCAGATACATAACAGTCTTAGGTGGCCTCTGAAACTGCAGTAATTATTTACACTGGATAGGTTTGAGCCGTTGGAGAGAAATATAAAACAAAACAAAGTACACACATTCTGTTCTCATGCTGCACTTTTCCCTTGACCAAACTGGGCTGCCTGCTGGGGAGGTAAGTCATCATATTTCATGACCGATACCTGGCTTACTGTCTGACCTCACCACAAAGATTCTGCAGGATCCAAGAGATAAGCATCTATTCAAATGCCATGGGATTACACCCACTACCTTCTTACACTGATGAGACGAGCTGGATTATTTCACCAGGCTGCAAAGAATTAATTGAAGGGCCATTTTTGTCTTTCTCCCTCTACCGATGCATTACCATTGCGGCATGAAAGCCAATCCTCTTTCATGTCGGGTTTGTGTTCTTCCCAACCCCAAACCCTCCCCCATCAATATCACGCTAAGGTCAGAGCACAGCCCTTGGACTGATTCCTTTTCGATTGCAATGGAAGCACACGCTGAGGCATTACTTAGTAATCTACGAAAACATGATATTAAAAATTACATAAAAATGGATAAAACAACTGCCATAGCAACCATAGACACACACATACAAAATCTTACTATTTCACACACATACCAAGAGAGAAAGAGCCATGTTCTGCTATATGGATTACAAAAAAAATAAATATTGTGTGCAGTAACACACATTCAGACAACTTTCCAATTGATTATATCTTCCGTCTTATCCATCACAAAGACATGTTATTACATATTTTATGTCAAGCTCTTACCAAATGGTAGAAGCTGTTACTGGTACACTCACACATTCTCTCCGTATGAGCTTTATAAATGGCTTGATTCCCCGCCCCATCAACAACTTAAAAAAAGATCAAATAAACAAACACAAAAGAAAGTAAAGGGACAATTACTTCTTTAGGTAAGTCCAAAGAGATTGAATATATTTTTTCCAATCGTGTTAGTCACTAAGTCCATCCAAAACTACACTGACCTGTAGAGCTCTGCTCCAAGCACATTTACTGCAAGAACTCTCACTAAATCATCATCATCATCATCATCATCATCATCATCATCATCATCATCATCACCATCATCATCATTATCATCACACACACAAAAAAAATCATCATCAACAAATGTGCCTTCCAAAAATCACAATTGCTTGAAACAACGCCTTAAATAAATATGTCACAATTTGTCGTACTGTCGTAAAGACTGATTTTGACCTACATAATGTAGGAACAAGTTGACCTCCAAAAGTACAGAGATGTTGTCTTTTTCTATTGGGATAGTTGCTATGGCAACAATGGAGAACACAGATCCCTGCCATGACCCCCATGAAAGCTCCGAGGCAATTGCTCACACCTTAGAATAGCTCGGACAGGTGAACCACTCGATTGTGACAAGGACTCGAATGAACACCTTTTATTGATGGTACATCCTTTCGATGCAGTAACCCATTCAATATCTTATCACCCTTAAAGGCCCCCTGACATCCATTACATGTAGACATATTAACTCCAGAACTATTTCACCAAAATATGTGTTGTAGATTTGTAGAATTTTACTTTTCCTTTTTCTCATCTGCACCCCTAAGCGCCCCGGCAGTTAAAAACAAAAAACAAAAACAAAACAAAACAAAAAACCACATAGACACAAACAACTCTCTTTCATTTCACAATGTTATCAAGAGGAAATTCAGCTGAAATAAGCATCACAATGCTCTTAAATGGTATGTTATCAATCTTGCCTTGATTTATGCACAAACTCACAATAGCAAGCAGGATAGGTGTCACGGAATTAAGCATCAGATAGTATGATAGCATAATAGTCATTTCTACATGTATGTGGCAAATGCACTATGACTGTGAGCAAAGGTATGGCAAGTGTAGAATCATATTGTACCATCCCGGTCTCAGTAATGGAAGCAGGTGCAACCAGTTTTGGTTAGGTGCACAAGAGGTATTTTTGTCCTCATTTCAGCTGAACTCACTGCTGAAGATATCACAAAAGGCAGAGCTTAGTGGGTGACAAATAATGAAAAAAAAGAAACAATCTAAAACACTTAATACATTTTTTCAAGCAAATAATTACTGAATTTGTGACCTGAATACCTATTCACTTCAGCAGAAGTTATCAACACACAACTAGGATTGATTGGATGTCAGTGGGCCTTTAATGGCACCAAGGGGGGGGGGGGGGGGGGGGGGGGGAGTAGTTGAGTGGGAAGGATAAAAGTGGGTGGGCCGAAGGTACCATTTATTAAAAAGGAAACAAAAAACATTATCACTCCAACTCATACAAGCAGCGACATCACACGCGCGACATTGAGGCAGGCAATCCCAAAATAGAGTGAAGATAATAAATTTCCAATTCAGGTAATCCCTCCATGCTTGAGGTTTCAAGGATTCCAATTGCTCATGTTGTTGTGCTATAAAGGACTGCAATTATTCTCAGGCGAAACCAAACGCCATGTCAGCATGAATCGCACGATGCAGGGGATACAGCCTACTCACCAATTCATAGAGATAAGGAGAAGACCATACAAGAAATGTAGTAAAATAAAAGGCTCCACACTGCTCTCTTTGAGTTTGTTGACTGTAAACAAAAATCACAGGAGAGATTAAATCTAATACATTTCTCAGTCCATTACTCGCTATACTGTATAAGCTGTTATTTTTGCAAGGGTTTAATTCTTGTGAATTTCGCGAATCACAGGTAGACCGCGAAATTTGACAACACGCGAAAACGTCACCATGCGTTAAGGTAATAGTGCGCTTATGAAGGTCTCTGTGTCAATTCGCAAAACCAGCATCTCGCGAAAATGTCTATGACCTCCTCATTTGCGAAAATATCGGTACGCAAAAATAACAGCATATACAGTACTAGCACCCTGGAGCCACAAACTAGTATCCCTGTGGCAACAACGTCTCATTGTACAGCAAGGCTCAACACACACACACACACACTTGTTTGACAAATGCAATGCCATATCATCATGTCAGATTCATAAACAGAGTAGAATCCAACAAAGAAGGAATGGTGAAAGCTTCGTCAAAATCAAGCATAAAATACAGTTCTACGCTCCAGGATTTAAAAGTTTCAAAGAGGCTTCCACAGAACAGTGACATTGGTTAAGACCAAATATGCAAATTAGCTGAGATGATGACGTCATCACCTCATACTGTCTCATTGACCTACATGCCAAGTTTCACTGAATTCCATTATTTCACAGGAAATCATAAAGAAAAGCATGAATTTGTCACATCAAAATATTGTTTTAAAAGAGCAATAATGCCTTTTACGGGTCAAACAAAAATGAATTTGCTAAATAATTGGACAACACAATATTTTTATAACATGCTTTTTGTGAACAAAACAATGGGAGAACACAGAGCCCATCAAAGGAGACACAATATGCCTTTTTTTAGCCATTCTTCAGTAGTTTGTTATAAAAGTTATAAGCAATGTCTACATTGCAATAATCAATATGAATTTGTAAGCACTTAAACTTTAATACCCCCTTTTTCCACAAACACAACAGAGAGCTTTAGCAGATTAATCAATACCATTACACACACACACACACACATACACACCCACACACACAACATAGAAGCTTTACCAATGTAATGTAGTCTACACTGCTTGTTACACACTACTACCGTATTCCATCTGGAGAGAATACTGTTTCAGTTTGAGTTACAAATAGTAACTTCCTTAGATTCTTACATCCGGTGTCCTACAAGTAAACATCATTGCACTCTTCGATGATATCGTAACAAGTTTTCCACAAGAAAACAAGGAAGAAAGCTAAGTGGAGAATAATAATAATATCAATTTCTGGAGTGTCATCTAAGGTCAAATGAAAAGACAAAACAAAGCAGAACAAATACAATTCTTTCTCTCTACTGTTATGTTACTGCTACATGTATTGCTGCTACAGGTGTAGCCAGAATATCAACCCATTTTCTAAAGCATGACATAAAATCCCACATAAATAAGGTATAGGCATTGAAAGTGTACTGTAAAACGAGAAATGTTCACATGCATTTTAATTTCGCAAATTTCTCGAGAGCCAAGATTCGCTAAATTACAATAGTGCACACGAAAGTTCTTGTCTACACTATATGCATTCAATGTTAGAAGCAACTTGTAAAAATTTCATGCCACGAAAAAGGCTGTCTGCTCCAGTTCGCGAAAATTTCATGTAGCGAAAATATCTTGTTCTACAGTATCAAGTCAGTTTCACAAACTAGAACAAGAAAAAGAAACGGCACCCTCACTCAGTCATTCACCCTGTACAGCTCCCTGAGTTTTACCCTCAATGTGCCAATGTTACAAACTTCCATTGGCATTGTGTACATACAGGCTACCAGCAGAGATGTCACGACGTAACCATGTGGTCTAAAACATCTAAAAAAATAGAATAAGCCTCTGAAAGAATGAAGTCTCAAGGTAATGAAAGAACAAATTTAGTTAATGATGATGAAACACATGAAAAATGATTTTTTCAAATGTAATTTCCATTACAAATGTGCAGTTCTCTGACAGAGAAGAACACTACATGTTGCACTGCAGCAAAGCGTATTATTTTCGTAGGAAAGAAAAAAAGTATCAAAATGGGGTCTTTTATGAGTGAAAATTGTGTGCATTTGGCACAGATAAACTGACACAAATATTTCATTAATTTGATTTTTTTACACTTTTAAAGAACTCACTGTTTTATTATGCTGTTATCTACAATTTGTACTTCTTTTTATTTTATTTTCTTTCTTTTTTTTGCACTGGTATTATACAGTACAAAGTGCTGGTGTTAATGTATTTACTGTATGCTTTGCTGCACTGCAACACGTAGACTACTCCAGCGCATGAGTTACATCAGAAATTTTATCTCGCATAATTGGGGGCTAAATGCTATACAATATTTGGTGATACTGTGACTATCACCTAATGTGACTATCATGCAAAAATTCACCTTACTCAGAAAAGGAAAAAATACACATGTATGTTGATTGTGGAAATATCGCCACTTTTAAGGTACCTTAAACAAGTTTCACCTCATTGCCTGACGAATATACTGGAAATCTCCATCTCACCACAGAAGTCAGCAAGTCACATCCACTTATAATAATTATGTCTGACACACACATATCTCCACTTTCTCTTAAATATAAATGATGCTATTCAGTGGGCATACAGTCTATTCGGGGAAGAAAACAGGCCCTGCATATACAACACTTTTCCATATTTACATATTTTCACACATGTGTTGAATACTATATGAAGTACAAACTACAGTGTAACTACACACCTGATTTCACGGTTTGTTGTTGTCTTTTGTCATTTAGACACACGACATTATTGGTAGAAGACGATTGTAATTTGCATTGACATGAACGATGATGGTCTTTCTACACGAAATATATCAATTTGACACATTATTGGACAGAGGTAAATATGCAATGATTGTGAATCTTTCAGAGAACAAACACACAGTCATGCATAGTGTAGTCCCATCTATGCAAACACTAAATAACATTCCACCAATTACAGACTGCCAAATCACTTCAGAGCTAGAGTTATTGTCAATTTGCAATTACATACTGCCCTCTATGCCTCAAACCTGAAGCTTTTTGAAAATGTTCTAGAGTATATCCTGGCTAACATCCCAGCAGAAAACCACATGAAAGCTGATTACCCTGGATCTCAAGCTTTCCTCACTGCTCCAGAATGTAGAGTACTGCACGAGAGTTAACATAATTTCTTGGAGGCTGCGTGCATTGGACCACTCATCACTTAGTCCATCTTTAGAATATCTCAACTATAACTCTGTAGTTACACACCTATTAAAACAACTGCTGCGGCTGAATGCAGTTGTGCACACACACACACAACAAACACACACATACACAAGCACATCAAGATTTTTGTGTGTAGCCATTGGACCTGAATCCAAGCCCCAAACTAGTCACAGCACACCTTTCAGTCTTCATCAGATAAACCATGATATAGAACAATCATATGACTGACACATGGCTGGATGGACGGACAACACCAAGCCAGATTATAAGTGACCCGACTGAGCAAGTAAATGTCCATGACATGATTCTGTAAACGACAGACCACTACAAAATAAAAATAATAATAAAAAACATGATAAAATAAAAGATTGGTGGACAGCTTGGACGCAAGTGTTGTGATTTTCAAACCAGAGTGGAATGATGCAGACGGCTATCTTTGAAGGCAAGACAACACACAGTCGCGTCTTTTTGTGTAGGTGGATATCAGAGTGAATATAACTGCACAATCAACCAAACTTTTCTCATGACTGCTTGAAGACAAAGTCACAAACAAGCGAGAGGTGGTCAGAGGGATAGCTCCACGAGGGCAGCCTCCCGGAGCCGATTTCCTGCTCTCCAGGGAAGCGCAGCAGTGCCACCGGTGCAAGGTGTTCTCGTGTGTACCACAGATAATCAATGGTGTGGCACTCCTCCCTCCGCGAGCGAATCTTCCAGGTCGTGTACGGGGGTTCCGAGTTGCCGTCGTCGCTGAGCTTGGTGTAGGCGCTGGTGAGGTTGAGATCGGAGCCCTCGAATAGGGCGTAGACGTCCTCAGTAGGCTCGGCGTTGAAGTCTCCCCCGATGATAAGGGGGAGCTTCTCCGAGCTCCTCCTCAGGACCTCAATAAGGTGCTGGCCCTGCTTGGAACGCATCACCTCATAGCCACGCTTGGCCTTCAGGTGAGTCGTTGCTATGCAAAATTCAGTGTCCGGGAGTTCGCTGGACATGCACTTCAGCCGGTGTAGGACGGCCACCTGGTTGGACACGTACCTCCGCCCATTGCTCTCTACTTCGAGGTTTGGCAATGCGCTGTGCATCAGCTTGAACTTATTCGTCTTGTAAAAGACCACACATCCATCGGGGCCATTGTTGTACAGGCAGTCCAAGCAGGGCGAGTCCGGCTTGGGATTGAAAGCACCGCAGTAACCCACTTGTTGCAAGACCGGAAGGAAGAAATCCTTGTAGTGATCAACCTCCTGGAGACACACAACGTCGGGGTCATAGGTCAAAATCTCCTCCAAGATGGCGTATTTCCTGTTCTCCCACAGCAGGGATTCCTTTGGGCATTTGATGAAGTTGTCTTTGCCTTGGCTTAGCGCTTGAGAAAAAGAAGGATTTAGAAGCAGGAGTTACTGGAGATTCATGTGATGTAAACTTTCTTTTAGGCCATATTCATAGCCTGAGGAAAACACAACAATTCTAGGATGAAACTCAGGAAGTGACAAGCAACAGTATACCCTTAGACACAATCTCATATTTTTTGTGAAAACTTCCAGATTTTTCATACAAACTTTGAAATACTGCTCAATAACTGCATGATCTGATCACTGCTCTTTGACCTAAAGTTATCATATAACTACGGTGTCTCATCTTTGAAAGATTATCAACTTCAAGCATGCTATCTCATTGCAAGATTATGCTTAATCTCCCTAAGGTGCACTGTAAATGCTGGGATGAGTAAAGCTTACATACAATATATGCTTCCAGCATCGCAACATAGTGGAGACATGCCGGAATGAGTGCTCATGATTTATAAGAGGGCATAGCCATCCGAAGACTCATCTTCCTATTAAACATTTCTTACAATGACAAATATCTGCATGAATGCCACTTTATTACTGGGAGGTATCAGGGAGGCAGATGGATGACTTGTTTGTATCATAAAGGCATTATGGGGATCAAAAGCTTTAGGCTGTACCAAAGGTATTACGTTTGATGGATTTGTGCGATATTCAATCAGACAAAACTGTTGCAGCATGGCATTTCTGTGCCAACTTGAGTGTACCACCCCCACCCCCACCACTTGATCCACAAAGGGGACAACAATGAAGGAAACAGACAAACAGTTAAAAATGGCAAAGTTTTCCCTTCATATACCAATCATGTCAAAGGAAGTATCACACTAGGGACAGTAGTTACACGCTAATTACGTCTAAAATGCTCCATACATGACGATGGCTTTTTTTATTCCACATGGTCTCCACAAATTGTTCCTTTGAAATGACAGTGTACAGCTGCATTAATATTGTAATACATGAAAGATATTTACATCTACCTTAATATCGACAAATATGAGCAATGTGGGAATATTTCTTGCCAAACAGCAGTCTCTTTCACTTCTTCTCATCACACTGTGTCTGAATGCTAAAAAGTGCAGTGTGCATCCACAGGAAAACTCACCATCTGCCAACACATTCCACACCATGACCCTGACTCTTGAGTCCCTGGACGGCATCACCGCATCCTCCCCACCGGCCCCGTTGCCACGGCTACCACTGTCCATCTCATCCCCGCAGCTATCTGGTGTTGCCGGTGGCAACCATTTAAACTGTCGCCTTAGGAGGGGCACTTTCCTCACGGGGGCCTCCTGGCACTGATGAAGGAGCTGCTCACGGGTGGATGCCTCCAGGCGAGTGCCGGAGAGCTGGATGCAAGACATTTGGTCGCTCACTAGCCTGTAATTTGGCGGATGGGGGGGGGGGGGGAGGGGGGGGGGGGGAAAGAGGGGGAGGGGGCATTAGAAACAAATAGAACAAGATAGGTCAATTGCAGCACTGGACAGACATTTACATAGAAGTTTAATACCCTATATTTCTAGTCACTCGGAGAATTACCCAGAAGATTCACCGGGGTATCAAACGTGGGATACTCCGGAAGAATTTCTTTCAAACTAGTGAATGAGCTTCACAATGAATTTCTCTCATCTGCTCTTCTACAGTGGAAATAATGTAGTGACACACGGTATACCACATGTGTGACACAGCCTGCAAGATGTTGTTGGCATACTGGGCTTTGCATTTCATCTGGGAATTTTAACCGCACCTTGATACCATTCTTGATTCACACTACAGCTTCATCTGGGAGTTCCAAGAGACAGTTTGTGGGGAAAATTGTAGAAAGTCACCTGCAATTTTACTTGGGATTTCACTCATGAGACCTTTCCTACTATAAGATCACCCAGGTTCATTTGTGTGCACCCGAGTGATATTTGCTAAATGTGAAAGAGGCATACTAAGATCAATTGCAGTTTTAAGAAGTCAAACTTTGCAGTTCTGAAGCATTCTTTTTACATTCATCCAACACAGCTTGCTCTTTCATTTCTGGACCCTTATCAAAACTACAATCTACTTGTAACAAGGAACAACAATATCAACTACAACATACTGTACATGTAGGTCACAGTTCCTCCCTGCACTTTAAGCCATGAAATATTCAGTTCCAGAACAGGTGCAATTTTGCTCCCTAAATAACAATTTACCCTTAGTGCTCTTAGTTCAATAACAACCTGTCGCTAAAGATTTATGAGCCCAGCATTTATACACTGTGTACATCTCTCTGTGCTGCCATAAAGGGAATGAAACCCAATATAAATACAATGTTCATGCATTTAGTGAATGCAGCAATAGTAGTAGAACACATCAGCGAAGTTTGACGAAAATCAGATACTCCGTTGAAAAGTTATGAATTTTTAAAGTTCTGGTGAAGTCATGGCTGAATGGGAAGACTACTTAGAAATGTTTGTGACATCACGTATGGACAACCGCAATATAAATATAAAAAGAATTCCACAATTTTTTTCTAGACAAAGTATACACTTCCTTGACTTATTACTAACATACATCAGGGCTGCACACTAACCGATTTTTTTTCTACTGGTCTGACCTGTCTGTCGGACCAGTAGGTACCCGGTACCCAGTTTTTCAATTTTTTACTGGTCCATTACTGAAAAAGTTACTGGTTCGACAGTGATTTTTACTGGTCAGGGACCATCGGACCAGTGCCAGTGTGCAGCATTGCATACATATGTTAAGAGCTGGTACCTTGATATTAAATATTCTCCTGCTTTCTGAAAGAGGTAAATCAAATGCTCTTTCATTATGATAGAAGTGAAAATATGTTGCATTTTCTTTATATTTTCCTTACATCGTTGTCCATACACAACCTCGCAAAATGTTATAGTCTTCTCATCCTGCTATGGCAGCACAAAGACTTTAAAAATTAATAACCTTCAAACAGATTGAGCAATTTTCCTCACACTCTGCTGATGTGTTCTACTGATATTGCTGCACTCCCTCAATTCTAATTGGTTGTAATTTTTGAATAATCATCACTTTTACAGATTCTTGTCATTTCATATTGTTTCAATAATTACTTTTCCCCATAGGCATAGGCCTACATGTTTTGCAGAAAATGGCGCAATGCCGTCCTCTCCCATATACGATGGTTTGGATGATCGCAAGCACAGTGCGCACGGTCAACCAGACTTTGCATGTAACGTTTGTATGTACATATGTATATGGGTCTGTGTCCGCAAGTACTGTGCACGCAGTCCACAAAAATGTCACATATGGTAAAAGACAACAGTCTTTCTCAAACCGAAACAACATACATATAGCTCTCTTGCAATTTCTCGCATAATTCCTTCAAATACAATTCGATTAAAACATCACACATTAGAGTAAGAATTGAAGTCTGACATATTACAAAAATAAGAGGAAATGCGAACCATAATAGTGTAGCATTGATGATTGAAAAATGGGTTCAATTCAAATGCTATTATCATCTCGAAATATCATTCTAGTACAAAAATTGCATATAAGGCAGTTCAGAAGGCTGCCGACATATCGATGTGCATCACTTACAGATTATTTCTGCACAATCCACAATCCCAAATTAGTCTGTTCCGACTGAACACTGCAATGGCATCGATTGCTGAAATGTCTGGAAAGCCCTATATATATCCTACTACGGTAAATTATAATGGTATGGGCAAACACACACACACACACATTATACACACATACTGTGTATACTGTGTACACATGGCAGATAATATGACACTTTCAGAATACAATACATCCAGATGCACATACTTTAATATCAGCCTTCCCTATCATTTTTCTCATCCCTGAGTGCATACATGTTATTACTCATACAGTGACGATGGTAGAAACTAAAATTTCTCACAATGTACACTGTATCAAGTATCATTACATAAACATTGCAGGTAACAAAGGAATACAGGTACAGGAAGAAACCAGGACAAAGAGCCTAGTGGATCTTGAATGACAGGCATGCACATTTATCTACAGGAACACAATCTACATCGCAAGTCAAGTACAAGAGCCATCCTACAAATTTGTATGGATGATCTTGATTGATCTCAGTATATTCAGAAGCCCTGTGGCCCATGTGCAGGGGAGACAAGCTGCATCTTGATAATGAATAATGAGGCTTCAGTTCATGCTACAGGTACAACTTCTACGTGTAGCTACAATTGTATTTGTGCTGATACCACTTGGCATACAACTGTATCTTTGTGCAACAGTTTTATAAGGACTTGTACTGTAAATATTCACAGGCGAAATGTCAAAATGCTACAAATGTCAAAATGTAATCTGAATGGGAAGGTCATTGATACAGATTTATGTAGACACTCAATTCAATGCCTTATTCCTACATGTAGCTCCAATACTGATGACTAAGGAAGAATGACCAATTTTAAAGGGTGTGTACAGTTCTGGTCGAGGTGAGGATTTAGCTTAATTAACGTTTTGCGAGATATTCAGAAACCACTCTATGAGATGTCAAAGAGTATGCAATTCTAAGGGGTATCAAAAGTTTATTTGACGACAATCGGTTTTGAAATGGCTGAGATATCCAAAAACATGGTGAAACAAAGAGATCCTAATAAAAGGCGTGGCCTGTAGTCTTTTACTATTATCACTTTTTTGGATATCTCAGCCATTTGAAAACCAATTTTCATCAAATAAGACTTTGAATCCTTCTTGAAATTACACGCTCTTTCATATTTCATAAGAGGTTTCTCATTATCTCCCTTAGAAATGTCCAAAACATGAATCCCCACCTAAACCAGTACTGTACAGTCCCTTTAAGCTTCCAAGGCAGAAGTTTAAGTATCAATCTTAGAATTTTGAAGCATTGCAGGCGAGAGCACTGTGATTTGCAGTCAGTATGTACATGTATGTTCAGTACTGTATATGATTACCATACCAACAGATTTGAAAGGACCCAAAAATTCTGTATGAGATTCACAGATCAGGGCCTCATTTTTGTATACAATTTCTTGCACTTTTTTTCATATTTTGTAAACACACATTTTTTTAGTAGACAAAAATAATCAACATTTCATATTCTCAGACACAACTAAGTGAAATTATCATCAAAATGAATTTGGCCTTTCCCTTTTGAATCAGCTGAATATCATAAAATCATAGCAGAAGTTAAATACTGGCTAGTGAGTACATGTTAGCCATGCATGTCATGATGCTTTGTCATGTAGGATATGACACAAGCTGCTTTGGCAGTCATACAATGTACACAATTACAAGCATACCCCCAAACCCAAATTACTCATCGAGTGCAAAACCAACAGGATGACAGTACATAATGAGTACAGAAATGTCTAATTATTATATTGCTGTCATCATATTCAATGACATGTGCAGAGGATGACTGCTAATACCAGGGGGAATTAGAAAAGAAAATGTAACCAATTCCATTTTTGGTAATCTCCCAACATATTCATGAGTTTCCAAATACAGCAGTATGTTTAATACAGGCTACTCCCATTACAACAAAGTCCTTGGGACCAAGCAATCTTCTTCCATTTTTATCGAAATTTCGTTACAGCCAAATAATAATATAACAGACATGCAGATGACAATTTGGAGACCTGAATATTTACTTCGCTGTATTGAGATTTTCATTATAACTATGTTCGCTATACCCCGACTGCACTTTATGTAACTAACCTAGGCTCATCTAAAAAATGTAAATGTGTAGCTGTCATGGCTGTGGTGCATTGTTATGCAGTACAAATCAAACTGAATGTTCCTTCATTCAGAGCATATTGTACACGATGTACAATTGTATGTGAAGTTTCCATGACTTGTTTGAAAGGTTGTTTATTACCTATAGCTACATTTTGCGCAAAGTTTAATGAATTTCCTTTCTTCAGTCAGAATATCAGAATATGAATGAATATCCGATAAACAAAAATAATATGTCCTATTTTAGCTATGTAAAATAAAACTCATGCATCACTGAAATGCTGAGCTCTTTCCATTATTAGTACAAACTACATTTATACTGTATATCAATCCTGTTTAAACAAGTCTTGAATAAACGGTGGTGACTCTGTTGTACTACACTAGGTGTTACAAAAAACATTTCCCACTTTTGATCCTTAATAGTTCAAAAACTATAGTACATCAGATAACACTGTCATTGATATGAGTAATAGCTGAATAGTGTACAATTTAGTGGGAGGTGATTTGAATATGAGAGCATGAATCAGTTTTATCATATCCATGATTAATTTTAAAGTTAAGTTCCAGATTTTGGTCAAATTTGAACCCACTAATATACAAAATTGAACCTTACACAAAAACCAATGATGTGTATGTGAGTGTGTGCTTACAATGACCCTGAACAATAGACATGAATACCACGAATACCACCTTTTCAGAGTTCTACTGACTAGGCTTCTGGACTCTTGCTCCAAAGCACATGAATGCTTTATTAATAATTCATGATGGATTGCCCTGGGCGCTGCCAGTCTAAATTCATGGTAAAGGGTAAAATGCATGCACATGAAAAAAATAAGCATATTTTCTTATGTACACGAAAAAATAAGCATATTTTCTTATGTACACTGTATGTTTTCATGTGCTTGCATACCCTTCATTTCAGGATGAATAAAGACTAGCTGTGATTGTGGAATTTTAATGAATATGTAATAGAGCATTCCAATCCTGGCCATTGTTCAGGACCATTGTAAGGGTGTTAACCACACACTCCTTTACACACCACTTGACCCCTGTGTAAAATTAAAATTTTGTAAAGGGTTGAAAACAGAGCAAAATCTGAAACCTACTTTAAAAATAAATCTTGAATCTAATGAAACTGATTTAGGCTATCATCTTTAAATTACCTCCAACAAAATTGTACACTTTTCAGCAGGAAGAGGGCAGCTGTATGCATAATAAGACCAAAATTAATTCTACAACAAACTACATGGTGTCCTACATTCGATGAGTTTAACCTGGGTGGTTCTAATTCATGTCTAGATCAGATAAAATTTGGTAACAGTTGAGAGTGTAATATATAAGAGGCTTCCACATTTGTACAGACTGTAGGTATATTTAAAAAGCACTGGTTAAAACTACATACCTCACGATAGTCCCAAACATCCTGAAGAAAAAGGTAGAGGCCATAATGTAAACTTTTTGATCCAAACAGAGCATCGACATGAAAATTAAAATGTATCTCACACCAACGAGTTAATGGTTAAAAAACTCCAGCCATTCACAAACGCATCATTTGCAGTATAGCAGGCTTGATCCACACAAGGCTTTTGGGAAGTCTAGCAGTGATGCAAACAGCTGATTCATACAAGATCAGTCCTATTTGAACACCATCAATACCAGCACCTGTCTCTATTCAGGAAGAAACTAGGGTTGGGATGCTGGTAACATTGCTACCTACCAGCAACCACAAAACCAAAATAAAAAACAAAAACAATAGTAACAAGTAACTATTGTAGACATTTCAACCTTTTCAGAAGAGATAAATTCTATTTCCCCCGTAGGTGATGTGTCATACCAGATCAAAACAATTAAGTTGCAGTACATCATGTTTTGATATAAATTTTTGGCACAGCTTGCATGTCAGTCACAAAGCCCATTACCTGCTGCTGTGCAATTTGCACCTAAACGTTGTAGCAATCTAGAGAGATCTTGCCAGAGTCAGTTGGAGTGATCCCCTCTGATCTGTGGAAAGTCTCGTAGTAGGCACCAAACGGTCACACCCATCATTGGAACTTGCAGCTACACGTACAGGGGTGGTGGTGGCAGCATTTGCTGGGTTTAAGACATATTCAAAAACTTGCCGACCTCCAGCTTCAGTTAGGGGAAACTCATGAGCAGAATCACACAGTGAGCATGCCAAATTGGGCTGACTTGTGTCAAACCGGGGATATTCACACAGATCTGAGGTTGCTATCAATTTGTGCTATTGAAATTCACAGGGTACAAAAATTGCACAGTGGGCATTCAGCTTGAAGGATGCCGAAATCATTGAGAAAAATTGTTTCATTGACACACAGGTGGTTATATAGGGCTCACACCTGTAAATAAAATGGAATGTCCCAGACCTCTTCACAAATTCGTACCACAGATACCAAAATAAATGAAGAAAAAATTAATTAAAAATCAATGATGTAGTTTGGCAAAAAACTGAATAGCTGTAGATATTGAGTATGAATTCCTCTACAAACTGCATTTTGGTTGGAAGATGAAAGCTTTTCTGATGGAATTTGAGGGGACTATATTTCATTGGGTACGTGTACGGAAAATAGGTGATTTTTTGAGTGACAAGAACTCATAGTCTGGCTTTGCGGACCCCTGGACAGAATTAGAGCAGAACAACCCACCCTGGAAATCTGATGGATGAAAGGTAATATCTCACTTATTCAGGTTAGTGAAGATGAAACACCTCATTTCTCCCAGCTATTTTACAGAATTTTTTGAAATTTGAATTTTAACACACGTCTCTATGGGGCATTATTTACCCATGTGAGCCCTATAGAGTTTGTACATTAATTTTGCATCAGATGGGCTATCACTGCAATATGTATTGTGTACATACATGTATGAGTTCATAAGTGCATGTATCAGGAATGTAACGGGGGGGGGGGGGGGGGGGCTTGCAGTCCAGTCGATAGGCCTAGTATGTTTTCAACCTTTGAGAGTGTCCAAGTTTCAAGTTCTGCCTAATAAAGTGACTTGCGTATTGTACATACTGTAAAACAAGGAATTTTCGCGTGCACTTTAATTTCGCGAATTTCGCGAGCGCCAGGATTCGCGAAATTAAAATGCACGCGAAAGTCCATGTTTACATTATATGCATTCAGACGCCAGTGGCACTTCGCGAAAATTTCATGCCACGAAAAAGGCTGTCGGCTCCAATTCGCGAAAAATTCACGCCGCGAATATATCATGTTTTACAGTAGTATCCTTGAGCAAGGCATACAATTACAGGGCTTACACATGTGTACCATCATCCATACAAATATTCCCGTTTTCTACGTGTACAGGTTTACCCATGTATCCGATATTCGTGTACAGTATATTTGGGTATTATTCTTTTTGCAATAGCCCGCACAGATATTGTCTACAGTGACAAAAATGCCTTGCATACCTGCTGTATGCAATACACTTACAATGTAGCAAGTTGAAATTTTTGCAAATCAGGACTTCCTGACAATTTCACATGTGGTTAAATTCGCAATTGCAGAGTACAGTCATGAATGGAGAAATGTATGCGAGTACATCACATTTATGTCAGGATCACAGTTCATATTTTTGCATGTTGTTACTGTATCAACACAAATAGCACCTAACCTGCAAAATTCACAAAAATAAAAACCCATGAAATATACCAGTATGGTGTGCACTGTATTGTCTAAGAGGTGGAAAATTGCCAACTTTTCTCTTGACAAGGGAAAGTGCATTACTTCTTATTCTGTCAATGTGGTTCTCAATCACAACCACTCGTGTTATTGTCTTTACAGACTTGCGAAATATATGCCGTATCCACTGTACAGTATACACTTATATAGATACAGTAGGCACTGGATAGGAAGTTCCATTTTATCACAGAAGGAATTGGCATAAATACACTAATTAAGCAGTAAGAAGAAATATAGCTGAGCTGGAATATGCCCCAGGGATTACAGACAACAATCTGTGCTTATTCCCAGACTGGAAAAAAAAAGAAGATAAACCTCTCCCCCCTTGTGATGCTCTAAAACATATTCTAAATGTGTTTAGAATTACAGACTGCTATAAAAGCACTGAAATGAATCTTTCTTGCAGACTACAAACACTAAGTTGGCCCTAAAATTTGGCTTTAATTCTACAGTATGTACAATATTTGCAAACACAAAGGCTTAACTATTATTAGAAATAGAGAGAATAATAATCAATCTTGATCCCTAAATATACACTTCAAGAGATGACTACATCTGCTCTCACAATATTCCATCCCATGTACACAAATATCAATGTATGCAGCTCTTGAAAATTACATTGTTCCTGGGGTGTCAGAGTGTGCTTATGTTAAATTTATTCTTTGTATTACAAATTCTGCTGGTATTCTACACTAGGGTTTGCAGTTACTGCATATCAAGAAAAGAAAACGTCCATGATGTAAACTTAATCTGTACTTACAGTGTAAATGATGCAAATCATGAAACTGCATGATAGACATTCACCTACAGACATAACACAGATTCATGCATTTTAATTTCTCACTTGCTTGGTAACTAAGAATGATTGTGATTATTTATTAAAAGATTGAACAATTTTATGATTGAACTATATAATTCTTGACAATATATGATGTGATAACTTCTTAAAAAATGACAATGACACAGACATCATGGTTATACAATATATCCCTGACAGACATTCTTACCTTAATACAGCATTCAATAAAATCGTATCTAGCAGAAAACCCCAGGTTCAGGCAAAGTACAACTTCATTCACAGACAAGGAATATGCTCAGGCATAATATGTGCCAGCCGTCTCCTGGAGTGGCCTGAGATCTTTTATCCAGAGCGGGCAAGAACAAGTGTATTTATACCAGCTAGGAGCACATCACTTATAACGCCTAGATAAAAGGTGCTCCTTAGTCTCAACTCCCCAGAACCCTTTCATCCAGCTGAGCTCTTCTTGCCTCTTCCATCAAAGGCTTTCCTCATCACAACTTCCCATAATTAACACCTGAGTGACGCATGAATGGTATCAAACTTGTGTGCAGTCAAACGTGGATATTATTGGAGTATCAAAACAAAGAAGAAAAACCTTAATAGTTTGTTAAACTAGATCAACATGGAAAAGAATTGGCTATTTCCTCTGCCCAAGAGCCATCCATTGTTTATTCCCATCACACAGGAAGTACCTTCTCACCATACACGTATGATGCACGTGTACCTTCTTCCTGAGCTGCATGAGGTAACAATACACCTTTAACAAAGCTCTGAAGATAACATTCAGAGCTCTGAGATCACCACAAATTCTGTTATCTACAGCAGTAATTCATCACATCTTCCAAGTCTGTATAGATGGTATAGTGGCACTCAACATCTATAGATGTCATCCATAATGCAGTCTGCACTCGTAGACTACACGTACATGTACTTGCACTTTGATGTGCAGTGGCCAGGGACAGATTTAGCAAAGCTAATGATGTGCTGTAATGAGGACAGCTACACCACAACTTTCCTCCTCAATATTTGCATGATTTATTGTGTTCACTGAATGGGCCACATGTGGAAGTGGGTGGAGTGTCTGAGCATAGACCTACACTGTATAGTATGTGTACAAAATGTAGGTCCACGGTCTGAGTGAACGAAAACAATGTACATTTTGTACGTTCATAGTTGTGTGGGTGTGGGTATGTGTGCATATATGTATGTGACAACAGTTTCTCAGGAAGTGTGTCAATCATGCATCCAGCAATTAGTGGAAGACTACTGGTATATGTACAGTCGATGTACTAGTGTATGATGGCATGAGGGTGTAGATGGGAAGGGCATACAGCAAATCAAGAACTACACTGTATCTTCCAAGTCTAATAAACATGCATTATAGCAATTTACACCCACAATTGCTCCTCCAACAAATAAAAAGACCTCAGAAATTTCTCATGTCCAAGTAAACTACTACATGAACTGAGAGTAGAAGTGATACAAATCCAGGAAGTTGGCTACATGTATTCATGATTCCAACCATATAGAGCCTTCACATCCCCCCTCATAACAGAAAAGAACAGAAATACAGACATGGATACAGATACACAAATACAAACAAACACACACACTCACACACACACACAAGTATTTAAAAAAGATCACTAAAGGCATCAGTGGAAAATGTCATCCGTTGATCTTCTTTTTTTCTCGTCTTTTCTTTTCATTCTTTCTTTCTTTTGTCTTTTCTTTTTTTTGTGAAGATAACACAAGACTGATCAGGCTGTAAAAACAAACAGCCAGGTAGAGTTTCTGGGCAAAGCAGCAGGAACTGACACCTACACTGGTATGACGTTGCTGTACATCGAGGGAGTTTTCACAAAGCTTGACATGAAACACACACACAGGACAGACCACAGCAAATTTTACACTACTTCACTCCTCAATCTTGACATACCGTGTAAGCTGTTATTTTCCCCATGGGTTGAATTTTCGCGAATTTCACGAATCACAGTTAGATCGTGAATTTACACGCAAAAAAGTCGCCACACACTTTAACAATAGCACATTTACGATAGCGTCAGTGTCACTTTGCAAAAATGTTTGTGATCACATCATTCGCGAAAATATCTTTATGTGAAAATGACAGCTTACAGTACATAATTAATATGTGCTTTACCATGATAGCTTACTTTGTGTGTTTACATATTTGCCCGATGAATACCCCTACACACATGTACATGTATTCTCTGAAGTAAAAGTTTGCATGTTTTATTGCAACCGAGACGAAATCACTCTTCATTGGTGTACATACTTGTAACACAATTACTACTCATTGTTTTAATTATGGCCGAGAGAAAAACTACGGGTACCCATACAACTGTACTTGGGCTATACTGTATTCCCATGATTTTTACCATGCCTACAGTGTACTACTGACACTGAATAATCAGTGTATATTTATGATGATAAAGAGCAATTCATCAGTCATTTGCAATAAAAAACAACAACTTGGTGCAAGAATCATCAATGCTGAACATTATAAGTGTCATCCTAAACACTGTTGCTATCAATGCCATAATGTAAATATGTGCTGATACCCAGGGAGAGTATTAAAGCAGGAGAGACTGTACAATGCATAATCGCAGTGAAAGAAAGCCGACAGAAGTGTGAAAATCTGGCAAATCAGAAAATATAAAGATGAAATGACCATTCCAGTAAGGATTGCTACATGTACCTCATCTGCCATTCTGCCTAATGGGTTCCATTAGTGCAATACACATCAAATGACCATATCATTGCTAGCATGTCACTCATCACAACTTGGACCAGGCACAAAGTCAAACTATTTTGATTAAAAAACAAACAAACAAACAAGCAAACAAACAAACAAAAGAAAACAAAATAAAAATAAAAACAAAAAACAAAAAACAAAATCCAAAAGTCAAATCATGTTTCCAACTCATCAGATTGTGATATAATCACAAACAAGTAAAAAATTGATAGTTCTCTAAACAAGGCAAATTCCATAAGAAATCAGATGGCTCCGCTGGTTTGCATACAGATCAAATCCCACCCAAGCAAGTTTGTGTGTTGTGGTCATATGGACACACACAGCTTCTTTGTGGTCTGGATAGGAAGCCTTTGAATAGCCAATGACTGCATGTATTGTACCTGACACTCAAGTTCTGTCAAATATTCTTAAACCTCACAGATTTAGTGCTCTAAAATTTTCACTGACTGATTGATCTGACTTCAGCTCTTCTATCTAAACAATTTTTCTATTCTTCCACTGTAAAATTTACCCTCTACCTACCGTACTTTGTTTCTCTAAGCCATGAATATTGAATGCACCAAAGTACGCTGTGAGTGTTGTGTATTCCCTGCATGGACATGCAATTCTGGAGATAATCTGACATACGTTGTACTCAAATCCTGCTGACATGTAAACACTGACTATTACATGAACAGAGTCAAGATTTTTTTTTTCAACTTACCACCCGACAGCACGAATGAGTGGAAAAATCAGTCCTCGTATGATGGCTTTGATGATGTATTCCATAGACAATCTGAATAGTATCAAAATACGAAATAAGATAAAGAAAAAAAAAAGTTAATATCATATTTTCTTATGTATCATTTCTGTTCAAACAATTTTATCAATGAAGAATATAATTAATAAAATCATTCCGTATATAAAATACTGTAGTGCCCCAAGCAGTGATAACAATACAGCAACTTGTAATCTGCCCCCCACCCCCCGATGTCCTGAAACCTACGGTTTGGAGATTTCCATGTGTGCCAATGCAAATGGTTAAATTACAGTTGTACATAAATTGCATTAAATGGGTGAAAGTGTAAGCTGACCTGCACTTCCTTGCAGCACTTGGGTAAATAAAAAAACAAAATTACACACCTACAAAGGAGACATAAGTTTAAAGAGAATCGCAGAAGATAGGATGTGAAAGTGCAAAGGGAAGTTGCAATTGATAACTTTACAATGTGTGCATGGATAAAGTGCATCTAGTCATTCCATGTTTACCATTTATCACACTTCACGAGAATGGAAGAAGCTGGATTAACACCACACATACAAATTGTAAAATTTTTAGTTTAGGATGCTTTATGTACAGATTCGATGAGGTAATGATGCCATGGCCTCAAACAAAAAGTGTAAGTTTCCAATTCAAGTGACAATGATTAAAATACAATGTACAGTATGTGTAAACATTTCCCTATATATTCTTTTTCATTGAAATTAAAAAAAAAAAAGATTATCCGCCGCATTAGATAATGGTAGAGTTTTTATAAATTGGTAGCAATGACTTGTAAGGGAAAGAAAGCGGATTGTAACTGGTGATTTATCAATTGATTGAAGGCATACAAATTGTATGTTCTTTATAATCTCAGGCCTCGAATTAACCGACGGCCACCGACGGCCATGGCCGTCGGTGCCCCTCTCGTTGGCCGCAATGCCTTCTTTTCCTTGATCAAAGTTACGGCCAAAAAAAATGTGCCCTTTTTCTTGTGGCCGTGGTGCCCTTTTAGAAAGAAAGTTATAATTTATGACTTATAATATGCCCTTTCTCAAAGTCTACACTTTAATAAGCTTGAACAACTTTCCTGATCTCAAATATCATACCTTCAGTTCACTCGCGTCCCAATATATCCGATTCAAACTCAAAGTATCTTTCCGAATACGAGACTACGTGTAGAAGTCTACGTACATGTACGCCTGACCGGCTTTTACTGTCCCGACTGCCTCGCCTCCGCAGCAGCGCAGTGGCCATAGAGTTACTAGCTAGGCAGCGGCGGGCCGGAGCAAGTGGTAGCAAGCCATGCTAAAAAATGAGCTGTTGGACGGCTGCGAGCATTGCCATCTCTCTCGCTCTGCATTCATGCCCGCATGCTCAAAGCAAAATGGCGCCGGAAGTGCTCCAAAGCGAGTGCGCCGTACGCGTTGAGAACGTAGTGTATTACAGAACCTACATCGTATTGCGTATGGCCTACTGCCTAACGTCGTCTGCTGCGGAGAGATCTTATGCGTGCGTGCGCTGTTTGAGTGTAGCAGCACGGTCGATAGCATCACAGCTCTATGGGGCATTCACATCACGTATAAACACCCAACATGCCCTTTCCAATGTGGCCTTGGTGCCCCTCTGACTGACCTAAGTGCCCTGGCCTCTTGGAAAAAGTGCCCTTTTCTAAATGGCCTTGCCCCTCCAAAATCCTATTTCGAGGCCTGTAATCTATCATTATAAAAACCAACAGGAAACTATGAGACAATGCAATCACTTTCCATCTACATGTACTAGTAATTTGCTCACTTCATTACGACTGAATTTAACTGTTTCTTAAAAAGTATGTAAAACTTTTTAAAAATGTTCATAAGTTTTCACTTTGTTTGTAATTTTGATAAAACTTCTGATCTCCTGTTTTTGCTTGACTTTACTTTATTTAGAGAGGTCAACAAGTAACAAATAAAGTGTCACTGCATATTATCATAGAATTAGTCAGAGAAGCATAAAACATGGTTAAATTCATAGACACTTCAATAAGAGATCCTAGATTCAACCCTGCCTAAAGCTGATACATGTGCAAATCATACATGTACAGTACGTTAACCCTTTCCATGATGTTCATCTTGCGACCAAGGTGGTACAGTACAATGGTAGTGCTGGGATGCTAATAACATCAAACCCCTCCTCTGGCAGTGAGTGGGTGGGCAATATTTATGCTACAGTCTGCAGCAGCTCGCCTGGATTATTGTACAGCTACAACATGTAGGTCTGGGTGAATATATTCAGCAGGGAGCAGCAGCATCAGCCACCTTCAATAGTGAAAGTTGCATGACATAATATGGTATATTGAGTTAAGATTTCAGTCACCCTGCTTTTTTGGCGGTCAGAAATAGGCCTTCGATGATATGACCATGACTATGTATCATGAAGAATATCCATTTACAATATACCTCTTATTTAACTTAGGGGAACGAAACCCAATAGGTGCGTTGCATGGATGCACCAACAACAACATCCATCAGCAAATTTTGACGAAAATCAAACAATCTCTTGAAAAGTTATGAATTTGTAAAGTTTCGGTGCTGCCATAGTGCTGGATGAGATGACATACAGTACACAGTTCATGAAGAAGACCTCAATATCTTGTAACATCACATACACTGTATGGACAATGTAAAATACGAAGAGAATTCCACAAAATTTAATTTTCCATGAAAAGCGCACATTCAACTTGTTAAGACTGATGTGTGTATGTTACAATGGTAATGGTAATGGTTTATTTAAAGATTCATTTGCAGCCATGGAGATGGCTGAATTGCAGAATTTTGTACAGTATCACATTTCATTTTATAATAACATACATTATCATACAATCATTCTTCGATTAATATGAAACTACACAATTATAAAGGACACCAGGGGCCCGTTGCACAAAAGTTACAATTATGGTAACTTTGCCATCCAATGGTAACTACCATGGCAACAATACTCAACAGCCAATCAAAATCAAGAATTCCATGGAAGTTACTACAGTACTCTCCGCATAATCGGGTAGGCTCGGGCAGAGCGTTTCTTACCCGATTAAGCGGAGTACCCGATTAAAAGAAGAACCCTTTTCATTCACAATTGACACACAGAATATGTATTTACATGCATTGTATACTGCACCAAACACCTACACTATGCTTAAACACCCGTGCTTGCACGGCACATTATAAATACCTTACACTTGCTCAGTCACGAGCAATAGAATTTACACTCTTTTTTATGGACAAATATGTCTTCAGAACACGTTGTCATTTGACTATAGACTCCTCGCTAACACGCAGACGTTTTCCGAAATGAACACGTCTCTTTGCGTGCACAAATCACGTTGAACGTCGGGTTACTTTTCGAGAAGTGACTGGGGAACAGCAAAATTAAATGGAGCTGGCCAGATGGTGCATGGCCTGATTTTCGTTGCAAGCTTCTCGTATTGTGAATGTTGTTGCGGAGCAAGGCAGGAGCGCAAATGTGTTCAACTCCTGTCTGCCTATGCAGTTGTGAGTGCCAGTTACCTTTGTAATGTTCATTTTCGTGTGGCAAGTCGGTGGGGTGTACAAGTGTTTGCATGCTTAATCACTCCCAAAATGATCGGTCTTCTTTGCAAATTAAGCAGAAAATGTGATTAGCCGTGAAAAATTTGACATGCATGCTTTCTTAAAGTGTTATATCTGCGATAAAATGTGGGTAGAAATTAGATTAGAAGAAAAAATTTTACCTGTTTATGCGGAGAGGCAACCCGATTATCAGGTAATTTTAATGTGCATTGGAACTGACTCTGACAATACTACCCAATTAAACGGAGTACCCGTTTAAGCGATACCCGATTACGCGGAGAGTACTGTATTGGATGGCAAAGTTACCATACATTTGTAATTGTAACTTCTATGCAACGGGCCCCTGATGGCCAAAATATAAAAATTAGTCAATGTTGTATATGAAGGGTAATACCGGTATACGCATTTTCCCGCTTTCTGAAAGAGTAAGTTAAGTTCTCTTTCATTATGCTAGAAAAGGGAAAATATGCTGAATTTTCACTGTATTTTCTTTATCATTGCCATATCTGATGTCGCAACATGTTGTGCATACAATTTACAAAGTTGTAGTCTGCACCAAAACATACAAAATTCATAACTTTTGAACATATTCACTGTGTTATCTTCCTTAAACTTTGCTGATGTGTGATACTGATATTTTGCTGCATTCCCTCAATCCACATGATATGTGACCCTGCACCTCAAAACAAACAAAAAGTCGACAGACATGAATTTTTAGTTAAGACCATATTCTGAAAGAGCAGACTTTAAGCTTTAAAATGATGTATGACTCAAATCGAATGGACTCTCCTAACCTATCTAAATATTGGAAAGAAAGCACAAACTCAGGAAAAGTGTGAACTGAGAAAAGAGGCTCTGAAGTACAGTGTCTATTCAAGCGCTTAATCTTTAGCAAACCGTGCTGCCTGTGCGATGAATGGGACAAAAAACAGGAAGTAAACCCCCAGAGTAACAACAATGAATGGATTATGAAATTAAACTGAAATTAGGCATGCCTCATTAACACAATCTGTCCTAAATTAAAGCCAACTTTCAAAGCAGTAGCACTATCCTTTCAAAAGTTATTAGAGTTGAAAGTGAAGAGTGTGGACAATATTTCTCAGAAATGAAAAAGGGATTCTAAAGACACCCCTAATCACACTATTCTACCAAAAATGTTCGAGATAAACTGCTAAAAAAACACACTTTCCTGCCCGTTTTATGATACCAAATTTTAGCATAATGTAAAAGAAGACCCGCTCTTTCAGAAAATATGAAAAAGTCAAGTTCGGCTAGGTTGACCCATTTCACTTATTTTCAGTCCTCACGCAAAATCAGTGTGTGCGACTTTATGTTCGTTTTGAGGTGCACGGTCACATATACTGACATATATTGGGCTTATCAATTTTTTTAAGTCTTACCAAGTTAGTCACACCCTATCTGAAATGTAGCCAAGCATTCTAAGTCACTCCATCCAGGCCATGGAATGTATGACTACAAAGGTCAGCCAATATAGCAGTATCATACTCACCCTTGACTTGCTAGTGTTATGTTTATAGAATTTATACTACATGTACCACATAATGAATATGAGCTTAACTGCAGAATATTGTGGAAGGTACACGTTGTTAACATGGGTAGGGTAGTGACAGGGTGTTCTGCAGTTATTCCTGCAATTATCCCTGAGGGCAAGTACCCCCCAGCTAATACTGGTTAGTGATAAGGTTAAAGATTAGGGTTAATGTTTAGAATTTGGGTTAGGGCTAGGATTAGGTTCAGGATTAGGAATCGAGGATTAGGGTTAGGGTTAGGGTCAGGGGAAGGGTCGGGGGTAATTGCCCAGGGGTTAATTGCCCTAGACCTATTCTTAACTATGAGAGTAATCAAGACTTGAAGTGATTTCTAACTTTGCTGACTACCAGAATATCTAGAACTAGAACTCTAGCAGAATATTCTACTTAACTACTACATTACCTATTGAAAGGCCTACATGACAACTGGGAGATTCATTGTGCAAGAACTTTTTAATGCAATAAAACTGTGTAACGTCAATTACTGTATACATGTAGTCGCCACTTGCGTGTATTTCCTATGCAATCCCGGGTTGGCGAACTAACAATAGGCACTGACTTAGTTCGCCACCCATAGCGCGACACATATTATTAGCGCGTGTGTTATACACACACTTCAATGTAGGATGCATTGTGCATCATCGCGTTTGAAAAACTTTGTTAATCTGCCACCTGAAATCCATTCGAAATAAAGAATATTCTCGCATTAAAAAATAGTTTTGTCATCTGTTACATATGGTAAAATACATTTGGATTACAATTATTTGTGTTTTTATGGAGGAAAAAGGTGAATTAGGAATGTCTTTTGAGAGGGATGAAAATCCATCGCCCCAGCTGATCTCCGATCGCGGCGTGCATTACATGTCGGGCATCTGGTAGATTTTTGCAACTGGAGAAATACACGTCATTCACACAAAAACATAGTATATCCATAATGTCCATTGTTAAGATAATACATGTGCAAAATTTCTCACCATAATCATAAATAATGGTGAAGTTATGAGCAAATAAAAACAGGGTATTTTTCATTGTCACGCTGTTAAAACCTTGGCGAAAAAGTGGGTCGCGAGCATAATGAAAATTCACTGTCAAGCGCACTCCAGTGGGCGGTGCTATTCACTGTGTTTATCACATTCAAAGCGCGCGTGCTTCTAAGGCTAAGCACGCATCCTTGTCAGCTGGCACACACCTACCCAGCTAGCTGTGCGAGGCCCGCTTCGTTATCCCGCAGCACACACTTGTACTTGCACGCACTGGTTTTTTCTGTGATGTCATACAGTATACATGCATCATGCCAGCAATACATACTTGCATACGTATGAGGGCAATTACCCCCAGAGGGCAATTACCCCCCCCCCCCCCCCCCCCCCCCCGGCTAAATACTGATTAATGATAAGGTTAGAGTAAAGATTAGGGTTACGAGTTTGGGTTAGGGTTACGATTAGGTTCAGGATTGGGATTAGGGTTAGGGCCACGGGGAGGGTCCATGGTAATTGCCCAGGGGGTACAAGCAATTGCCCTAATGTTAGACCCATTTGCATGGTACGGTACTGGGCAAGTCCAAGATAAGGTCCCCTCAGAAGGCAAAATTTCATCTTTGCTCAATATTGACATATTTGGTATCATTTTGAAGCTTATGAGTTGAAGTTTTGATTTCCATGGAGGAAAAAATGATATTATGTAAATTTATGCAAATTGCAAGGGCTTCATTTGCATAAATGTAAAACACAGCGTTACGTATGGGACATTTATAAAAATTCATATTTATTCAAAGGAAAGCAAATTCTATTTGATCAATATGTGGACATAAGAAGTTCATCAAATAGTTTAACTTGTTATGACAATTTAGGGATTATGCAAATGATTATGCAAATTAGCTCGTGTCCTATCATGAGATGTCCCATACGTAACAAAATGAGGTCAATTTTTTAGGTTTTTTCTGAAATTGCTAAGGTTATTTGAATGCCCTTTTGGAAAGTTCTAATTTATTGTTTAGAGAGATTAAATACCATAGAAAAAAGAAAAAACAGTAAAAGAAAATTTTTTTATTAGGCATTGAAATAATGTTACGTATGGGACAAATGCGTTACGTATGGGACATCCTCATATATATTGCATGTGAATGCATGTAGCTAGCTGGGAAGGTCTTCCAGTACACAAATGGTCAATCATCCTGAAGAAAGCATCCCAACTTTGTAGCTACTTTTTGAGTTATAGACACTTGAAACAATACATATACTTGACTGAACAATTTTCAGAAAGGGGGAGGGGAAGATGGCAAAATACACAATGAAAAGCAGCATTAAAGGGATGGTACATTGTATAGTTTTTGTAGAAACGGGGATTCAGTTTTCAACATTTTATGAGATGACTGGAAACCAATCATATGAATGACTATTTAAAGAGCATACAATTCTAAGACTAGAGGAATTCAAAGTTAATTTGATGGAGATCCAATGTGAAACGGTTGTGATATAAAAAAAAAATAAAGTAAAATGATTTTTTTTTTTAATTGCAAGTGATACACAAATTGTCCTTATTCAGTTTCCAGTAGTAGCCACAACAAAATTCATGGGTATACATACTGAGGTGTGATTCAAATCAATGACTTGACTGCTAGACAGACATCATACATCTACTCGATTACTGAAATTCCACGCAGCAGGTATTGCTTATAACCTCTTAAAATTAATATTTCTTGTGTCAAGTTGTTTTTTATTGAAACTAAATGGCAAACTGCCCTTCATCAGTGGAAGTAAACACTTAAAAATCAAATTTTTTAGTAGTAACTATCCTGATAAAAATAGGGCATACATACTCAGTTTGGTCATAAAAAATATAGAATATGATTGAGTATGATTATAATGGTAGATATTTGGGGGATATTGTTCCCTTGAAAATCTGGATCAGTATTTGAGTAATTTCAATTAATTCCACCTCAATAATCATGCAAAAATTTGTTTATGGGTATTTTGCAAAATTATTTTCCAAAATACCCATAAACATGGTTCTCCACACACTAAACGAATGGGGGACAATGGGCATGCATACTCAGGTTGGTCATAAAAATATGAAAATATGATTGAATATGACTATGATGGTGAATATTTGGGGAATATTGTTTCCTTGACAATCTGGATCAGTATTTGAGTAGTTTCAACTGATTTTACTTCAATAATTATGCAAAATACCCATAAACATGGTTCTCCACACACTAAATGAATGGGGGACAAAGTGTCCCATACGTAACTGTCCCATACGTAACACGTCATGTCTGTCTTTAATTAGAACCTGTAATTAGAGCTTTTTGCCTAATGACATGAAACTTACCTGTGATAATCTTGAGTGTTGTGACTTTCATCACAGTGAGTTACAAGTTGTAGAATGAAATACTTTCAGAGAGTTTTGAGGTTGAAAAAAATGTTCAAAAAAACAAAATTTTTCTGGTCCCATACGTAACGGCACATATTTTCTCTTCTAGAATATAATTGTCAAGGTCATTTTTCTAAATTTTTTACATGATTATACTTCTCCTAGATATCAATCACCATGATAAAGTTCAATATGATCAAAGGCCATTAACACTCTTTTTCAGGTCATAAAAGTCTCTGAATGTCCCATACGTAACGCGCGTGTTATCTTGGACTTGCCCTACTGCGCTATTGCGTTAACTACCATACTGCACTTACGGTTAGCTGGGAAAATACAACACGAAAAGTGAGCAACTGAGGTCGTATACAGAGAAATTTCTTGGTCCGGAGGAATTTTTACTCATTTTTCACATTCACGGTTCTCTTTCATGAGAAAGGATTCCATGAAGCTAGACGTATAGTGTAGTCTCCGCGGAACATATTCCCGGCCACAGACCGATTTGTACATGGGTTTACGAGACCGATGACCCAGTACGTATAAACATTGGTCTAACAGCGCGGCGGAGTAAAAGCGCGCAGTGGTGCATGTGCATTGTTATAGCTTTTGGCCTACAGATTGCATGGAGACGCGCACATGTACTCACATTACGTACCGGCGGTGCGCTATGCTGTGCGGAGGCTGAACATCGTACCTACATTTGTATGTATGCAAAACCGACTCGACTGTTCTGGAGCTTCGCGTAAGTGCGCGCCGTAACCACGAGTCATGGCGTGTAACTACGTGTTTTAGATTTGTAGGCCCCACCTCGCTTAGTTCGCTGATGCTGTTACTATGCTGACAGGGTATCTTAATCGCTATTTCGCGGGTTCATTCCGTTGAATAAGCGAAAAACCAATGCTATTTTTGGATTCAGCACCATTGAATCCTCCTACACCAGCCTGGCCAGTTTCACAGTCGGACGGAAGACACAGCCGAGTTATAGCGATGTTTAGGCTTAAATCTGAATTTAGGTAGCAATACGTCTTGATATCTGAACTCGGCCTAGGATGAGAAGAATGAGACCACCACAAGCTTTCATATGACACCAAATTTATGGGGATTTGTTACCGGGATGAACCCGCGAAAATGCCTGAAAGGTGATGTTAAGCCAAAATTGTGGGTCCACTTTTCGACCAAACGCGCGCCCTACGTTTGCCCATTGCCCAACATGCACTGAACGCATCTGGTAGACGTAAGTTAATTTGAAAATGCTAGTGCTTTTGCAACCAAAATGTGACTTCCGTGATATCATATGTATCGAGAATGATATGATAGATTTCTCTTATTGTTAAAAAAAAATGTTTTAAAGTAGTTTTATGCTCTGTAAATGCATAGACCTACATTTGTAGGTCAAAGATGACTTGTGAACTCGACTTGTGCGTGAATTTTGAAGGGGATGACAAAGCGCATCGCGCTACCGACGCCCTATGACTACATGCGATGTGAATGTCTGGAGACTTAATAATGGTAATCAACGTGTGGTATACAGTTTTCGGCATAATGGTGATATAGTCCCCACTGCTGAGTGTCCGTACTAAATACAACCCTACCTAACCCTATACCCTAGCCCTAGTCCGCGGGTGCACACGCACTGTGTTGGGGCCTATGGTGGGGACTATATCACGATTATGCCCAGTTCATTACTAAAACGACATTGTAAATTTAATAGTCTACCGTATAATCATACCAAAACTTCATAAACCATATTAACAGTTGAGTAAATTTAAGTCTGAAGAAGTTGCTGCGGTTGGAATGTTGGATTTTGTTTGTTGTGTCACTCTTCATTTTTTCTATGCTATGAAATGAAGCCCACAATGTATATGGAACACTCAACAGGACAACGGTATGTGTGCTTGGCCGTGTAATTTTTCACATGATCTCCTTTATCATGGCAAAGCAAAATTGCAAAATGGACACTTTTAAGCGAAAACCTTTCAATTACCGTTACTACAATGGGCCGGTATCGCTATATATAGTGTAGACCTATAGAAAAGCTATAGATCCCTCTAGACTCTATTTAGATTTTAGATTCTAATGCCTTCCCTTTTTGGAAGCTCTCAGCAGGCAAAGCAAACAGCGAAAACAATGTATGGGACCATTAAAAACCCAGTAGTACATCCATCTAGGGGCCCTCACGGTGCAAGCCAACCAAGGAATCCACCTTGTTTGACTTTGTAGTTTGATATTTGTATAAACATAACATTTGATAAATATCACTCTAAAGCTATCAGGCTATCAGGTTTTACCTGGTGTTATCGTCGATCCGACGTCACAGAACCTTCTTTCTTTGACAAAAGCGTTAGTAGCAGTAAACTCGCTCGCTGCTGATCCTGTACCGATACGTACGTGTGTGTGTAGTATAGTGTGTGTGTGTGTCAATACATGTACCAAAATACTGAGTATGCATATCGCATATACGTAATGAACGCGCGCTACATCACCATGTAGACGTCAGCGTAGGCAATAGAAGGGGGGGGGGGGGGGGGGGGGGGGGGACTAAAAATTTATTGACGTATGTATGTTGTTGACACGTGTTGGTCCAAACCATGAGAAGAATCTACCTCCATGTCCAAACAAAGAGGTGTATCCTTGGTCCAAATTACTGTACATGTCATGTTCGAGATTTTGGTCTGCCTATCAACGCAATGAGACCATAGCTGGTGATCTAACAGCAGTGATTAGGATGATTATGATGGGTGTGGACGACGGAGAAAAAAAAGAGAGCGTTGAATTCACTTCAGTACAATTCAATTCAAATAATCTTATTTCCATATCAAAGAAGTATAACAAGGTATAATGTACATAATGCTTAACTGAGTAAAGAATCTCAAATCACACAAATTCCAGTAATAGGCCTACGTGATACAATCATAGTGATTTTTTTTTTTAATCTTTAGGCCTATATTTCGGTAAATTATAAAACTGGGCCTACCAATACGTAAGCAATCAAAATTGTATTGTTTAACTCTATAAATATATGGAAAAGAGAAATCCACAAGAAAAGCAAAGCTTGTAAAATTTGTAAATGACTCTGGAAGATAGCAAGGGCATCTCAAGATCAGCCAAGGACTCCACGTCATTAATTTTGACATCATGACGTCAGACGAAACTGACAGAGAGAAAAAGACTACAACAAGGACAACTGCAACGAAACAAGGACGGAACCTGCAGGAATTTGCAGCATCCAATGGCGGAACTAGCAGTCAATGTGCAGCATTCCTTCTATGTGCATGAGTAGATGCACATCAGGTTCTGCATACCAGTCCCTGTGGGTCACATGATTTCGGGGGGGGGGGGGGGCTATTGTTGGTTAGTTGTTTTCAGTGATAAAGGCCTATTACGCGATAATGTGGCAGAGAATTTAAAATAGCCTGGGATCAGACAAAAATCAGTTATCACTCAAATCGGAGCGACGGGAAATGATGCCCCGCTTGAAGGAGAAGTCCAAAGGTTGAAGGTGGTGGTGGTGCACATGCCAGGGGGGATAAGGTGGTTCCAACATCCTTGCATCGATTTACCTTGAGGTTGATATAATTGTCGCTTCCTTCCGTCTTTATTCCCAAAAAGGGAGAAGGAAAGAGAAGGAAGAGAAGGAGATGAAGACGAGGATAACAGGCCCGTAGCCAGGGGGGGGGGGGGGGGTGCGTCGGGTGCGTACGCACCCCCCCCCCCCAATTCTGAAAGGTCCACTTTTTCATAATAACGGTTTTTAGCAATTCTCAAGATAACAATCCAAATAAATATAAAGACACATTATATGCTACGTAAATGTGGAAGAGTACGTTTAACAATGTTAAAAATAATTGTACGAAACCCTTTTGTTGTATGAACCATCGGATCGTCCCCATGCACACAAACACAAATGTTATGTATCAATTTGTGCGAGCTATTATTATATTGGCACTGTATGCCATGGCCCTTGGCGCGTGTGACCTGTGTTTTTTTTTTTTCCACTGGCCGCCCGAGTACGTGCGATTCGTGGATGACATTGAGGTTGACACTTGCATTTTTTCACAGGAACAGAGGTAAGTGGATGAAAATCTAATAGCCTCAACTTTACATATAATGTGACCCTGCACCTCAAAACAAACAAATAGTTGCCAGACATGAATTTTTAGTTAAGACCATATTCTGAAAGAGCACACTTAATAGCACGCTTTAAAATGATGTATAACTCAAATCAAATGGACTCTCCTAACCTATCTAAATATTGGAAAGAAAGCACAAACTCAGGAAAAGTGTGAACTGAGAAAAGAGGCTCTTATTAAAGTACAGTGTCTATTCAAGCGCGTAATCTTTACCAAACCGTGCTGGCTGTGCGATGAATAAGACAAAAAAAAACAGGAAGTAAACCACCAGAGTAACAACAATGAAGGGATTATCAGATTAAACTGAAATTAAGCATGCCTCATTAACACATTCTGTCCATAATCAATGCCAACTTTCAAAGCGGTAACACTATCTTTTCAAAAGTTATCAGTTGAAAGTGAAGAGTGTGGACAAGGTTTTTCAGAAATGAAAAAGGGATTCTAAAGACACACCTAACCACACTATTCTACCAAAAAATGTTCGAGATAAACTGCTAAAAAATACAGTAATTCCTGCCCATTTTATGATACCAAATTTTAGCATAATGTAAAGGAAGACCCTCTCTTTCAGAAAATATGAAAAAGTCAAGTTCGGTTAGGTTGACCCACTTCACTTATTTTCAGTCCTCACGCAAAATCAGAGTGTGCGACTTTATGTTCGTTTTGAGGTGCACGGTCACATATGATAAAAATTAAAGAAATTTCCTCGAAATTACTATAATCGAAAACCTGAGACATTTTATATCTACGTCTCACAAAGATATAGTACATGTACATATAAGTACATGTTGGCATGATAATGCCTGGGGATAGATTATTATGTCAACTATTTTCCATTATGAATGCATGCTCCAATCAAATTGTGTAAAGGTGGTCATGAATAAGCATTTCTTACGAACGATCAGGAGAGACAAAACAAAATGAAAGGCCTGTCTTACTCCAGTTCTCTATTAGTTATACATTTTCTCATGTTGTGACAGTTTGATTGGTTCTCATTTTGAAGTGAGCCAAAACCTAAGAACATTCTCACTTATAATTTCCAAAGAGTATTATGCAGGCACGCAAACTCAATTTAGTTGTATTTCATTTAAATGTAATGGGTAAGAGGGTATGAGAGAGAATGCTGAGCTATGAAGTAAAATGGTAAAGTAAAAAGTTTGTCAGATAGTATTACAAAAGCCTGAATATTGCAAGAGCTCCGGAGTAAAAACAGTCAGGGAAAAACCCTATGTATGATAACATTGTGAGAGCGTTAGACTGCATTGTGACGCGTCGTTATTTAATTTACATTCTTTATTCATCTTTTTCATAAAAAACACAGGTAATGAGCCGGATTGGGTTAAAATTCTTACTTACAGCTTTGTAGAAGTCTGAGTCAACAGTATCACACAGTACTTCAAGACGTATTTACAAACGATTTCTTGAGCCTGCACCGTTTCAGGCTCTGTTCTGGATACGGCGGTAGAAACTCATTCTTTTTTGTTGTTTATTTTATCATTATTTACTAATCTCTTTTCTAACGTACAGGTAGCGGATTTCTTTGCAGGCCAAATTCGGAAATGTACTGTTGATTATTACTTATACATTTTCTCATGTTGTGACAGTTCTATTGGTTCTCATTTTAAAGTGAGCCAAAACCTAAGAACATTCTCACTTATAATTTCCAAAGAGTATTATGCAGGCACGCAAACTCATTTTAGTTGTATTTCATTTAAATGTAATGGGTAAGAGGGTATGAGAGAGAATGGAAAGTGCTGAGCTATGAAGTAAAATGGTAAAGTAAAAAGTTTGTCAGATAGTATTACAAAAGAAACTCATTCTTTTTTGTTTGTTTATTTTATCATTATTTACTTATCTCTCTTCTAACTTAAAGGTAGTGGATCTCTTTGCAGCCCAAATTCGAAAATGCTTAGAGACAGCTAGTAACCAAATATGCTACTATAATTATTTTAATAAATAAGAAATAACCATTCCAGTATGTATCTTAGTGTGCACAGTAAGACAGATCAAATCAAATAGGATAACATCTGAGCACTAAGTCTGAGGTCTGAATTTGCACTAAACTTCTTCCAATGGCTAACGGATGTTTAATTTTTGAATTTCACTGACCTCCAAATTTCACAAAGAAAACCTTCTTAGCATGATGGTTAATATGACATTTGACTGATATTGGAGATGTTTGCGAATCGGATCTACTACCTTTAATATTATTAAATCTAAAATGATTATTTGAAAGTTCGGAAATGCTGGAAATATCCTACCACAAGGAGGCAAAATATAAATGGTTCACATTTACAATTCATTTTGTTTTAAAAATTTTCTTATTTATTTTCGTTTTTGACAAACTCGCATACCAACGGCTGATATACTGTATAGTAAAGTGAATGTTTCATCTTCCAAACAGCATCCAATGGGATGGAAAACTCCAACTGAAAGGTGGACACCGTGACCATACTCGCTAAAGAAAACGCGTAATAGGGGTCGTTTTTTTCTCACGGATTAGATGGAAAGTGTGATGTACGAGCGTATATAATCAAAGGGTATCAAAAAAGCCGAAATTTGGGAAAATGGTATATTGTTCAATCATGATGAAGTATAATCTTTAGGGTGCAGGAAACATTTAAGGAATACTTGTTTTTAAGGCCCAAAAAAATCATATGATCATTACTCGTGTAGGGGCCATTTTGAAAGTCCATGTATGAGCATGGTGTCCACCTTTTAATTGTCGCTACCCCTCCCGGGACAGTATCAAAGGACCGTTTTGTTAATTAACGCAATCCCCCCTTCCTTTAAAAATCCTGGCTTCAGGCCTGCTAACGCGGGTATACAATAGAAAAAATAAAAGTTAAAACAACACCAGGAAAATCACTATTCTCAATTTTGCGGCGCGCTACGCGCGCAGAGTCTCGAACACAATTAAACTTTGCAACTTCCTGGCAAAATGAGTTTTTACTATTTTTTAGATGAAATACCGTAAGGCGATTGCATGCAACAGACAAAAATACAAATTTCCTCGAGACTTTAAAACGTCATTAAAACAGTCAAAATTCACAATTTGCGACGCGCTTCGCGCGCAAATTCTTATACAACTTTTGTAGTTCGGTCGTCCAAAGAATATATATATATATATATAAATTGTGTGTGTGTGTGTGTGTGTGTGTGTGTGTGTGTGTGTCATCATTGGTATTGGTACCGAAGGTCCATTTTTTTAGTGACCGCACCCCCCCTTGAAAAATCCTGGCTACGGGCCTGGGATAATACATTATTTTGGAGTCACTCAGGTACAGACAATCTGCCGGGGGAGAAGGAACTGGAAAAAGAGTATTGGAGAACTCAGAGGATGAAAAGGAGGCTTAGGAGAAGAAGGATGCGAGGAGATGGGGACAGGAGGACGGACTGTAGGTACCCTACATTGTGGAGAGAGAGGGAGTTCCCACCTCCCTGACTGGTGGAAATCTTATATATTCCATGTTGCGCAGCAATAATGCAGTCAGTGTTTTAGCTGATGTTTTATAGCTCGTTCTGTTCGTGTAAGACCAGAATGTTAATACTTTGTATAGCATGGCTGAACTGAAAAAGAAAGAAATGAAACGAAAAACAAAAAATGATTCCTTCCAACTAGTCTTATGCTATGCTCAGTGTGTGTCAGGTTATAAAAATAAGAGTAAGTCACAAATAAAGACATCTACTTTTAAAGCGACATGGACTCCGAATCACTCTTTATAAGAACAAAACAAAACAAAACAAAACACTAAAAACATGTTTTTCCATCGAGTAACAGCTATACTATAAGTAATGTTCATTAGTTATTCCGAAGACCGAAACACATAAAGTCTCCATACATAATACAGAGGTTCATGAAACCCGAAATGAAAAAGGATTTGGTCGTGGCGTTATTCCGAAGGCCCGGTATTCCGAATGTTCGTTACTCCGAAATGAAATAAGGTTCGCTATTAAGAATTAAATAGGGTTAGTTATTGCGAAGATTCCTTAATCCGAAAATGAAATAAGGTTCGTTATTCTGATGATTCGTTAATCCGAAAATGAAATAATGCTCGCTAATTTACCGAATGGATCAATGGTGTTCGTTAATTAGAAAATGTATTGCGGTTCATTAATCTGGAAAAAAAAAGGAAATGAGGCTCGTCGATCAAAGAATGAATATAAGGTTCGTTAATAACTCCGAAAATAAAATAAGGGTCATTAATCTGAATATGGAATAAGGATATAGTTAAACCGAAAATGAAATAAGTTCCGTTAATCCGAAATTGAAATAATGTTCGTTAATCAGAAAATGAATTAAAGATAGTTATTCCTAAAATGAATAATCTTTGGTGACGAATAGTTCGTCCTGACGATGATAAAGGGGGGATACAGTGGAGGAGGAGAAAATGTTTTTTTTTTTCCAACGGCACAATTCCATATTTCCAAATTATGATTGTCAAGTAATGTGCAGTTCGTCATCAGTATCACGTAATCCATAGGCCTAGATTAAATTTTCATTGCATGATATTCTACAATTTTGTTGTTGTTTTTTAACTACAACATCGTATTTTGTTACTAAATGATCTTTTTCCCATTTTCGGAATCACGAACTTTATTTAGTTTCGGATCAACTAACCTTCGTACGGAAGCTTTAAAGTGCCATTCGACTTGGAGACTTGGCGAGATAATTTATCTTGTCAAGTCAACATAATAGCTCTATCATGTCGACTTATCAACTTTATAAGTTGACATGGAGGCAAAAATTATCATGTCAAGTCGATTTCTAAAAATTTAAATGTCGTCATGGCAACATAACATATCTTGCCAAGTCGACATCTAAAAAGTTACATGTCGTCATGGTGTGATAATGTATCTTGCCAAGTCGACATCTAAAAAGTTGCATGTCATCATGGTGACATAATGTATCTTGCCAAGTCGACATCTAAAAAAGTTACATGTCGTCATGGTGAGATAAGGTATCTTGCCAAGTCAACATCGAAAAAAGTTACATGTCGTCATGGTGACATAATGTATCTTGCCAAGTCGACATCTAAAAAGTTATATGTCATCATGGTGCATAAGGTATCTTGCCAAGTCAACATCTGAAAAAGTTACATGTCGTCATGCCTACATAACGTATCTTGCCAAGTCGACATCTGAAAAGTTTCATGTCATCATGGCGACATAAGTTATCTATCCATTACGTCACTTTCAGGTCGTCTTGCCTCTCTTAACAAACAAACCTTGTCGCCGCCCCTGCTAGATGGGCACATGAAGTAATAGTATATGGTATCTAATAGAAAGATATAACGGACTGTAATGTCTTTTTTTAGGTAAAATGAGGCAAAATACAAGGCAATCAATACCATACAGTATAGGCCTATACGCCTATCAGCACAATGCACAAATACTTTTTGCATAATATCCTACTAAATTATAACATTAAATTATATAGGCCTATTTATAAAAAATGAGAAGAACAGGCTCGATTTTACTCGAGGAAATTTTTGCTTCAGCTGGACTTGGCCTATTTATAAAGCTTACGTCACATCAGCCCAGACAGGGGCGGCACCAGGGTATTTTCATGGGGGGGGGGGGGGGGGGTGGTAAAACGAACTATAGATGGCCTTAATTTTTTTTCAATTGAATAAGAGGGGTAATAGATGATGATGATGATGATGATAATAATAATGATAATAATAATCATAATCATAATCATAAATAATAATAATGATAACAATCATAATCATAATCATAATCATAATAATGGTAATAATAATCATAATCATAATAATAATAATAATATTAATATTAATAATAATAATAATAATAATAATCGGATTTATAAAGTGTCTTTCCAGCGCTGAATCATTTTTTGCCCCAGCAGCTTAGCACGAACTTCTGTTTTCAGGCATGGGTCGAGCGCAGCACAATGTACAGTATAAAATATTCTTTCTTCCTCCTCACTTTTCTTCCTCTTTTTTCTCTCTCTCTCTCTCTTCTCCTCTTTTTTTCTTTGCTATTTGAAAAATCATAAGGCACTGCCCCCCACCCCGGAACCCGTATGGTTTGTAAAGTTCTGTCTGTTGTCTGTTTTCGTACAGAGCACTTCTTACGAACATGGACAAAACGTCTGATTTTACACAGCCGCAAGGGCCCCGGAGTGATTTGTAACCAGTGCTTGAGGATGGTTAGTCAACTCAGTAAGGGATCGAACAATCTTACCGCCTCCGCTAAATAATATTTTAGGGATTTTATTTGATGAAATGTAAATTTCGTCAGTCCATAGAGTTTCGACGGTGCAAATGAACCGGGAAAATGAACGGACACATTTACCGACAGAATTTTGGTCATTTACCACCGCAATTGAGAAAATGACATTTCTGACTTATGTATAGGAACATTGTCATTTCCTCGGTTCGCACCCTGAGAGAGGGGGATAGGAAATTATCAAGAAAGTAAAAAATGGTTCAGATTTTTCTCGTTTTTTACCTAGTCGCCCCCATTCAAATTCGCCTAAAGCTAAATGAATGAATGAATGGCCACTCTAATGCAACTAAAATGTTAAATCAACATTTAAAAGGGTTGAGGAGTGACCACACTTTCAAAATGTTAGATTAACACTTTGAACATTCTAAAGTCAACATAAACTAATCCAACATTTTGAAAGTGTGGTCACTCCTCGGCATGGGCGGCGGAACGAGAGGACAAACACAATGGTTGGGGGGGGGGGCAAAGCATTGTCCGGACACAATGCTTTGCCCCCCCCCCCCCCCCCCCCCAACTCCATTGTTCGTCCGCTCGTTCCGCCGCCAATGCTCCTCGGCCTTTTAAATGTTGGTTGAACATTTTAGTTTTAAAGAGTGAACGAACGCACAAGTGAATGAATTTAATGAATGAATTAATAAGAAAATAGGCCTACATAAATAAACAAAAGGAGAAAATACAACTTCAAATTACACTGACTACTTCATTGTGGTTATAGAACTCTTACTATAATGTATAACTTCCGCAAAATTATGCGCTTTTATTTTGTCATGTCTGATCTATGTTTAAATATAAAACTCTCATAAGCTCGAAGTGGTTAAAAAGAGCGTTGTATTGAATAAAAACATAACATTTTGTGCAGTTACTAGCTCTACAAATATGAACGTAATGCAGATCAAAACATCCTCTTTCCTGTTAACTTTTGGAGAAGTCTGCACATAACTGCACATAGGTTTAACCTTTGTAGGCTATGCCTATCAATACCAAGACCCCAAAACAGTATAAGGCCCGCTGTTGTTAACTGCATGCAAGATTAGAAATTATCAACACCATCAAAAATATTGATAATGTAGCATTTCTGTGGCTTCTTCATGAGACTTTGGCATTGCGAAATTATCCAAATTGTTTCCAACGAGTTCTGAAAGCCCATGAACAAAAGTTGGGAGCATCCGTACTTAGGAAGTTCACTGCAATACACCCGCTTTACTTCTTCAGTATCATAATCAGAAAATTGCAGTGGAAATTTGTAGTCCCTTGATCCATATGCTCTTTGTAAGTCAACTGGCAAGATAACTTATGTCACCATGACGACATGTAACTTTTAGATGTCGACTTGGCAAGATACCTTATGTCACCATCATAGGCGCCGGAAGTGGGGGGGGGGGGGGGGGGGGGGCGGCCGCCGCCCCCCCCCCCCCAATCCAAAAAGTGGGGGGCAAAACACATTTTTGCCCCCCCCCAAAAAAAAGCCCCCCCCCCAAAAAAAAAAAAAATAAAAATAAATAAATAATAATAATAATAATAATGATAATAAAAATAAACGATAAACAAAGAAAATAAAATAAATATATGAATAAAAGGGAAAAAATATGGCTACAAACGGCAGCTTTTGGACTGTAAAATGTCAAAATTTTCAAGCTCGCTCGCTTCGCTTGCTCGCATCCAGCAGTTGAGCCCGGTGCGCCTCCCCCTTAATTTCTAAAGCGAAAAACATAGCTACGACGGCAGTTGTTGGACTCTAGAATGTCAAAATTTTCAAGCTCGCTCACTTCGCTCGCTCGCATTGAATCGTTATGCCATTCTCCTAATGTTGCTGACAGTAATTGCCAGTAGTTGCGCCCGATGCCCCCACCCCTTAATTTCCAAAGCGAAAGATAAATAGAGCTACAAACGGGAGTTTTGGGACTGTAAAATGTCAAAATTTTCAAGCTCGCTCGCTTTGCTCGCTCGCATTGAATCGTTATGCCACTCTCCTAATGTTGCTGCCAGTAATTGCCAGCAGTTGCGTCCGATGCCCCCCTTAATTTCCAAAGCGAAAGATATAGCTACAAACGGGAGTTTTTGGACTGTAAAATGTCAAAATTCTCAAGCTCGCTCGCATTGAATCGTTATGCCATTCTCCTAATATTGCTGCCAGTAATTGCCAGCAGTTGCGCCCGATGCGCCTCCCCATTAATTTCCAAAGTGAAAGATAAAGCTACAAACCCCAGTTTTGGGACTGTAAAATTGCGTCCGATGCCCCCCCCCCCCCCTTAATTTCCAAAGCGAAAGATATAGCTACAAACGGGAGTTTTTGGACTGTAAAATGTCAAAATTCTCAAGCTTGCTCGCTTCGCTAGCTTGCATTGAATCGTTATGCCATTCTCCCAATGTTGCTGCCAATAATTGCCAGCAGTTGCGCCCGATGCGCCCCCATTTATTTCAAAGCGAAATATGTAGCTACAGTTAAAACTCCAGTTTTGGAACTGTAAAATATTAAAATTTTCAAGCTCGCTCGCTTCGCTCGCTCGCATTTTGTTGTTATGCCATTCACCTTATGTTGCTGACAGTATATAATTTGTCGATCGTTTCACACCGTCATTCCATAATCCATGTAAGGAAAACTTACAATGTTCCTCAATGACTGCGTTGTTGAATGTATCACATTCCGTAATGTATTGTAGTCCCATTATTGCTCACGCACACACGCACAAGCATACAGACCGTCAAAATTACTTTGTTGTTCCCCCCATGTTTCGACCCACCGTACGCCACTTTACATATATATATATATATATATATATATATATAATAGATGTGTGTGTGTGTGTGTGTGTGTGTGTGTATGTGTATATTGTAACATATGCATGGTCTAATCTTGAGCCCCCTCCAATGTTTGCCCCCCCCCCCCCCCCCCCCCAATCCAAAACTGCTTCCGGCGCGCCTGGTCACCATGACGACATGTAACTTTTTTACGGAAGCTTTAAAGTGCCATTCGACTTGGAGACATGGCGAGATAATTTATCTTGTCAAGTCAACATAATAGCTCTATCATGTCGACTTATCAACTTTATAAGTTGACATGGAGACAAAAATTATCATGTCAAGTCGACATCTAAAAAGTTACATGTCGTCATGGTGAGATAAGGTATCTTGCCAAGTCAACATCGAAAAAAGTTACATGTCGTCATGGTGACATAATGTATCTTGCCAAGTCGACATCTAAAAAGTTACATGTCATCATGGTGCATAAGGTATCTTGCCAAGTCGACATCTGAAAAAGTTACATGTCGTCATGCCTACATAACGTATCTTGCCAAGTCGACATCTGAAAAGTTACATGTCATCATGGCGACATAAGTTATCTATCCAAGCTGATATCTAAAAAAGTTACATGTCGTCATGATGACATGAGGTATCTTGCCAAGTCGACATCTAAAAAGTTACAAGTCGTCATGGTGACATAAGGTATCTTGCCAAGTTGACTTACAAAAAATTACATGTCGTCATGGTGCATGGGTCATCAAGTCTCCATTGCATTCTCTGTACATAAGAATTTCCCATTTTCTAAATTTTCTTGAAAGCTACATTTTTTCTACCCTATACTCTAAGGAGTTGTTTGACAAAGAGTGACAACTGTTCTAAATATACTCAGAGTTTAAGATGTGAAAATACATATTCTGGAAAATGAGAAATTTTGTGTAAAATGTGAATGGAGAACTACTCCTAAAAATACTGTGATTTCATCAGCATTGCCATTTTGCATAACTGACAATGAAGTACTAGATAATGTTAACGAATGTAGTTTCCTTATTCACTTATGATTGGATCAAATTTTTTTTTAATTCATCGTCTTCCACACTGTGTGTTCCTAAAAAGAAAAGGCAATACTGAACAATACATAGGGTTTTTTTTTTCTTGTAATTTGTATAATGGAATAAAAAGTAGCTCTCCAGCTTTAATTTGACACCTTGCTTGCGTCAACGTTGACATGCGTTAGAGAGTTAGGGTTCTTTGAAACTTAGAAGTAGATGCTGTATCATTTTCCTTCAAAGAAACCTTACTCGATCTGTAACAAAACCCATAACAATGTTGACGCAAGCAAGGTGTCAAATTTAACTTAATGAGCTACTTTTTAATCCAGCACACAAATTACAAAAAAAAAACCTATGCATTTGTGATATAATTTACCTTTGAGGTTTGGTTTCCCTGTTTTTAGGAACACACTGTAGAAACACTGGACTGACTTGGGTGGAATTCCCCTTTTATCGAGGACTGCCACATAGGCATGAACTGGGAGATCATTATGCATTAATGCACCCCTTTCAGACACAAACTAAGGGTCTAAGGTAGCTAATAATACAAACTGCGAACAGACTGTATTTTCTGCTTGCAAAATGGGTAATCTCTTCCTTCATTCTCTTCAAGGAATGTGCTGCATGGAAGGTAGAGTGTGTGCCCACATGGAATGAAAAAGCTGTCTTTCTTTCTATTACAGCATATCCCACACAATCCTTGTGATTCTTGCTTGATCATGACCTGTAAAAAGGGTGAGAGAAGATGAGGAGGAAGATGATCAAAATTAATACCATTACCATGGTACATATTTTACCCAAAAGATGAAATCAAAATCATCAAATATAACAAGTGAATGCGTGTGTGTGTGTGTCCGTCCATGCGTCCGTGCGTCTGTCCGTGTGTGCTCAAATGTTAGAAAATGCTACTTCTCCGTCATTTCATGGCCGATTTTGATTTTGATTGTTTTATCTGATAGGGCTTGGCGAGGGCTTCCAAACTTCACGAAATAGTGAAATTCATTAATTATGCAAATTCATGCAAATTTATTCAGCTTGGATAGATAACATATGTCACCGTGACGACATGTAACTTTTCAGATGTCGACTTGGCAAGATACGTTATGTAGGCATGACGACATGTAACTTTTTCAGATGTCGACTTGGCAAGATACCTTATGCACCATGATGACATGTAACTTTTTAGATGTCGACTTGGCAAGATACATTATGTCACCATGACGACATGTAACTTTTTTCGATGCTGACTTGGCAAGATAACTTATCTCACCATGACGAAATGTAACTTTTTAGGTGTCGACTTGACATGATAATTTTTGTCTCCATGTCAACTTATAAAGTTGATAAGTCGACATGATAGAGCTATTATGTTGACTTGACAAGATAAATTATCTCGCCAAGTCTTCAAGTCGAATGGCACTTTAAAGCTTCCGTACCTTCGGAATTAAAATGAACTGTGTAACCGTGGCACTTGCCACGTATATAATAGGAGACAAACGTGGTTTATTTGGAACCATGGGGCGTGGAAAACAAACAGACAAAAAAGGAAGAAGACGAAGAAGAAAGAGAAGACCAATAGGAAAGAGGACAGGACGGGAGGCGGCCCTGCTAGGTTATGTCATTTTATACAGTACGACATGGATTGAAACATCCAATCCGTTTTGTCACATTCCATAAACGCTCGTTCGTAAACATAAAAAGTATAAAATCTGGTATAACGAGCTCACAGTAACTCACAATAACTAAAACATTGATAAGGCTGTGATTTATAGCTAAAAGAGTAATACGTGTCGAAATGGGGGGGGGGGGGAGGGAGCACTATACTGCCCCCCCCCCCCCCCCCCCCCGATTTTGCCATTGCTGCAATATCATTATGTATATAGCTTCAAACAAAAGTCTGAGAAAACAACAGCAAATACAAAACTTACACCCCCTAAGAGAGAGAGAAAAAAAAAAGTTTAAGGGAAAACTTGATAGCTGTAAGTGTGAAAAAAAAAAACGGCCGAAATAAAATTCAGTATTTTGCTATTAATATTTAATGTGTAAAACACAGGGTTATATATCTTTGGCTAAATCCAACTCATTTCATTTGCCATTAACTAGGACTATGTTTGCTAAATCCATGTTTTCTTTTACTGGCCCCAAATTTTGGAACACTCTCGATAATAGTATGAAGCAAGTTCTAAGTTTAAACACATTCACAATTAAACTGAAGAAGTTGTTCATAAATTCTTATATAGTTGAATGAGTTATATTTTAATTAGCCTTAATTCTGAGCTCTCTTTTATATTCGTTTTATTCAGTCTTTTCTTTTATCTATTCCTTTCCTACATTATGTACATATACCTCGGTGATCCACCGCATCATGTGCCTCGCGTGTGCTGGTATAGACCCTTCATCTCTTCTCCTTTCTCGCCTTTCCCTGTCCTCTTGTCTCTTTCTGTTTCTTCTTTCAAAATAATTTCCTCTTTTCCTCTTTTTTCCTTTACTGTGTTTTGTTTTTTTCTCTCTTATCTTTCTCTTTACAAGAGAGGTTGCTTGTGTTTGCTTGTCCGTCTGTTTGTTTGTTTGTTTGTTTATATGTATAGGTCTGTTGTGTTGTACACCGATATATTATGTCTAGCTAATTGCTTTTTATGTTATTTAGTCTTTTTGTCCACGAGGAGACTGCAAAATACAAGCTTAGCTTTTTAGCATGTCTCCTCCATTTCCTGCAACTTTAGTTTCAATTCAATTTTCATTGTTTACTTTGCTTTTGTGATGCGTAATATTGTCAACTTCACGTATTTTTCTTTGTTACTACATTGCATTGATGTTGTGTTATTTTGTGTATGAAAATGTTGGAAATGAAATAAATGAAATGAAAAAAAAAAGAACAGTATTCAGCTTTTTTTTAAAGACATCATCAACTCATTGCTGTGATTTGCATATGACTGTTGACGAAGTGTTCAAGTTGTGAAAACTTAGGGAAAATTAACAACTTCATAACTTTCTCAATTTTCATCCAATTTTGATCAAAGATTCATTGTTGTGCTTATGAAATTTTTCTCTTACTTTGAACTGGTCCAGATTTCCCATTAAATGTGCTCATTTTGCAGTGTCACTGTGCTGCACCAAAAGTTTAACAATCCACAACTTTTGAACGTATGGTCCGATTTTCCTCAAACTTTGCTGATTCTTTTTTAATACTAATATTGCTGCATTCACTCAATCCACATGTACATTTGGGTTTTAGATATATCATGTAAAAGAGTTATATAAACAAACAAGAGAAGCATGCATTCTGCAGAGCGCAGACGGCCCCCACTGCAAGCAGCTAATTTCCACCACTGATCGTGTTCTTCCATAGAGATCAGTAATTTCTACTGATGCATGCTGAAAATTTTCCCAGCATAGAAGCCTTTTGTTTACCTCACCAGCTTCCAGTTCACTGACCCTATACCTGCCAAAATATTTTTTTTTTCATAAAATCCATAAAAATCCCCGGATCACCACCATAATTCAATCATCTGTTCCTTATGTCACAATCTCAACCTTTCCTTTAAGTTTCATCAAAATCCGTCCATAACTTTTTGAGTTATTTTGCACACAGACAAAAGCAAACAAGCAAAGCAACACCGGCAAAAACATAACCTCCGTGCATGGTTGAGGCAATAAATAATGATGGATAATGTCGGAAAATATGCTAACAGTATTACAAGTTGGTTGACGTGAGTTCTGTCATTTATGTGAGTTGAAAGTGTACAGTAGTAAAAGTTATGGCCTATCTACACATTTATACGTATAGGGCCTACATTTGTATTTGATAATACATACGGTACTTACATTATCTAAAAAGCAAAATCCACCCCCCCCCCCCCAAAAAAAAAAAAAAAAAAAAAGAGTAAATAAATAAAAATTTTAGCCTTGTAGGCCTACATGTATCTAACAGAAAGAAACAAATAGCCCCACTGTATGTGCCGGTAACTTTACGCGATTTGCCCTGAAGAAGGCGTACTTCATATCTACATGGAATATTCAGATCAAGTTTGTGGAATACATACAAGTAGATGGCACACTGGTGATAGTGGTGCCCATCATGGTACATGTACATTGAATGTCATACTATAGTACTCAGAGTCAAGATGATTCTCCTTTGTCGTTGGCATACAGCTGGCGCTGTGCACAACAAACTGACCACATAAGTAAAATTCCAAGCTCCCTCCGGAGCCCTCCAGTCACCAGTGTTGTTTGGCGCTAGCTGTGTGTATGCGTACTACTCGTCTACACATTGAACTCACTCCTCTCTACCCGCACCTGTGCCATGCTAAACTACATGACTGTACTGTATGCACTACTACTGAGATTGCAATACACGCTGATCACCTGTGATATGATTGAGCGGAGCGGGAGCGTCTGTATCTGACTTTTGTGACACCGCGAACCGGCCCGAAGATTCGAGAATTTAGTGGTTGTAAAACCCTTTAGTACTTGTACAGAGAGGAAAAGCACCCTGGCCTGTCGTTTCATTAAATCACTTCAGAAGATATTTAGAATTGTGAGTATAGTCTGGGAATGTGAAATTTCATTTGTATATCGTATTTCCTTTGCGACTGAGTGATACCAGTGTGAATGTGTTCTGCTGCATGTGAGGTTAGCTCCAAATGAATGAACGTGGCCAAACACGGTGAATTAACAATCACAGTCCCGTCTATAGTTGTTTGTGTTGTGTAGAGTATATGCCAAACTACAGCATGCATGCAGCTAGCAGCTGCAACTGGTCGTAGAGTTTGGGATAGGGTAGATCTAGTCCCTCGTTCTCCAGATAACATTTAGGCCTGACGTGACTAAATTTATAGTCGGAAAACAAACGGGCGCTAGATCTTGTGCTTTTGTACCTTGCCTCTACTATTAGGCTCCATCTAGAGTAAAATATCCCGTTTGCGGCAGTTTAAGCATTGTTAAGAGTTTTTCCAACTTGTAAACAGATCAGGCAAATTATTTTCAACCATTTCATATATCATAGACAAGATTATTCATTAACACAATTGTTTTCATGAAAGAAATTTACCATTGACCAACGCAGTTTTCATGATTTACCAGGGCAAAACCCGTCACAATTTTCGCCAATAAGGGCGATATGCGACGTAGTACACTGTATTTCTGCTTGCGGCACGATGTACAATCCCTATGCAATACGCGCGTGCTCCGCGATCTTTAGCTGAACGCCTTCACATGTCTCGTGAACATTGCGTAAGCGTCAATTCCCATTGCGAAAGCACGTGAAAATAGCGTGCGCACATGCATTGGCCGCAAACAAGATCGCAATTCTGGCGGTGTTGTTGATGTCTTTCTCGTGTTTTTCTCATTTTTTTTCGATGGTAACATCCACTTTCCGAAAAAAATGGCGGCCCACATCGGCTCACGAAAATTCTATTTTACGTGAGGATATGTTTTCAAAATCCATGAACATCGAGAAAACGACAAAAAATCCAGTTTCTTAGACCATTGTTTCTTAACTGTTATGTTAACCCATCCACGTACGGGCCTCTGTGTAATCTGTAATATCGTGCCTGCCTAGTAAGTTGGCCATGAACTTGGGCGCGATCTTCCCTACGGCGCGATCTACACGCGAAGAGCATTCATACGTCATGGAAAAAACTGCCTGTGTCATTCCCACTAGGCAGGAGGGATGATGCGTGTACACTCGTGCTAATATGCACTTAGTTGACTCAATACAGCACTAGTTTATGTGAATTTTATGAAAAGAAATAATAAATTGTGCAGGAATTATGAAAAAATATTGTTTCTGTGTATTTCACTGATAAATCCTCTTCATTTCAAGCCATCTGTAATCACATCTTACCCACTTGCGAATCGACGTGTCCATAATGTCCTCGAGCCCCACCCCTCCCGCCCCCGAGATAGCTCTGGAACATTCCATTCAATGACGGGGTTTTTATTTTGCAACGTTATCTAATAACTCTCATGTAAGCAAGTTCTTGCTATGGCTAATCTATTTTGTAATGTATCATAATCTATCTATGCTGAGATAGCCTAATTCAAATTTGCAGAGACATACAAAAAGATTTGTTTTACAATCGTGATACGTTCAACTACTCATTTACCCTGTGCTGAAATCCGCATGTCTGCTCCGCACATGTTATCGCTATCGCTCAAACTTCGATCGCGATGGCTTGTGTGTGTACACAGGTACACAGTGCTAGTGTGACGTGCATTGTGTGGAGAAGCATGGGGCTGAGAAAACCCGGGACTCCACGTGGTGTAGTGAAAAACAAATCGGACGTTCGAAGTCGTACATTCAAGAGCTAAAACAGACAAATAGCGAATTCAAAGTCCACTGAAAAGGTCTTGACATTGTAATGTATGTTCCAAAATCATGTCTGGCTTAGTTTTGAGAGAATTTTCTACACGCACGAGATCAGGAATGAGATCGGTGAACTGGCTAACAACGTGTGTACTGTGAACATGTGACTGGCTTGTGCACATGGCCTAGCTAGGTGATCGTGAGAGTGCGGCAAGAACGCTAGGAATGCACCCGAGATGCGGTGTGTTGCAAATTCTTGGGGTGAAATTAGACTTCCTTGTTCAGCCCGTCTAGTATCTATATTTTTTTTAATAATTCTAATTCTTCATAAAATCACGATAAAAAGACTTCATATATTCATTTTATATTTTAGAAGCGTAATATGAAATATTTTGGGTTTTTTTTTTAGTCCAAGAAAAAAAAATAGTTTGAATAAAAAAATAATAATAAATAGTCGTTCTTGACTCAAGTCTAATTTCCTGCGCCTTCTTGCAGTTACCCCGCAGTTGCCCATGGATACGATGCATAAATAATCAGCTGTTTACTGAGTCGTACTAGTGTACCACCCTACTGCTCTTGTTCAAATTGAGAGGATTGTTATTTTATCGGCGGCACTTAGTTTTATAACCTCATCCAATAAAAAGACAAATTCAAACATCAAATGGTGTGACAGTTTTTGTCAGAATTCCCTATCAATTTCAACTTGTTGCCAGGATAGTTTTCAGATTTCACTTGCTTCATTATCGAAGCTGTTTGACATTTGAAAGAACTGCTCCATAAGAAATCACCTTTCATTTCTTATTTATTTTCACAAACAAGTATTTTGGTCACTTGAATATTTCTTATTATTACTTCAATGTCATGATATTTCATGATGGTTATGTATTCTGTCTTTACATGGCAAGATGGGATTTTTTTTTTCCATCCAGGGTCAAAGAAGAAAGTGACAGGAAGGAAAGGATAGGGAGGAAATGAAAAGGATACAATGAAACACCTGATCAGCAGGCTCTTTTTTATTACAATGGTGAATGCAGTACATCAGAATTTAAGTACAGTTCTAAATAATTTATCAGTTGAAAAATGAGCAAAGAAAATGGATTTCATCGAGTTCTAAATGAAAACTAAATTAGCATCGCCATTATGATTTAGATCTAGAACCTAGTGCTAGTTTTACAGAATAGACCTGATGCAAACTTGTTGTCAAGCTTTTGGTTGAGTTTCTTCAGAGACACGAATTTTGGTAGCACAATACCCGAGTGAATAAGAAGAAGGAAAAAAAAATAAATACACAACTGTAATGCAGGTCTCTAGACCACTCCCGTGCACGAGCGAGCATCAGCCCCCGTTTCTTCAGTGTCACTCTAGCTCTCGTCATTTGCATTGGCCTAGGCTAGGTTACTCGTGTCGTAGTTTTACTCGCCATCATCAATGTCATACATGGTTACAGAAAATAAATTACATCTTGCCATCACCTCAACCACAGCAAAACCCTGAATATCACTCCCATCATAGTCACTCTCAGCTCACAAAACATATCAGCAAACGATACAGACATCGCAGACCTAGCTAACTACTAGCTCTAAACATAGTTGTAACTACGCCACGTCAGACATTAGTTGTACACAAAAATGAAACGGAGGTGAAAAACTAGTAATGAATACACGAAGATCATCAACGATGGCATATTACCGTAGAAAAAAATACACAGAACATCTTGCACCCAAAAAAAAATCGAGGTAAAAAACTACGATGAGAAAAACTAGGGTGAAAACACGATGCTTGGAAGACGAACGATGAAGACACTACGGCAAAAATGCTTACACGGAAAACAAACGAGTGGGTACCACACAAGCTACGATGTTATGCGCACATACGTAGATAAGCTACATCGTGTTCAATCAAAAAACTCAACAAACACTAGGACAAAAACTCACCTCTAAATTGTTGCAAACGAGATAATCACTTAGAAAAAATGAACAAAACACTCTCAGAAGTACGATTGTTCTCTGAGAATGAAAGATATAGAATGATACGAAAGCAAAAGAGAGAAAAGAGAGAGAGAAATGGACGGGAAACCTAGAGAAGTTACCCACACTCACTAACGTAAATGGAATTCGACACACACACCCCCGTGCCCGCCCCAGCATAAGCATAGCATAGCAGTACACGTACACACACAAGGAGATATCGTCAAGCACTCTATGAGGAGATCGATATCACGATACCGCGCGTAAGAAATCACTGCAGTTGCTGGGGCAACAAAGATACATGCGCGCTGTAAACATGAATATTGATTAGTTTCTCAGCAGGCTCGAACCCCTGGCAGGTGTTTTGGCCAATAAGAGACATTCTAAAATATGTTTCTTTGCATAAATTATTTTTCTGAGTCCCAGTAAGGATCTCTGTGATTGGCTAAAATTATTCTACAGCTCCTGGCCAAGCCTGAGGTCCTAGGACGCCCTCTTTTGGTCATAAATAATAAAAACCACGTTTTTTGTGGGAGCTGACGGGGATGGGTTAAGAAGTACCGAAAATTTCATTTTGGATGCGATATGTTGTCATTTAGGTGAGAAAATTTCACTTTCGTCAGAGATCGTGCCCATTTAATCGGTTGATTTTTGTTGATTGCTAGTGTGTTAGTACACGTATACTACTGTGTATGTTGTACCTGCCGCGAACGGCTGCACGGCCGCTTACTGACGCAGTTACTCTAGAACCTAGTCGAACCTTGGCACGGGAGGTCGAACCTGACCTGGTTGCACTGCCACCGGTGATGGTGAGAGTGCTGATAAACTCACAGGAAATTTTAAATTTTAAGGATAGCTTCTCAGTGAATACTCATAGTGATGTCAGCTTTACAATGATAATGCAACTTTGGTCATAAATTATGAAATCATTGCAGTAAACTCTGCCGAGTGCATGCAGAAATAACGAAGTTCGCTCGCCACTTGTCGCATGCGTATGTGTGTGTGCCTGGCATACAGAGGAGCACGTTCTGAAATTAGCCAGCAAACGGGTCTAGTGTCAGTAGTGAGTGTATCTGTCAGTATTTGACCGAAAGATCGGTCTGTATCATCTGGCTGTCGGGGATATGTTCTGCGGAGACTGTGTCTGGCTTCACAGAATCCCCTCAAGAGCCAATAAAGTAAAAAAAAAAATGATAAAAGAGTCCTCCAATAGATGGATTTTTCTGTCTACGTCAGTATGTGATAAATTAATTGTCAGGGTAGGGACCGCATTGCATTGCTAGCATGGCTGCTGCCTACCAAATAGCTTTCCTGTGACAGGGCTGTGTATACAGTAGTTACTCATTGCTGGAAAGTCCGTGCAATTTACATCAAATGCAAATAAAGTCTGTTGCCCCAAATTTTCTGTTTAATCAGAATCAAATGCAAAGTTGTGTTTGAGATATTTGCATACGAAGTCAAATGTCCTTCCCGCAATTGACTTGTGTTTAAATGCAAAGTTTTGCATACAAATTGGTTGGCAGACTTGCATGTACTTTTTGGAGTGTCTCGCAACTGGGCCCAGGAGCAGTAAATGTCAGCTTTCCATCAAACCTAGCCAAACAACTTTCATGTATTTTGACACAAACTCAGTGATGTTTATTGTAGTCTTACTGATTTCAACCACAGATGGCTACAAAAAAAGCAACAGTTTTAGAGTTATAGTTAGAGCTGTTATACATTTTCTAATAGTCACTAGTGGTTTTCTATATTTACAAAAAGAATCATAATTGTGAATGTTCCAAATTATAATTGTGAATGTTCCAAATCATAATTTTGAATGTTCCAAATCATGACTGTGAATTTTCCAAATCATAATTGTGAATGTTCCAAATCTTGTTTAGTAAGACAGAGCCTCACATCATTCCCAGGATATCTTCCATTTGAGACGTGAAGGAGTGCTACCATGCCTACCATAGAGGAAGTAAACGATGATGCTGCATTCACCAGTTCGCAGTCCGGAGGTACAACGTCATCATCCTCATCATCATCGGGATCCAATGGCAGTGATGGGTCAAGCTCTGCTGGCGGAGAGCAGTCAGGGGCCAGTAAAGTTATGGTAAGCAGAGTTCTGGGTTTTTGTAATGGCACTGTTAATTGAACTGATATTTCCTCTACCGGTACCATGCTGAATAAGCCAGTTTGGAGTTGGCTCATGGGCACATTGGTCCGATTGACCTGTAGTTTTTCTCTCAATCGGTTAGGGGCACTTCACTCGCTTTCAGAGCGACATGATGTCCAAGCTTTACGCAACAATTTATGGTATTCATCAATCCTGCTCTTGTAAACAAACAATGAACTTGCACAGACCAGATAACTAGAATGATCCTCAGTAAACACTTGGGGGAAGTATCCATTTCGTTATCTTGCATTGGATGTATTAACAACCTCTTTGTATTGATATTGCCAAATACCACTTTTGCTGTCAGGTGGATGTGCTGGCAAGCAGCATTTGTAAGGATTACATGAATAATCATAAGATACTGTAAAACAATATTTTCACGGCACGAAATTTTTGCAAATTGGAGCCGACAGCCTTTTTTGCAGCGTGAAATTTTCATGAGTTGCCTCTAACATTTAATGCGTATATTGTAGACAAGAACTTTCACATTCATTTTAATTTCATCAATCTTGGCTGTTGTGAAATTCGCAAAATAAAAATGCACGCGAACATTCCTTGTTTTACAGCAATAATACATCACAGATGCTTATCCAAATGAATTTAAAAACCAACATGCCTGTTGGTCCGAATGTCCTTTTTTCTGCTCATAATGCGCAAAGTGGAACTGCGAACTGGCTTATTGGAGTACATGAAATCTAGAAGATAATTGAATGGGAATCATGAGCTGCACTCCTTGCCATATTACATAATAGATATAGAGTAATGCGCCCAAGTTTGGTACACTTAAGGGTTTTTGTGCTACAGTTCCAAAAGAGATGAGGTCTCGAGTGTATCTTATTGAACATTTTGTGTCAATATAATGACATTCTAAATGCATATTTAAGATGTAAAAATTATTTAGGACATTTTGCAAAAAATTGCTTTTTATGTTTACCTTCTTTGGTGCCATGTTTGGTACAGCGCATCATTGATTGGTACACACACATGATTTGTATGCGCTGTAATACAACTTCATTCATTTGCATGCTTCAACATTATCACCCATAAGAATCATGTAGCTGTACCAATCACGGCACAGCGCTGTCTGGAGGCAAGGCTGACAGTATCATGTAAATATCTCTGTGAGCTCACTAGTCATTTGTAATCTGGCTGCTGTTGACTGAACATCACGACCAACTTCACTTGCACAAAAGGTGACTATTCACCATTCAGTGCACAACAGCTGGTAAATAATGGTCCAAAATGAGGACCGCGTCTTTACTGGCCCGCTAATTTCCAGCTAGAAATCTAGTTTGGCGAGAGGTCATGAAGATGCAACTTTTTCTGAAGCTTTACTGGTCTCTGCTGCCCTCTTTACTGTTTATTTTGAGAGGTAACAGGATGCATCTTTCAAACATGATATACATACAAGGCTATGAATTATTTATTAGCTTCAGTGTGTCGAAGAATATTATATACCTCATTTCTAGAATCCTCTTATCTGATTGGTTAAAAGGGGAGTCATGAAAATAGCTGTGCCCTATTTTTGAGTTACTGTGACCGGGGCCCGGGCACAGTTAGTAAATGGGTTTGGAGACAGTCGCGACCCCGTACACATAGATCGATCATTATGTACGCACCAATGATACGACCGCCGCGCATTTGATCAGCGTGCTGTAAAAGAGACTAGCGGACTGGCTTGGAGACAGTCGCAACCCCGTACACTGTACATGTACACATAGATGATCACTCATGTACGCACCAATGATACGACCGCCGCGCTGTCGATCAGCGTTGATTACGAGTGCTGTAAAAGAGACTAGAATGTATATTTTCGGTATCTATATTTCGGAATCTGTATTTTCGGTTTATAAAACAAATAATGACTGCTTGATATTCGGGGCACAGCTAAAATTACAAAACGTAGGCCCTCGGTGATGTGAAAACCATAACCATGCCCTCAGCTTCGCTTCGGGCATGGTTACGGTTTTCACATCACCTTGGGCCCATAATTTTAACTGTGCCCCTCATAGCAGTCATTATTTGTATACTAGGCTGTACCAATCATGGCGCTGTACCAATCATGGGCTAATTACTCTTCTTTAAACTGTGGCTTTATGTCACCATGTTCAGTGCCTCTCCTTAGGAGTAAAATGATGTGACAGTTATCTACTTCTTTGTTGATATGAATTTGTTGTCATCGCATGTATAATTTCTAATGAGAGAGATTATGTTTAATGTAACAAAATGAAAGTTTGCCTCTGATTTTACATTTTCACTGGCAGACCTATCTGATGACATACAAGGTGGATGCTGCGTTATGGGCCTCAAGGATTGGTACCATCCTGTGCAGTATTCTGTACATTCTGCCACTATTTGGGTGAGTCGTTTAGTCCTTATGATTATCGCCTGATTTAAACTTCAGCAGGAAAGTCGGATTATGATAACTGCTATGCTATGTGTTATTGGCAGAATGCATGTAGACAGTTTTAGCCTAAGTAATATGTTATATGTTAGCTGTATTTTCCAAATTGATTGGTGTCGATAAGTTGTTCTGTTCTCACTGGCAAGAAAAAGTCAATACAACTTGTTAGTTTCTGCTTGTAAGAAATCACCAACCTTTCACAATCAAACCTGCTGATAAACACCATGTAAAGGGGGCCAGATAAAAAACAAAAAACAAAACATAAAACAACAAATCTTCTTTTCAATGGCATATGGTTTTTGCAGACATGTTCAGCAATGCGTAAAATGCTCTGAAAGGAAGCAAATGTAGTGGTTTCATTGGGTAATATTTGGTTGTTAAAAGACAGGTGGTTGCTATTACTAAAAGCAGTTTCGACTACCTAGTAACTGGTCCATTCAACATCATTATCTTGGACCGCATGAGCTTCAGGTACATGCAGCATTGTAGTGCAAGTCAATATCAAAGTCAGCAAGCCAACTCCAAGGTCTTGTGGTACTAAATGTCATACGTACAGAAGGAGTAATATATTTGATGCATGCAGTTTGTGATGTCACATACAACAATAGAAAGAAAATATAAACAGAATTCCACATATTTTTATATTTCTGGCAAAATGAAAGAGTGCTTGACTTACCTTTTTTCAGAAAACAGGGGGAACAATATTACCTTTAATCTGTGTAGGTAATAAGTCAAGGAAATGTGTACTTTTCGTCACAAATTAAATTTTGTGGAATTCTCAGATATTTTCTTTATATAGTTGTATATACATGACATCACAAACTGTAGTAGTCTTTTCATCCAGCGATAGCTGCACAGAAACTTTAATAAATCATAAACTTTTGAATGGATCGTCTGATTTTCCTCAACCTTCATTGATGTGTTCTGCTAATATTGCTGCATTCACTCAAACCACACTTGTATTTGGGTGAATTTTTCCTTTAAATGTTATACTTCAAGTCAGCACTGAGCCTCTGCTATGAGTGTATCATCAGTGTGTACTAATTTTCCCCCCTTATCCCCAATCAAACCCCCGCCCCTTCCCTCGCCACTAGCCATGCCGCCAGTCTCAGCTGCTACCAGCGGGCCCTGATCCTCAACGGCCTGACCAGTGCCCTGAGGCTCCACCAGCGCATGCCTCCCCTCCAGTTCAACCGGGTGTACCTGGCCCAGCTCCTGCTGGAGGATTCCTGCCACAATCTCCTCTACTCGCTCATCTTCATCAACAGCTACCCACTCACCTGTATCCTTTCTTGCAGCTTGTCAACAGGGAGATCCGTTATTGCTATTTAATCAGTAATTCAGTCATGGTTATCTGTTGTGGATCATAGGTGTCTAGCAAGTAGACAGGCTGTAACTTCAAACAAGTACTGTATACGCCGTATATTTCGCAAGTCTAGATTTTCGCGAATCGGGACTTTCCGTCATTAGATGACCTCCTGACTCACTGATTAAATGCTATATACAAACCAAGAAGATTAACTGAATAACTAGGCTACAGATTTAAAGACCAACCATCAGATGATTTCAGATGATATATTGAAACGTAATTTTATTCATATTTACCGTGTCACTGACTGTCAGCTCAGCTGACCCTTGATTAGGACAGGGGCAACCAAACTTTTGGTTAGGGCTAACTAAGATGCTTAAGATTTGTGATTTAGGTTGTCTGCCCAGGCATCAAGAAAACATGTTTCAGCAAGGGCAGGTTATTTTATCATTTTATAAATTTTCCAACTCAGTCAAAGACACAGAAATAAGAAGAGTGTGTACAGGAGATAGGAGGAAGGATTGAAGGGATATGTATTCTAAACATATAGAAGAGACAATGTACGTTATGTACCAATATGTCAATTTGTTGTGTTTTCTGAAAGTAATGTACGTATAGACCAATTTGTGATTGTCTCATTTTATGCGTACCAGCCGTGTAGACACATAAAGTGAGCAGTGTCTCTGTCATAATCTAGAAACATTCTGGGCAACAGAAATGATAATTTGTTACAACAGCAGTCTCATTTTTCATATATCTGTCCATCTAGAAAGCCATGAATTCAACTCTGAAGATGTGGTGTCCAGTTTCAACGCTTGTCATGGATAGCATCAAAAAGCACGCTACAACTTCCAGGAAATTTGCCAGAGCACAGACATGTTAATTATGATGCTTTTCAGAATCATTTCTTGGTACCAAATTTTCCTGAACAAGAAATCATCCAGTTGTGCTGACACCTGTGTTCCTCTTTGCTGTCCTGCATTCATCAAGTTTCACCAAGAAGCTTGCCAATGTGAGTGACATTATGATCTTGGACAAGATGGTCAATTTGGCTTGGTGTAGAGTGATTCATGACAAGTTGAACCTTGTCAAACTTTCCATGCCTCTTCATACTTTCTATTATGTGTTACACATGTGATTTTTGTTAAATTTTGTAGCAGTGGTGATGAAGGACAGTTTGAGAGATATGACTAATTTCCTAAGCAGTTTCCTTAAAATCAATGTGGACATTAAAAGTATTAATAGATTTAGATTCTCAATTGATAGGCAGTTGGACTGATGTTGTTGGCTTATGTGCTGATACATACTTCTTATATAGAGTGTAGGTGAAATAAAAAAGATTATACTACTCTCTACATGTGAAATTTACATCAGTTGCATAGTATTCAAGGAGTCAAGTATTTTCTTGTCTTCATTTTGACTATTATCAGGTTTCAGTATAAATGTGTAATTTATATTCGTTCTGATAGTAACATGCTCACTTGAACTATAAGCACAAGACAATGACATTTACAAGAGAAAAAAAAAGAAAAAAAAAGTGAAGTGCTACATCCGAAAATCTTCGTATTTGAAGTGGGTTTCGTCTTTCAATGCATTTTTAGCATTATTTACATACCCTGGGTACAATACAATGTCCATTTTACCCCATAACCTGCAATGATGCAAGTTTAACCATCAACAACAACACCCCCCCCCCCCCCCCAAAAAAAAAAAAAAAGAAATAGAAAAAAGAAAATATTAATTATTTGGGTTCATTCTTGATCTGTGCCCCCTGGAAACTTGGTTGGAGTGTGTTGAATTTAATTCACATGGCTATAAGGGAGCACTTCAATGATTTTGAGCTAGATGCTACAAGACTGACAGCTGTAGGTCTTATCAAAGAATGAGGCAGTGGGGATTCAAGTGTCTTGCCTGGGGGTGCAAACGCTGCTGCCAAGGGACTTGAACCAGGAACCTCATGATTGATAAATCGTGGTCGCATCCACTGAGCCACAATAGCTGAGTGCAGTAAATAATCAGCAGGCAAAACTTGCAGAACTCCTGCCCCATCAGCGGGGCCCATTTGCTTGCTACAAGTCTCTTTGCAAACTGTGATATGGTAACCATTTGATTGACAGATGCGCTATTTGCATATTTAATTTCTTTCTATTGTTCTTTGTGGTCAGATGGTCGGACCAGACAGTGTCCCATTTGTACGTAGGATGGTGGACAAGGTCATCAGCCACCAGGTGGACATCCTGCGCTTCATCGCATTCGATGAGATCCTCATCATGCCGATTCTTGTATTCATGATGGCAACGTGAGTATGGGCGGCTGGAACCGTAGTATTGCATCAGGGCTTGGTCACATAACAGAGAGACAAGGACAGTTGCTGTAATAAGAGCAGTCAAACAGAAACGGAAAGAAATCTGCAAATACGGTAGCAAACGTATATTCCATATGACAAGGATGAGATGTTTCAAGACAGAAGCTATTACTATTCACATCAAGTGTTGCCTAAATTCTCAACGGCTTCAGTAATGAATTGCCATGTTAGAGGAAGTTTGTTTTCAAATTTCCATGTTCGAAGAAGTTTGCTTGAATGAAAGCAGTAAAATGGAAATAACATTTCATCAGGCATTTTTGCAAGTTTGGACAAAGTTGGCAATGTTGTAACCAGTCTGTGTTCAATGGTTGGTCTAATATCTCTTCTCATTTTAGGCATCTCAATACACAGTAACAAAACAAATTTAAAATGAACATATGTCCTGTTGATGTGATCTGCTCTTAATTCCCGCCGTACTCGTCATTTGTGTGGTGCAGGCAATGCATTAGCTTGTGTTCAGTTGTTTCTTTAAAGGATAAGTCTGTTCTTGACTCTGATCAGCATACATCACGGACAGTAAAGTTGTGACACATCCTATAAGATATAGAAGCATATTCTTTGATGCAAAAATTTCACACACAAAACAACAACAAAAACTTTTTGGGGGTGGAGGGGTTGGGGAGGTGAAGGGAAGGGAAGGGAAGAGCTTGCTCTCAATGCAGTCATTACCATGTCAAATACATGATGTTGCCTTTGTGACTGTAATGCTTGTGACCTCTACCAGAAATATTGATAAGTCATCAGATTATGTACAGCATCACATGACAGCCAAGATGGCTGGATATATGAAAGTGTGTTACATAATGAATTGATGTAAATAAGAACTTAGTATTCAGTGTTTTAGTAGTAGTCGTGACACACACACAAAAAAAAATCATGGGCATACATACTTAGGTTGGACTCGATCTTACAATCTGCTAAGAGTGTTTGCCCATGATTTCTTTTGTCATGAGTGCTACTAAAACACTGGATTATCCATCCCTATTGACATCAGTGTAGGGCAATTTGTCAATCAGTTGCAATGAATACAACTTGATGCAAGAATTCATTAATTTGAATAATGAATCAAGTTTTATGTCAACCCTTTTTCTTTTTCCTCCAGTGGTCGTGTGAGTCTGATTGCACCCATCATCTACTTCAGGTTTTTGACATTCCGCTATGCATCAAGACGGAATCCATACTGCAGGTATGAGATACTCCATGTTTTTATACCGTTGTAGTAAGATATGCTTGAAAGAGTAAAACTTTGGGTTAGCAGTGGGTTTTTTTTGAAACACTGATCATATCACATCAAAGTTGGAAATATTTGTCTAGTAAAAAACTATCAAATCTCTTATTTGCTATTTGATGTTTGAACGTCTGTATTTTCCCAACCCCCCCCCCAAAAAAAAGGTAGAATGAATTAAAATTTTTGAACCAGATAGATATTTGGCTTATCCAGAATAAAAGTGAATGCGAGCAAAATTTGTGTGCACATGACTGAATGTTGTATATGCCATATATGTAGTGAGTCTAAATTTTTGCGAGTCGGGACTTCCCAACAATTTCGCGAGTGGTTAAATTCGCAGTTGTGGAGTACAGTACTCAATGGGAAATGTATGGATGCAGGTCACATTCATGCCATTATCAGAGTTCATATTTTGTTCATGTTTTTAAATTCACGAAATTCAGACAAATAAAAACATCGGGAAATATTTAGCATAAACCGTAAACTGTGTTTTCAAGATAATTACTTTTGTCGCTGTGTTGGAGAGAGATTTTCGTCAAATCTTTTGCAAGCTTTTGTAAAGATTGGTATGCAACATGCAAGAGACAAATATTGTTTAAAATGTCAATCTTATCACAAATTAAAAACTCCTATTTTGGTTGGTTTGTTTTGCAATGTGATTATTAGGATATATTTTCAGTTCTTCCCATAGGTCTCTCTAAATATTTTAGCATCTTCCCTGCTTCCTTCAAGTGGTGATGCAGCCACATCCATTTGTGTCCTTAATCATTTATTTCTTGAGATTTAGATGACTATGAACATGTTGGTACATATGTGGCAATGAATGGTAAAAGGTCACTGCTTACAGAAGGCTACAAACCTGTCAGTTGGAAGAGACAGTTGCAGGGAATATTAACCCCAACAAGGCCGGGCTTGCTATTTAGGTAGATGATAGAGCCGGAAGGGAGCCTCCCAGGCCCCTAGGAGGCTCCCTCCCACCCCCCGGTCTAGTTAGGGTTAAGATACCTGGGCCCCCTTTTGTCCCTGTTTTAGATTTCCTTACCGCACAGGCTGCCATAGACTTATGATAGAAATCAACTATATAGTCAATTATAACTCTTCATAAAACAGGGCCCTGGTCTCACCCACATGGATACATATCTCAGATACTGTATAAGCTGTTATTTTCGCATACAGGTATTTTTGCAAATGAGGCGGTCTCAGACATTTTCGTGAGATGTTGTTTTCATGAATGGACACCGAGGCTATCATAAGTGCACCATTACCCTAGCGCGTGGCGACGTTTTCGTGTGTTGTTAAATTTGCGGTCCAACAGTGACTTGAGAAATTTATGATAATTAAACCCTTGCGAAAATAACAGCTTATACAGTAAGTTAGCCCCAAGAAAGGCCGTAAAAGAACAAAGGTGTCCTATCCTGCAGAGTGAGTAAAACAAATATAAAACAATGATGACATTGGTAAAGTTTTCACGCTCAGACGCAATGAATTTGCTGCAGCTGAATCGATCCGTGTCCCGCTCTTTGTTTGCTCCCATCCCAGGCAAATATTCCACGAGCTGAGGATACGGACAGAGCAGTACTGCCAACAGCCGAACACGCCGACCTTCCTCAGCAACTTTCTCACAAAGTGCATCGGGATGCTTAGTCGCTTTGCACCACCAGAGGCATACCAGCAAGCCCCACAGCAGTAGAAGTGGAAGTAGCAAAATGATGCAAAACGGATGATGTATCATGCCTCTGCTATACATGAACTCAGTTTCTTCTTCTTCTTCTTCAGATTTGCGAGCACAAATAGAAGTCAGATGTACAATCTTATGTTCACCACTGGTAGGATTGTGTGCTACCAAACCTGGAGTGTCTGTTTGAGAGCCACTTTTACTAGATGGCAGGCCAGAAAGTTGAATATGCAGCTATATACAACACCTAAAAAGATATTAGCTATACAATTAGTCAATTGCTCATCATGTGACATGCAGTTTAAAGTGCCATTGCACGCTGTCCTTGTTGAGCCGTGCAATTTTGTTCGAGCAAAAATGGACAGCGCACAGCTGATATCACCAATATACATTGACTCCCGTGTTAAACTAAAGATCAACTCAGTTTCTACACCATTGCACAGCTCTGATGTCACAATAAAAATACCTTTACTGACTCAATCTGTTACAAGGAGCACAAGACCAAGGCAGACGAAAAAATGTAACATACACTTGGTGTTAAAAAGGTGACATAATCAGAACAATCCAGGTAATGGGGTATGTGGCCAAAACAGTGACCACGCATTATCATATATATATATATATATATGCAAATTTTTCATCCTAATTTACTGTAACCCTAAACTATGCATGACAGTCTATACTTAACATGCATTTGCTCACCTGATTACAAGACTTGAGACTTGACATTTGCAGAGGACTGAGTGCTCTTTGCATGTCCCCAATTTTGATTAGAAATCATGACACGTTTGGCGTTTGTAGGGCCACAGATAAACATCATCAAACATTTTCATTACTGAATTATTGAAGTAGGGGTATTCCCTTTCTTCTGGAAGCCATCTTCAGCACATCTCTTCCAAAGAAGAGCTATCCTCCAGTGAGATATGTCAGAGCTTCAAAAGTACAGTAGACAATCAGGCACATTTCACAATGCACGCTGCAAATGGTGTTGACTGCTTGGTCAACATGAGCTCATTTCGGGTGGTTGCAAACCAGTTTTGGGAGATAAAGTGTATCTGTACACAACAATGCGAATATCTGACATTGTAGTTTATTGTATTATTAATATCTCCGAGAAATCTGAGAGTGTGAGGTTGCTCTCGTACAGAGATACTGAATTAAAAGGATCAGTCCCTGAGTACCTAAAATTACAAGCGCCGTGATAAAAAACTAGTCATCTGGTGTTACCGATTGTATTCGATTACGTAGTTCTATAACTTTTTATGCAAACCTCAATGTTAGGTATCACCTTTGGAACTCGCAGACCCATGGACATACTTGCAGGCGTTACAATAAGCAAGGCGATACTGACAGAAAGCATTCAGTATAAATGTTTGCAGACAGAAGCAAGCAGAAGAAACGTGCACACGCCAAGGGGCTTTGTATGGCTAATATTTTGCAAACTGTCCACTAATGCAGCATGCTTGGTCGTGCACGTGTATTACAAATTATTTCTCAGTTATGGGCGCTTTTTGTGATGAGCAAAAACTTTCTCTAGGGTACTAAGAACGTGTTCTTGCACCTCTCAAATTTTAATTTCAGGGTACAGATACACTTTAACCATGTCCAAATTATTCAGGTGGCAGAGTCTACTAAGTCATGAACCTGGCACAACCAATAGGATTTTGCGATTTGAAGTTTAAAGTTATAACCTCTTTCTGTCGAAAGACAGCTGCCAATCCTATGCTCTTGACCTTTAAGTGTGGCTGAATTGTGGCAATCAGGACACATCTATGTTGCACATGTTTTAATGGCATGCAACCATGGACAGGGTCCAGAAATAGAATAGTGCCCAGAAGTGAAAACACACTGTAAGGGCAGAAAATATTGTATTCTTATGTAGCACACATCAGAGCAAACTGAAATGTTTTTGTTCAGATAGTGATGAGAATTTCTCCCGCTTATCAAACAACACCTTATTTGTGTGTATTTATCACCAATTATAAAAGTACAGTAACTACATCTTATCAAGTACACTTGCACATGATATTCTCATCTTTCAATTGAAATGATATTCACACAGATATTAGGTAGTTCCAAACAGTACAAGGACATTAGACCATTTTTGCTAGGATGAAGTTGGAAGCAAATGACAGTGCAAGTTTAGTACATGCAGACAGGTAACTAATTTATAAGATTTCCTATAGCCATGATATTTGTATACTGCATATACAAAGTGAAAGAATAAGATGTTACAGCAATTCCATACTTAACCAATATTGATCACATATCTATCCTGAACAGTGAGATAGCCTTTAGGGTTCTGAGAGTATGCTACTGTACTGTTATTTGGTATTCTGTGCATACCTCCTTTTTGGGAATACATAATTATAGTTGTCTATAATGATGTTGAAGCTTGCCAAACATAACAACCAACAGTGTGGACTCTGAAAATGAAATGAAACAGGCAGCTGGCCAAGGGTCAGCTAGCTAGCTAGCTAGCTGGGTGCTTCAGTGTGGAGGAAACATCTGTGGATTTGGGTGCGTTCTGACACTTTACCCATTTGGAAGTGGTCTTTTACTTCATAATCAGATAATGAATTTTGATTCTGCATTACTGAAGTCTTTGCCAGTAATGAAGTGTGATGTAGTGATGGATAGTACTGAAAGTAGTGGCATGTGGTTTTGGGTACCATTTCAGTCCGCTGACCTTAAGATGTGTGGTCTGGTAATTGCAGAGTGTTTTGGGCAGCGGATGGAATTGACAGTATGAATAATTGAATCTATGAATTTTGTCAATAGAAAATGTAATCAAACTGAAAGTAATTTCTATCGTATAATCTCTAGTATATACATTATTAATGTAGTATATTTTTCCAGAGTGAGTGAAAATATATTCCGATTTGGTGTGAGCAGTTATCTTCTCTCTCTTTTTTTAATTTTTTTTTTTGTTGCATATGAAGTAGGGCTTTCTTTGTTACATGCTATATCAATCAAAGCAACCATTGATGAAGCTCATGGCTCTTGTACTCCACAGTCCAAAATCATGTTTGATTGTACACTGCGTCAGTGAAATGTGATGTCAAATGCATTTGTGCATCGTGTGAGGGTCGTTTTGTTCTCTTTCTGCTGGATTTTCACAAGGCAAATGATTGTGGCAAAGGTTAGTCTCATTGTTCATGATCAGGTAAGGACAATGTGTCAGTAGTAATTGCATTTTGCTTCAGACCCAAGCAGAAACATAGTATTTCATTATGCTAGTAATTCAGAAGTCACCACATGGATTTGCAGATGCATTCAAAGCTGTCTTTCACTCTTTATGTGCCATGGTGTAAACCCCCTCTTTGCCACATTATTCTGAGACAGCAACATAGTCATGCTCTGGAAAAACATTCTGTTTTTCAACTCTATGTAACTTTTCTAGATTTGTGTTGCCTGGACATATAGTGAGCAGAGTTGTAGGGAAAATGACAAGTTTTGCTTTGATTTAAATTGTGTGACAAATGTATGATTTTTTTTTTCTTTTAACCCGTTCCGTACGGGAACCTGGTGACCTACGTGTAAAGTCTATGAGCATTTCAGAATTTAGTATGGAACGGGTTGAAAGAACAGTATCTACATTATTGTAAAGGCATGACTTTTACACACAAAACAGTGACAGAAACTTAAAAATTCACTCGCAAATCCAGTAGGGAAGAATTCTTGATGGTCAATCACCACTTAAAATGCAAGCTACATGTGACAGGAATAGAATCGCAAGAAGTGCTTTCATTGCACTGTGGCATTTGGCGATTTCTCGATCGGTTTGGGTGGGTTTGTACATTTGAGCAGAACATGTGAACTTCCCCCAGCACGCCGTTGACTGAGTTGGGCGTGTGAATCTGGCACACAAAGAGTTAAAACAGCACCCATCTGTTCAATGCAGCCACTCAAAACTCAGCAGGGGAGAGAAATAGAAACTCTGTACTGTGGCCATCTGTCTCATGCCGGTCAGCAGACACCCAGTTTGTCTCCCATGGGTAATACAGTCCGACCTCTCCTATCCGGACATGTGGGGACCGGCGCTCATCCGGATATAGGATTTGAACAGATATGGGAGACTCAAATGTAGTGGTAGCTACATGTGCATGTATTACGTCCTCGTCAGCTGGCCTACGTTCAGAATTCTCTGACAATATGCTCAATGAAAGATTGCCTCTACTGTGCCCTGATTTAATGCAAAGTTTTCTGTCCATGTTCTTGTGGTGATTTGGGAGTAGTGAATGTCTGAATGCATGTTATTTAGATGAAAATTAGATGTGAATGTATGTTCATTATGTTCAGAATAATATGTAATTTATGTGAGTTTGTGCCGGAATTTTGTTTTGAGTTTGAAATCCCTCTTTTCGCCGTAATTATTAGATTGAAAAAGAAATCACACCGAGATAGCATCCGGATAATAAAGGGAGGCTGGATAGGAGAGGTCGGACTGTAGTTGACTATACATACTGGCCACAGATTCAAGGTGGGTCCCCATCTGTTGGTGTGTTAAAATGTAGTGAGCAGTCTTTCTTTGGAATGATTTCTCACTGGCATCATTCAGTAACACTCAATTTGTTAATAAATTTTGAGATCTGATGATCATGTGTGATGATAGTGAACGTACATTCATGCACATCAGTTCCCAGGATCACGCACAATCTGCGGACATTTGGACAATGTAGTTGCACTCAGCCAATAGTGACTCAGTTCATATACAGTGGAAACTCATTAAAACAAGGACAGATACGCAATTGTAGCACGATACCTGGACACCTTTTCGTGACAGTTGTCAGTCTCTGACAATTTCAGTAAAACCCTTGGTTTTGATTGGCTGATGAGAAGCTCTGGTCACTGACTGTTACTATAGTAGTAATTGTCATAGACTGACATCTTGTCAGGGCTGACTACTTTTATGGAATGGTGCCCTGATATGACAAGGTAATTTTACAGGTCCTATTCCTTGTGTGTTCATTTGTTTTTAGCCTAGGGCCCTGTTTTATGAAGAGTTATAATTGATTATGTAGTTGATTTCTGTGATAAGGCTCGGGTAGCTTGTGTGGTAAGGAAATTTATAATCGAGTATATCTTTTGATAAAACGGGGCCCTGATATAACAAGATGCCCGATATAATGAGGACATTTCAGTGGTCCCAAGGAGCTTATTACAACTAGTGTTTCTTGTATTCGTCTTCTCTTTGATATCCTCTCACCTGTGTTTACCTTGTGCCAAATTTTGCCCCTCTTATTGTATGTAATATATCACATCATTTGCCATTTCTTTCTAGGAACATTACACATCTCTCTGCACACTGCAGCTTCAAGAAAATTAATGAAGCAGTACACATATCACCTAGTCATGCAAAGTGAATGGACACTCTCTCCTCCACATGTATGAATGTTGATGTTTTTATGAGAAAACAAACAATTCACATTTTTGAGGTTGATAAATTTAGGGGTTGTACTGTATTGTTCATGCAATAATGTGAAAGGAGTTTGTATTTCGTGCAAGGTATATAATTATGTTTTAATGAGACCCATTGAACCTGTGAAAATTTTTCTTGAAATCTGCACAGTGTGTTGAGTAAATGCTCAGTATAATTAAAAAAAGAAGAGACATGTATGCTCTTCTGAAAGTTCAAACAAGCGAATACTTTCATGCATTCAGTTTATATTTCTCCATTTTCTTCATCTCGACACAGAACAAAGTAACCATTTGGGACGTGATGAATACACATGGGAGGGAAAAAAGATCAGAAAAATGGCAGCCACTATACATTACACACAAGATAGTCCCATGCGGGTATTGAAGGTACGTGTAGATTGTTACCACGAGGAAGGTACATAAATATATTAGTTATTGGGGCAAAACTTTTTGATATGTGTGTGTATGTGTGTATATTCTAAACATACATAGGGCCTACATACATATGTAAATGTAACATAATTTGGGTCTCAAGATATTTGCAATTTTTGGTCTGTTTGTGTGAAATATTACTCTCCAAAAAACCTTGTATTGTCAGCTGATGTCCATTTGGCATTTGTTTCTCTAAGTTGATAAGTGTAGCTGTCTTTTCCTATAGCGTACTGTCTTTTGTTCATGCAATTTCCTATGATGTAGAGTATTTTGTCATGGTATGATAGAATACCATGTTGTTGTGTATGTTACTTTATGGTACGTTGTATTACTGTGAATTATGTAGCAACACAAATTCTGGCCCAGACATAATTTTGTGTTATTGGCTCGACATTGTTAGATGTTTTTGTGTTATCCATGTACATCTTTGACAGTATGACTAACTAATTGTGCAATTTTGTATATGTGGAGTAAATTGAGAAATTGAGCAATTGACAGCAACATTTTCAATGCGCAGTTATTCTTTGAGTGTGGCAAAGCAATTCACTTTGTTTTCACATTCATTATGTTTTTGCGTATTACAATTTCCTTATATCCCCCCTCCCTCCCCCCCCCCAAAAAAAAAAAAAAATCAGCCAATGAGAGAACTATTGATTTCAGAGAATATACTGTAGAGTATACAACAACAACAACAACAATGCTGACATCAACAATAACAACAACAACAAATCATTACAACCAAGCAAACAAACAGGTGGAAATGTGCACTCACTTGGCAATAGACAAGTGATCTTTGTAGGCTGAACCCATCAAAACTGAGCAGTATGTGAGTTTTGATGAAAAGAGCAGGGGAAAAAAAAGAGCAAGAACTTCTGAAACATGTACACGTACAATACAACTTTACAATGCCATGAAGACATACAAACACCCCTGTAAAGAGAAGGAAGGGCAAGAAACCCATTGCATGATGACATATTTAATACAAATCTGGGTGGAGAGAACTAGGCAATTCAAAGAAAACAATTCAGAGCAAAATTGTGTGACAAATTTTGGAAACAACTACAAGTATGTGTATTCTGCAACAGGGAATGAATAATTTAAAAGGCATAATTTTTATTTTTTTTTTGTAAAGACATGGACAAAGGTCCCCATTACCTTGGTAAGTTTAGATTTCATGTGTTTCAAAACACATGCTGATTTACATAATAATTTAATAATCAAAAGTTACAAAATTTGTTTTCACAATAAACATTAAATGACTTGACTATCCTGGTACCACCGGGGACCTCCTGATTGCAAGTTTGCCATTTTACCAGCGCATTGTCTGTGGACAGGGAGGCATGCGGACAATGTCAAAAGAAAGTACATGTGTAGTTCAAATATACTAGCAGCATCCTCTGAACATCAGTTCAGATAAGTCAAGAATACTATAGACACACTCAAACACACATTCCCCCCCCCCCCACCCCATAATATGCACTTCCATTCAGATAATACCAAAAACAATTCAATTTGATATTACTGTACAAGGTAATATACGAAGTCAATGGTACCCCCCTTCGGAAAGCCATGAGTGTTGAGTGTTGTGATTTCATTCCATTTTTTTTGTCCATTTTTTCCCGATTTTTCCCCAATTCTTTTTTTTTTTCAGACCAAAGAAACGTGGGGGGGGGGGGGGGGGTACTGCAGCCCCCAAAGGCCTAGTTCCGCGGCCTCTGCATACTGTCTCAATAAATGTTGTTTTACCACAAATCAAGCCACTCTTGCTGCTATCATCATTTTCTCACATGAAGTGGAGGTGAAGGGTCATTGTCATTTTTTGAGATAAACTGAACTCCACATTCGTGTTGATTTTAGTAAAGAGAGTGCTCTGTGGTACAACAAATGAAGAAAATTCAGTAACATTGAACAGATGCCTACTACATGTACCAAGTAAGCATGGAATCTAAGCTTTTCACAGTACAATTACATGTACATTAGCCAGAGTCACAATATGCAGATTATGTAAAGTTATGATGTCATTGCCTTTACAATTGTCTTCTTCTTTTTTTTAATCTCGCAAATCATTGAACTTCTTTTATTTTTTTTTTCTTATTCTGTTTAGCATTGTGAAGACATGGTAATGGTGGCTTTTAGAAAAGTATTATCTTGCTAAATTGAGGAAAAATGAATCGTGTTTATTCGTATGTGCTGTTAATATGCCATCATCAGCTTGTGTCTTGTTTGTCTAAGACCAGTTAGTGATGGCGTTAATCGCGTTCAAAACAAATTTACGACGGATAAGGAAATAAACACTCGAAAGAAGTGTTGTTTTGGGGGTTTTACAGTGAAGGGTTCATTTGCAATTAACACTAAGATGCCGCTTTTGAGTAACAATTAAATTGATTTATTTCTTGTCATCGGTCACGGAAACAAATGAGCCCTACTCTTGCCAGGCATTCTATTATCATTATCATCATCATTATCCAGGCAGACGGCGCAGCGGTGATTACTTTGTTCTCATGTGAAAATGAGGCCAAAACATTGAAAAGTCGAAAGCTGTCTATCGGCGTGAAATGGTGCCCTCTTCGGTGCAGAAATACCAGCTTTGGTTCGTTCATTCTACCTAGTGGGTGATAGCACCTCATTTTTGATAATTATTAGATTGCAGCTTGTTCTAGAATTAACGGAACTGTGCTATTTGCGTCAGTTCACTTCTTTAACTCGTGATATTTATTTTCTTTTTAATTGCCACGAAAAGGAGGTGCTTGTCTGCAACGACTTTTAATTGCGACTTTCAATCTCGTTGAGCTCCGCCTAAATGATGGCGGATGTTTATGTGTGCGGGATGAAATCAAAGCATCGTTTCTGCCGATTTCACCAATATTCTAGTCTATACTTGTTTTTACCTATTGCAAATATTTACACAAAAAGGAAGAGGAAACGAATACTCATCGTTGTCTGCTGAGTTTACTCGGACAAGGATATTTCATGGTCAAAGGTACTTCATATATGGCGCACGAAGCTGAATGCTTCAAAGATGAAATGCAATTTTCCTCGTTCAAGCAGTTACGAGTATGCATTAAGACAGTTTGTTAAAAGTTGGGGTTAGATATTCAGATATTTTCACGAGTTTTACGCGAATCACTAAGGGCTTGGCACCCTCACCGTCACCCCTTTGAAAGTCTCCACGACTATAATCAACACGCTCAAGAATCATGTATTGAGATTTATTGTATTTATTATCATTATTAATCAAGACGTTCACAAATTTATCAAGATTCATTGTATATATTGTTATTTCATATATTTACTGCTTTCTCTATTTCATCTGAAGTGAAGATATGCTAGCTAATGAAAGAATTGTGAGGCGAGGACGTAAATTCAATTTCATTTTATTATTCATTTTCTCTTTGGTCATGAACTGAAAATACCAAGCTGAAATGAAATTATTAATAACATAATCGGTGACATTGTAGCAAGTATATCGTTTTCAAGAAATTCACTCATCAGTCTTACAATGTGATCATGATTCAGATACCCCCATTTTCTCTTTCTTAAGAAAAACAAAATGATAGAACATCGCCGTCAATTCATCACCATCTTCTCAAACTAAACCCTTGTTGTTCAATAGGCCTAATGCAGGTATGAATGTTAGTCAAGTGCTCTTTCATTATGCTAGAAATGTTGATTTTTGTGGAATTCCCTTTATATTTTCTTTATATTGTTGTCCACACATGACATAACCTCTCGTATTCTCCTCATCCAGCAGTTCCAACACCCAAACTAAAAATTCATAACTTTTGCATCGATTGTCCGATTTTCCTCAAACTTTCACTGATGTGTTCTATTAATGTTGCTGCTTTCACTCAATCCACATTTCTCTTTGCGTTATGGTTTCCCTAAAAAAAGTATTGTCATATAACAGACATCATCATTATGTCAGTGCATTGTGCATGCCTGTTGCATGCTGTAACCATGGATGGGCTCTTCCTGTAGTCATCACGGTCCTCATAGGGACACATCGCGCATGCGCCCATGGGGACCCTGGGCAAATATTGAGAATATCTGGGACCCTGGGAATTGAATCCTCCCCCATGCACTCACCCCACTCCATTGCCCCAGTGACCCAATCCGTCGGGATAGGAAGCTCAATTCATCCATACATCGGTACGTTTCGGATAAAGGACAGCGATACAGTAATCAGTTTCTGCGGAGTCAGTGTAACACTTCGGCTGTTTTGTCCTTATCAAAGGGCTTTATCAAATATCACTGAATGTGTGTAATATTTAATTTCACTTTCCAGTTTCCTATTTGTGTACACATTCCGCGCTATTGTCTTAAGTGTTGGAGAAAGAAATGTCCTACTACTGGAATTGTAAAACTTCCATCAAAGATTCGTCACAATTTGACAAAAACGCATTGTGTAAGAGAGGAAATCATTCATCCTCGTTATTAAAGCCCGAGAAAGGGAGAAGAAACGTCACAATGTTGAAGCCTGCAATGCCCTTGACCCTCATCTTGACGCAGACGATACCTAGTTTTTCACGGAGGCAAATCGGGAGGGGTTTAGGCGGCATTTCAACCAAACATTTTCATTTTAGTCATCACCGAGTATAGACTGTCAGCACTCGTGTGGTTTGAGATTTATTTTGATGCGACCAAACAACGCATTCGTCTATCACGTCTCATTTGTTCGCCCGCCATCACGCAGATCACGTTATGTCAACCCATTTTTATTTATAGCCGTAAAAAAAGGTGTTGGCGAAGGAGTGAGTAATTTGATGTGTATTTATGATTGACTAAGATGGTTAGAACTTTTCTTTGTCGTTGTTGTTGTTGATGATTATTATCATTTTTTTAAAACCGCCTTCGCTCACTTCCAGGATTACGTCGCTATGGATGATCAGGGTGGGTGATAAAATAAAACATGCAGAAAAGAGGAAACGGAGATATTATGTTTGACAAGCATGCGGCCTGCGAATAGACATGAGACAATGACCGGAGGATGAGGAAGAGGATAATTTGATATAGAGGGGAAAAAATATCAATAGATAATAACCCTCCGCGAAAAGAAAGTAGAGAGAGAGATAGATAGAGAGAGAGGGGGCGGAGACAGAATCTTAGCAAAAATAGGCGCGTATACACAAAATACCATTACCTGCATGGAAGTTTAAACTGAAATTCCACTCACTCCATCCATGCATGTAAATTAGCTTTAATGAATAGGGTGACCTCAAATAAAGACAACTTAAAAACATATCGGACAAAGAACAACAAATATTTATGAATTGATAAGCTTCATAATTATGCTTTCACGGAGCTGCGATATTGGTGGCAACCACACTTAAGCATGTAATGAGATGTGAGGTGATGACATAATCACCGAACCACTCTTTTGAGTGCTTTAGTGCAAAAGTGAGTATACGACCCAATTTTTTGTTTTTGGTCGATAACTACAACCAATCTTCTCCTAACAGCAAATATTCTTATCTATTACATTACATACGATCAGAATTTGATGTGAGGGATATATTTTGTCTCGTGGGTTTAAAAAGAAAAGGAAAAAGTGAAAATCTGTGAGGCGATTATGCCAGCACCTCAAGTCATTTTAGTATGTAGATGCGATCAACAGCATTGTATCGTGAGGACACGGGAAAAATTCCGCAAATTCCTACTTCGATTCCAATGTCCGATTTTGATGAAACTTTTATCGTTTTGTTTGTTTTCCATTTAATAATGAAAAAAATTGTAATTGAAGATGGAATAAAACAAAAGCACAATGAAGAATGATGTATGCTAAAACAGAAAAAAAAAAACCAAGAGAGCCTTTAAAGGGAAGGTAAACCCAAAGAGCAATGTGGATTGAGTGAAAGCAGCAACATTAGTAGAACACAACAGTGAAAGTTTGAGGAAAATCGGACAATCGATGCAAAAGTTATGAATTTTTAAAGTTTTGGTGTTGGAACCGCTGGATGAGGAGACTACTAGAGGATATGACGTATGAGTGGACAACAATACAAAGAAAATATAAAGAAAATTCAACAAAAATGCACTTTTCTAGAATTATGAAAGAGCAGTGGACCAACCGCTTTCAGAAAGCAGGGGGAATAATTGCTACCCTTAACATATGTCAATATCAAGTTGATGGAATTGTAATTTTCATGAAAAATTGATTTTTGTAGTATTTTCTTTATATTTTCTTGGTATTGTTGTCCACTCATACGTCATAACCTCCAGTAGTCTCCTCATCCAGCGGTTCCAACATCAAAACTTTAAAAATTCATAGCTTTTGCATCGATTGTCCGATTTTCTTCAAACTTTCACTGATGTGTTCTAATAATGTTGCTGCTTTCACTCAATCCACATTGTTCTTGGGGTTTATCTTCCCTTGAAAGGAAAAGGAAAACGGTTAGTTATCACCTCCCTGGTTATCTACAAACCAAATAATGAACGGCAGAAAAAAAAAGTTTCGCCAATGGACCAGGCGAAGTGACTATACTAGGGTTCGAACTCATGTCTGCAATGGCCGAGCTGCCGCCCAGATTAACCGTAAGACGCTCTCTCTACCACGGGTGGGCATAATATTGCTGTAGTTGTTATTGCTCGTGATCCATCACTTGTTTCTAGCCTATAAAAATGACATCACCTAGAAACGTTTCACCCATATTTCTTTCTTCCTCAGTAACAGATACCTTGGCTGTATGGTTTTCAAAAGACTACTTGCCTCTGCGCTCTATTAATATTGATACATTCTGATCTACTATCTGTCTCTGTTCTGCCATGGACGTCACTGCCCGTTGGCGATCACTGATGCAGTGATCGCCTATAGAGGAACATTTTCTGTTCATTTCATTGACTTCAAACGAAAATGTGGATTGTTTTGGAGAAGCACAATCTAAGAAACAGCAAAATTAATAATTATTCATTGAAACTGTCTCCAAGAATCGTCCGGATGTATTAATATCTTTTGGAAGGTGAGTTTAGATAAATCAAACTAACTGCATCGAAACTAGACCAAAGTTTAGTAGCATATGACAGGTTTCTGCAATGAAAACAAAACGTAGAAACACGCACGTACACATTGTACCCAAAAGGGTTGTTTCGTAATGCTCGCATGAATGTCACCACACCGGAACGCGATGGAGTTTTCTTCCCCATTGTTGTGCTATACACCAACAATGTGATAATTACCTAGTAATCATACGTTGAGACCAAGGGTGGAAATGCGCCTTTCGAATATTATCACGTAATGTTAAAGCGAGGGGAAACAAGTGCACGTATGATATTACTTGAGCCACAAATACATCTAACGACCTATTGTCCTTACATCGTCAAATGCAATAGCCTTTTAGTCTGGCTTCTGAATTGTCATTTCCTGCGTTTTTGGCAGAGCACAAAAAGATTTATCAAAGATTTATCAACCCATTTGCTATTACTATTGGAGAATTAACCCCATCATGGACCTAAGGATATAGGAAGTTGTAAGGGATTGTATAAATAGAAATGAGTACTATAATGTTATATAATGTATAGGCAGTTAGAATCTGGAAATAAATATTCATTATTTGGAATTCATTGGACACACCTATTAGCGATAGTCGAGACTTAATGATTATGTCCTCATAATAGAGTAAAATTATGATAACGGACGTAACTGATTACCTGGTATTAAAGTCGAACAAAATATCTGCGCTTACATGCTTGTTTTTCGGTTATGTTTGTTTGTTTGTTTGTTTGTTTTGCGTCATCATCCACGTCAATTTCCCAACCATCATGGCCACTCCGTGATGGATTAATGAAAGGGAGGGCTGTTTTCAACAGAAATGGGTCAATTCCTAATGTATCTTTTTGTCTTCTTTTCAAAAGAGGAGACAACAAATCACTGATGATGAGTATATGGCTGCGCGGGAGATGATGGGGAGCGCCAAGTGCTCGAAAACTTCAGGCTTCTTTCGCCGTCGTTACAGGCCGGTGTGCATCAGGGAGACTCGTCATCGTTCCATTCCGAAAAGCCGTCTCTTTCTCCTAGTGAAAATAGTTTGTAACATTCTGTTTCCTGTCAGCGATTAAAGTGGGCCTTCGACCGTCACACCGAATCAAACGGGCAAATCTCACATCTCTCTCGGTCTGTGTCACAATATTGCCCGCGATCCTCGGCAGGGCGGCAATCTTGAATATCGTTGGCATTATGAGAAACCGAGATAGAGCGAGGGGGGGGGGGGGGGGGGAGGGGTGGGGTGGCGGCGAAAGAGATATACAGACAGTCAGATAGACCAATCACGTTCAGTTATAAAAATATAACAATGCTTTCAGGTTGGTTGCGATGACAGTTGCTTGACGACACTCATTGTATTCACCTAACTGCAGGAAACGCTAATCAAACCTGAACGCGTTGTTTGTAGTTCTGACTTGTTTGAGGTTGTGTGACTGAGATGTGGAAATGAAACTCACCGGCTCATGATTAAAACTTGACCATAATCTGGCGCACACATTACACACACTCACACACACACATACACACACACACACACACACACACACACACACACACGCACACACGCACGCAGACAGATACATATTCATACTTACCCACTACATGTATAAAGAAACACATAATAAGCGAGTTCGCCGCGGTTCCTGTGACGTTTAGACACACGGAAGAGAACATTTTTCATATTCATGATCTCTCTTCCGCATTTCAAATATTATATTGACTGCTAAAGGTTTTCAAAGTGATTAATCCGTATACAACAGAAACTTGGGCGGGGCGGTATGGCCTATCAAACATGGCGTGTGATAACTCTGAAATTATGAGACTCAAACTAATTGTTCTGATCATGACGTCAATTCTTCTCCGAGATGAAACTATACAAGTCTTTTTTTTCCTTCTTGTTTTTTTTTTTTTTTTTTTTTTTTTTTTTTGCTCCAGAACAGAAGCCATGCGTGGTGAAGCGAGGTACATAAACACTCCAATGGACAAGTGAACTTGAACACAGGACAATGAAATAGTGGAAAGGGGGTGGATAGCAAGAAAAGAAAGCTATGAAGATTAAAAGTATCACGTGTTTATTTGTTTAACGACGTGGTGATATATTAAGTCACAATCAAATGCAGCTCCAGTGAGGTGATGATGTCATCGCCTAACAAGTATTCCGCTGCCTTGTACACGAGTCTTTATAGTTTCACATTTTTAAACATTATTAAAAGATGAAATACAATAACTTTCTTCTCATGACGTTCCTGTTAGGCTTTAAATGATTTTATGACAATGGATTTTAAAGGTGGAGTCATAGTTATTATGATTGAAAATAGAATTGTTATGATAATTAATATGAACGAGTCTAGAGGGCTGTGGGATGAGGAATGACGTCAACACCTTACTTTACTGGCATATTTGCGACCTATAGCTGAATAAGTCTGAAACTTCAAGTTTCCATTACCTTAATTCTGCCTGATTTTGTCTCATTGATTCTTTCATTTTTTCTTCTGTATGGTCGAATCTATTCCCCGTCGTTAAAAGTCAAGTTGGAGATAAGGAAGATTAGTTACTTGGTATAAAGCCATTAGGTCTCTGGGACTGTTATTTTCAATGCATTGTTTTACCCTGCTAGAAGTGCTGATTACCGTTTGGAGAGGAAAGTGTGTAGAAAGGTATCGAGTCGGAAGTTCCTTACATTATGTTGAGGGTCTGATCTCAAAATCCCGATTAAACATGGCTTTAGTTTCGTTCTCTTTATCCACCTCCTCCTACTCTCCTCGATCTCTTAACTGATGAATCATGAGTCGCTTCGCTGTGTTACGTACTGCATAATTATGATCAAGCATTTATAGGCTATTTTTCTCATGCCCACAACTTTAAATGATGTTTAAAAATGACCGTGTTGGACATAACGTTTGGAAAGCCTGCCGACAAGTGCGAAACATAATGAATACTTGTGAAACGCTGCTGCATGTTAACTGTAATACATATAATAAAAATTCGTATACATACATAAACTGTAGAAATTCAATCAGTAAAGTAGAATAATGACGTAACATGGAATGTTATACATGTATTTTCACGTGTTGTCACAAAACACTTACATAAGTCACAATAAAATGTGCAATCAGCTAAACGAAGAGATGAGGTTGTTACTTCACAACCTGTCCATAACCGACTTCCTTGCAAATCGTCACTAAATGTTTGTTTTTCTTTTTTTTTAAATGACACGAAATGAGTAAACTATATGCCTCAGCCTCAACGCATTAAAGAGTTGCAATAATTCAGACATGACTGTTGTTTTTTTTTCTCTGTCTCTAAAGTGATCAGGTTGTATATAGTTATCATAAATCATCGATCATAGTGGCTTAGTGGATGAGACTCCTGACTCCCAATCGGAGGACCCGAGTTCGATTCCCTCCAAGTGCTCACGTCCTTGGACAGTTGGACAAGACGTTTTTACCTACCATGTCCACTCTCGACCCAGGTATATAAATAGGTACCTGGCAACGCAAGGGTAATGATAATGGCATGGCCCTCTAGTAGAGCAGTGGCAACACTGAAGAGGCTACCCTGAATAAAGAAGACCTTATTATTATTATTATTATTATTATTACATGTATTATTATTATTATTATTATTATTATTATTATTATTATTATTATTATTATTATTATTATTATTATTATTATTATTATCATCATCATCATCATCATTATTATTATCATTATCACCACCACCATCATCGTTATCATCATTATAAACGTTGAGTGCTGAGAGGCTATAACGCTATCATCATAATTTTTACCTAATATGCATCTGCAGTTGCTATCAACATAATGACTGATTTGTGAAAATGTGTGAAGGTTGTTGGACTCCATAACTTTCTTATCCCATAATCGGGTTAAATGAAACTAATTCTACCGTTTCGCGTGTTTGATTCAAATCCGTCTTTTAATTATAAACTCTTGAATCTTTCTCAGTTTCACTTTTATACCGATGAAGTTCATGTAATCTCAGATGCATTAGATTTGAAATATAGCAGTAGCAGCAGGGATTCTCCAATATCTTAACCTGAAACTGTAACATGAGTGTTTGAATAGGTGTAAAATATTACAGGTATCATCATATAGAGGACAACTTTCTAATGAACGCTGATCTATTTACGTCGGACGTGTGGGCTAACGATCTGCTTTTGGCTTTTCAGCTGATGGAAATTGTGAGTAACGTGCTCGTTTATTTTCAGTATCAATTAAGGAAAACAAATACGCCCCTCTTCATTTTCTGGGCCATGCCTTTTAAGTACACGCAGAAGGAGGGTGATAATTCTAGCCATTTTGTAGATTAGGTACTATCGCAACTCTATTTTTTCTGACTGGAAATCAGCTTGATCACGTAGCCGATATTACTTGCGAGGCATTTTCCCGCTACATGATTGTTTGTACTTTGTTTGGTTTTCACTTTCAGATCTCATCAAATAAACATAGAAATTGAGGCAATCTAGTCGTAAATGACGCATAATTGATGCGAGTTGGATGCCATCATAATTTCAGGCGATATTCTTCCGCAGGAATTTCGTTTGTTTGTATGTTTGTTTTGCCTTAAAATTTACCTGCTGGATCTCATCAAATGAGATTAATAGCCAGACAAACTGGTCGTAAACATGTTTAATTGATGGAAGTTATCTCATCACAAATTCAGGCGATATCTTGCACTACAATTCCCTCCATTGCATCTGTTTGTTAGTTTTTCCTTAATAAAATAAACCTTAAAATGGGTTAACTCGTTGTCACGCGAGCAAAACCGACACAAGATGAATAGACGGATGATATAATAAGTGTCTGTTTTCGCGTTAGTGCGGCCCACGTATTTTATTTTGGAAAGTATTTTTTTTAAAGAGGATTACGTCATTCTGGTATAGTACAGGTATACTTCCCTGACAACGATTCAAATTGAAATTGTATCATACAAACTAAAGGAAACAAAACTTGGGAATCTGTAGCATCTTCCCACCTTCCTGTGTTGCTATGGTGAAATTGATGCGTGACCAAACACAAACATACATAACAAGTCATCCACAATCTATCAGCCACTCATTCAGTCAATCAACCAATCAATCAATCAATCAATCAGCCAATCATTCAGTCAATCAATCAACTAATCAATCAATCAATCAATCAGCCAATCAATCAATCAATCAATCGATCGATCGATCGATCGATCGATCAATCAGCCAATCATTCAGTCAATCAATCAATCAATCAATCAATCAGCCAATCAATCAATCAATCAATCAATCGATCGATCAATCAGCCAATCATTCAGTCAATCAATCAATCAATCAATCAATCAATCGATCGATCAATCAGCCAATCATTCAGTCAATCAATCAATCAATCAATCAATCAATCAATCAATCAATCAATCAATCGCTTACAGTACACCATCACAGCAATACACTCAACAACGAGACGTTCAGTTCACGTGGTGGCTTGGATGAAAGTTTGGTCGTAAAATTGCTTCTGTCAACCAATCTGGTTTAGAAATCAAGTTTTTGGTAACAGAGGGCCATAAATTCCCACTTAATCTACCGATGTTTATTAAGTATTCGATGGTAGCATTGACACAAAGACAAAGAAGCAAAGACGGAGTTCGCAATATACCGTTCATGGTCAATATGAAAGGCGCCCCAATGCTCTGCACAGTGTGAAGAAGGGAAACGTCGGTAGTCAGTATCACTAGGTATAGAAGTCGCGACGCGTTTTCACAGTTAATTCTGAATAATTCCATTACGGAAGTTCCGCAATTTGATGCGAGCCTATGTTTTCGTAATGATTCTGATCAACACAAAGTGAGTTTCAAAGCGTCTCGTTGGTATAAAAATCATGTCCTCTTTAATACACAGGCAGCGATATAATTCATCGAGTCATTATCGGGACAAAGAGAACAAAGGCATGAGCGTAAACGTCCAATGAAAGCAAGTGAAACAATTTCAACAGACTGGCGAAAAAAAAAATGGAAGTAAAAAAAAAATCATTTCGATATTATTGTCACTCGAATGCCCGTAAATCTTTTGAATGGACTGAACATGACTGACAGTAAAATTGTCCAACTTCAATTTTCGAGTTTGAATCAAAGTTCAATCTTGTTTTTGTTTTTGTTTTTCTGTAACGACTCAAAACAGCGCGCTGACAATTCAAAATCATCAATGCCCACAAACACACAAACTTGTATATTTTCCTCTGTCTGTCTGTCTCTAGCTCTCTCTCTCTCGATATGTAAGTTATGATATCTATTTTCATATCTACAGGTATATCTATCTTTCTATAGGCCTGTGTGTGTGTGTATGTGTGTGATAATTGGTACAATAATATAAAGAATAGAACAGAACTAAAGAAATGTATCATGCTGTCAATACCAACAGTTTATTTGAAGAACACACTCAGTTTTCGGGCTCCTGATCCTGCCCTTTGTCAAGTGATCTTGAAAATTTGTGTGTTCTTCAAATAAACTGTTGGTGTTATAGACAGCATGATACATTTCTTGTGTTCTTTGCTATTTCTTATACATACATATGTGTGTGTGTGTGTGTGTGTGTGTGTGTGTGTGTGTGTGTGTGTGTGTGTGTGTATGTATAGAGAGGGAAAGAGAGAGGGAGAGAGAACGTATTATGTTTTCGCCTACTTCGGAGCTTTGAAATGCCGCCATCGCCTGCTGGTCAACATCTTCTACGGGGAAGCATTGGCTTGCCCTTAAAAGTTTCCACTTTTCACCTTTTTTAATGTTATTGATATTCGTTTGGGCTAAAGGTGACAGAAAAGTTGCGTGTGAAATTGTAAGAAGTATCAATTTCGAGTTACACATTTACACTCAGAAATTGTGAATAATTATAGAAATGTGTTTGTCTGACTAGTTAAAACAACTGTGCGCGCACACACACGCACGTACTCACTGGTCGTACTCTTGCTGAAATTCCTACAAACAGTGAGCAGTATGAGTCCACATCCGCCTTCCACGGGATGAATGCGTGTCCTTCTCAGAGCTTAGTTAAAGGGATAGTACAGTATTGGTGGAGATGAGAATTGGGCTTGTAACTTTTTGCGAGATACCGAGAAAACACTTATGATATAGTACAGAGCATACCATTTTAAGAGGAATTCAAAGTTTATTTGATGAAAAATCAGGTGTGGAATGAATGAAACATCCCAAAACAAAGTAAAAACAAAGTGATTGTAATAAAGTGTGGGTCCCACACTTTATTAGAATCGCTCTTTTTGGATATCTCAGCCACTTCAAAACCAATTTTCATCAAATAAAAGTTGAATTCCTCATAGAATTACATGCTCTTTCATATTTCATAAGAGGTTTCTCATTATCTCACCAAAAAAAATGTTAGAAACCTGAAAATTAGGTCTCAACCAAAAGTGTACGATCCCTTTAAGTATCACAAAAGATAAACAAGAGCGCTATCGAGTCCTAGTAGAAAAATGACACTTTTCAGCTATCCTACCCACGCATAGCATTCCCGACTTGGGCTCTTGTGTTTATAGAGCAAGGGTACACCTTCTAATGACATTTTCTCTTCTATTATTTTTTCGTGTCCCATATTAATTTCATCTCTCCGATATCAAGATTGGCCAAAACAGTTGTTTTTGGCTGTTCAAACCACACCTTCCTAAACATACTCCGTCTCACCCACACATTACCACAAACAACATGAAAAATAAACAGAAAGTCCAGGATTTCCCTCTTCCATCCAATAATGAATAAACAGGTCTCAATTTTTTCACTTCTTAAAGATAATATAAAGTTTTGGTACCTCAAAAAGTTTCCCTGAGTTTTCCTAGTCTTAGTTTTGTGTTTCAGGTTAAAGTACCTTTTCATATAACTAACACTGTGAGACTTACTCGCCCCAAAGTGTTCTCATGTCTTAGTAATCATGCAGTAATGGTTTCGTACCAGAGCAGAGCGGGCTCTGAAAAATTCGAACGAGCCGTTGGTTTTGACTCGACACGGTACCGCAAGAATCAATATACACGTATTGTACGAAACCATTATTGCATGATTACTAAGACATGAGAGCACTTTGGGGCGAGTAAGTCTCACAGTGTTAGTTATATGAAAGGTACTTTAACCTGAAACACAAACCAAGAAGGAGGTCGTAGGTTCGAATCCTGCTCGAGTATGTACGCCCATGATTTTTTTATCATGGCTACTACTAAAAAACACTGATCAATTCAGTGCTTATTTTACGTCGATGTAGGGCAATTTGTCAATCAGTTGCAATGAAAACATCTCGACGGAAGAAATTCATGAATTTGAAAGACAAAGAAACTCAGGGAAACTTTTGAGGTACCAAAAACTTCATAATGTTATCTTTAAAGATGCAGTGCATCCAGGTAATTATGTTAGTCTGGAATTAAGTGCAATTTAAGTACAGCAAGCAATTATTTGTACATTATCACTGAGGAAAAAAATTACTGAAGGATGCTTCGGTGTTTTAAACAGAGTAAAGGGGATGCCGAGGATCACGTTCACTTCTCCGTTGTTCACTGCAAGGCAGCTCCATGTCGACTGTGAGATATTGGGATCAAATTGATTATTTAATGATTTCATAGGTATTTTCCCTTGTCATCAATTAACGACAGGAATATGATTAATTATCAGGAGTATATCTCCCCTTCTCTTTCACACACACACACATACAAACACACACACACACAAAACACACATATAATCATAAATGTACTTATATATTATACATCATGCATTACGTATTATACAATATGTAATATAAATCATATATCATATGTACGCTGGACACATACACACACGTAATACGACATATGATATGTAATATAATGTATATATTATATATCACTTATCATATATCATATTACGTGTGTGTGTATGTGTGTGTATAAGTGCATATACATTTTGAATATCTATCAAAGCATCGTAGAAACATAGGGCCTCCAGTCAACTTCACCTACAGTAAAACTCACAATACTCCAAAAAATTTACTTTGTCAAAGAAAAAATCTACCTCGGGTAGATATACAAGCAAATGCTAATTCTATATTGCCATATTGTGATCATCAAAAATTCACCATGAGTCAAAGGATTCTCTCCGATCCCTTATGATTGGACTCGGGTCACAGGAATCACACCCAAACCTCTCATGCACTCATCTATTCCCCGAGGAGCACCCCACCACACCTTGAATTCTAACCACATCAATGTACTGCTCCCTCTCAGCTGTGTTGTCCATTCACACATCCATGCAGGGACTTGAACCTTGGACCTCCTTGTAGAAAGTGACCGAACCACTCAACTATGACAACTTTTTCTCGATATATGTCTGGCATCATGAACATGAAATTTGGTTTGGAGGATATTGCTTAAGAGTGTAAAGAACAACAGAAAATAAATCCATTACCTTCTTAATTTTTCTGTCTTTCCTCTCTCTTTCTTTTGGTTACTTTTTTGTACCACCCTGGTTACACAAAAAACTAACAAACAAACAGACACACAAACAAAGCACTTTCAGACAAATCACACATGTCTTCGGTCTCTTTTTTACACTGAAGTCATACCTGGACGCACTGGCCCAAACTTTATTGCAATATTGCTTCCCTAATAAATTAAAAGAAATAATTGACTTTGGAAAGAGCAAACAAGACAAAAACAAACAAAAAATCCAAACATAATAGATCAACAACAGTTGAGAAAGGAGCATTGGTGAAGATGAAAGTAACAGGGCTCTAAATCTAGAAAGAAGAAAAAAAATAACAAATGTACAGCTACAACCCTTCAATGACGATAAGACACAATATCTACAATTCTGTATATGTTGCAACTATTTTTTTTTTTTGTCCGAAACTGTACATTTTACACAGACTTTCATACAAGAATATTTTTTTTTTTCCGTTTTGCTATAGCATTATTCATAGTCACACATTATTTTTTTTCAAGTCACAAAAAATACTTCTAAAGGTGGCGGAAAAAAATCACGACACGTTTCATCGATAAAAATCTGTCGACTGCTTCTGAAATCAAGAATGGCTGACAATCAAGTAGGAATAATTGATTACATGAGAGAAAAAATTCTTTGCCAAGAGACAGAATGGCGGTCAAACCAAATTATAGTCATCAGAAATTTGAGCTGATTTCATGGGAAGCATTCACTTCTAAAAACCCAGAGAAGTGCCGAGTACTATTTCTATTCAAGGATGGACATTACACCCCTGGACTCTTTTGGGGTAGAGACACAATATGCGTCTGTAGCACTTCAATCTGATACCATTCGATTCTCTAATTCTCTATTGTAAATTACCTTTTTCAAAGATGCATGCACCTTTTTTGCATTTTCTCATATTCACAAAAAACATTTCAAACTAATGGTGTCTGCAACTTTGCGACACAATCTCTCAGTCTGCTCATGCTCAAGTAAGATTAAACTGGTCCAAAAATTGACCACTCTATGATTAGGATGGAAAACATTATGGGATATGTCACTGATAATAACACGTGGAATAGCAAATTACACACACACATACATACAGAAATCCATATTCCACAATTTCTGCTTGGCATACTGTCTCGTGTTGATATCAACTGCTACCGCATCGTGTGGACAAGAAAGGAAGAAGAAAATACTAGAACGACAGCATCGAAAGAAAAGAGGAACAAGAGATGTTTTTTGGCGAGACAATTTTAGGACAGAGGAAAAATAAAAACCCTGAGTTTAAACTGAAGATGATACCAGGGATGAGACGGAGGGACATCATCCCCTGGCAGTGCCATCACATTTATCAACGTCAACAGACAATAACGACTGCATGATTGACAGATGATAGAAAGAAAAAGGGTGTTTAACAAATGAAATAATATACAGATGGGAAAAAAAGTACATGGGATATGTCTATCTGACAACACTTAATCTTAATTTTCTACAAGAAACATTTCTAGAAAGAAAAGGACACAAAAATCATGGTTTTGGTCACAATGTGTCTTAGGAAAACAAAGAAAGAAAAAAAAAATACTGTTTCATAATTCTTCATCATCTAGGAAATGTCAAGTGATTAATTCTTCATTAAATCAAGTAAACACAAATAGGAAAAATGCTACATTGTCCAATTTAGGGCTGAATATGCACTAGGCAAGATCTCACGCTATCGTCACTCGTCATCGAACTGGACGAGCTGGAGTTCGCACAAGAAATTTACACCAAAACACATCCTCTCACGAACTTCAAGTGTAAGTCATGCATGACAAAGCTTCTAGTTTAATCTCTGACTTCAAAGCATCTGATTTGGTGAGGTGCAGTGTATGCTCACTCCTGTGATCAACGGTGGGCTGTAAGATGTGTAACACATTCATATATGCACTATCACTGTATTTTTAACACACTCACACATAATTTAAATTATCCACAGTTGGCTTAAATTGAAGAAAAAAAAAAGAAGAAAACTCACTCAATTTTTTTAATATCAATATATTTACAATCATGTATAGATATATGTATATTTTTCACTTCCTTAAGTTACATTTTGCAACAATACCATAGTCTACTTCAAAATAAGTAAAATCTTCTGTGGATTGAGATGCTCTACTGAGATTTACAGTAGCTCTATATTGTCCAGTGGTCACTACAGTACTCAGTACTAGGCTAAACGGTCAGCAACTGACCACATAATGCATTGGCTTGCACATAGCATAAGTGGATGTGGAATCAGTGAAACCCTGTTTACATCTATAATAATTCACTCTAAAGTCTAGAATAATGATCATATGTTATGATTTCAAGCACAAGATTTTCTCTCAAGTCAAAGGTGGTGGTCTTATAGATATCCACAAAGCATCTGTTTCTCTGTTTTGTACAAAAATCACACAAGATATGATTTATAAAAAACAAAAACACATAATCACACAGAAAAAAAAAAAACCAAAAACATCCTGGCTCATAACAAATTAGAACACAGTCACCTGGTATACTATCAATCTCTAATAAAAAAAACAGTGAACTAATCACATAAACCTACGTATTCGTGGCAGATTATTTTTTGCAATGGGGGGGGGGGGGTTAGCAAACATATACTTGGGAGAAATGTTTTTGTTGGAGTGGTAGTGTGGCATAGCACAGGAAGAGGGGCAGAACAGGTGGGACAAGGAACAGGGATTCCAATGGAAATAGAACTTTGGGAAGAAACAAAGGAAAAGAGGATACAATAAAAGGGATTGGGTGTGGGGTGTACCTATATCAAGATGGCGGATAGTTCAGTCTGTATAAGAAGTTTTCTCGGAGATTCGGTGGGCACAGAAATTCAAACAAATGTTAGAGAGTTTTTCAAATCGACGGCAATCCACCGCCTCCAAGAAAGGGCAGCTCTAATCCATTTGGAAAAAAAAAAGCTCTTCTGATCTGTCATCAAAATGTAGCAAGTACTTTGCAAATTTTTACGTCCATAAGAGTTGATAAGCACAGAAAAAAAAAAATGTTTCATGCAGAGAATGCTCATAAAAAATTTACATCTATATATGCAACGTTTGGGAAGATAAAATCTATCTGATGCAAGTGAAGATATGATAAGAATGCTGAATTTCTCTGCCACAACGTCAGCTTGAGAACAGCTGGAACAAGTCCCATCTGGGCTAAAATACATGATCGCCAGAATATGATAAGTCATCCGGCGATATGATTATGCATTCTCCTGCACAGCAGTGAGAGGGGGAATGCAATATAAAGTGAGAAAAAGAGAGGGATTGAGAGCTTGAAAAAAGAAAGATGACTGAAACCTCTCATTACTTTCACAGCACAGGTTGGCCGATCAATTCAAACAGTGTCCAAACCTGATCCCTGCCTGTTGCCAATTTGAATGATTCACAGTAATAGTGTACAGATTTGTGGGCTTGAGACAACCCAAGGGATAAGAAAATACTATCGGAGAGAGAAAAAACAACAACGATGAAACACGGACTCCAAACTCCCTACAATGGTGCAGGTAAATGTGTGAGAAAGGGCTGTTTTTCATTCCATTTTTGGAGATAGTTATTCGTGCATAAAACGGCAAGCATTACAACATACCTCTACTTCCCACGTCAGAGTACCTCTTAAAGTAAAAGAATCTGCATAGTGTTCTGGCAAGTCATGACTGTATCTGAATGAGGAAAAATCAGGCGGGTATTGCCGGCTTTGATGGATCCACATCACAGCCGAATCACCCAGAAATTTGTCACGTTCTTAATCAATAAAACATTGGTGACCCTTTCAATTTTCTTAACATCTCCCCACCTCCCCCCCCCCCCTCCCACCTTCCAGGCTCCTGCTCCTATCCCTTTTGAAACTTTGCTGCTGTTCACTGAATTAATCAAAGTATCTGGTGATCCAAGTGGTCAATTTCATGGTTAATGCACAAACATGCCATGAGAGTGGCAAAGAAGGAGGTCTCCCTTGCTTATTGTCACGTGACTGGTAGAAGGGAGGTGGCTTCGGTGGATTATTGAGTATTGGTTTGGCATGATTTCCTATAGTCGTCAGAGCTCGTCTGAGGCGTGTGGCCATGATCACTACAGGCAATTATGAAGGAAATGATGGAGCAGTGCTGGTGCATAAAAACGTGAGCCAATTTCTAGGACGACGTACTTCTGACATATCTTTTTCGTCAGCTTCAGGACAACAAAAACCCACCATGACACCAATGTGCCATGGGTTAATATATCAATAACATGTAGCACGTCATATAATGACAGATCTGAGTGGACATCACAATGAAAAATGCTAATGGCGACTGACGACACCATAGTTATGCTATTTTGACTAGAGACGGCTTCCTGATTACAGCTTGCACACGAGATATAGTGGTATCGTTACAGGTGTAAATAAATACAAGCAAGTGAATGGAAACATTTTGTAACGCCATCTAATTGAGGAATAATGAAAAGTTGAGATAACATCTACATTGTCACTAATTATTCCTCCTATTTAAGTTAAATATATAGAGTTCTCCCTCTTACCCATCCTTGCACGTGGTAACTTTGGTATGTCCAGAAAAAAAAGATAAAAAAAGACAGAAGCAAATTCTGCCAGTAGCACAAACCTGGCATTATCGGTGCGGTGATTTCAGCTTAGTTGGTAAGTTTTAGGCATCTACATTTCTGCACAATTTCAACATCTTATCGGCTAAATTACTCTCGCTGTCTGACGAGGGCGCACCTGTGATCTGATTCAACAGACTGTGTCAAAAGTTCCATACATGCTGCCAAAACTCTTTTGCCTGTATGTACAGTGCATGACCAATGTCTGTAAACTTGTGGAAAAAAAATCTGTGTGTCAAACATTAAAAACAGTGCATATATACATCCATTTACAAATAGAATTCTCACCGAGTATCAAAACAGAGCTCAACTACAGATCTGATGTCAATAGTCCAATCCAGATTTCAATTCTGAAAATTAATCCTCTACTTTCTTGTCTGGAGGGTGGGAAATAACAGCACACTTTTTTTGTTGTTGTTGTTGCTTTATACTTGGTCAAGCTTCACATAAAAGTATTTACATCACATTAAAACATTTATAATGATTCAGCGAAGCAGCTTCTTGCGCCACGAGGGAAAATATAAACAATTGCTCCTCTCTGACAAGGTCATCGAACCCTTGGAGGTTAGAGAAGAATATCGCAAACACAATTACAGAAAGCCATTTCCAGAAAGTGTCCTTTTTTTTTATGTCGTGACACTGACGTCACAATCGAAAAGAGTGCATCGCCTTCTACCCGTAGGGGGCGTTCTCCTTCTTGACACAGTCATCTGAATTCGTCCAAGCCTCGCTCAGTTCAAAACTTGTCCATTGTATCCAATCCATTCAACAAGTCTTCCATCAGAGAAGCAAAGACGGGACGGCGTTTTGAGACTCGCTTCCAGCATGCGCGTGAGTGATGAAAGGTCGATAGACTTGAGAAGTCGCTGAGCATTCACAACTTCTCCATCGATCTCTGCACGTGTCTGCATAGCCCTGTGCATGATTTTTTGTTTTGTTTTGTTTTCTTTTGGAGTCCTGCACACAGATTGTGCAGGCTCTGACTTTTGATTCACCCCCGAAATAAAGTTGTGTGATGCCAACTCCACCACACTCCCTTCACTGCCAATGTACACTGACTGCCCAATACAAACATCAGGGTATTTCTCTCATTTCCTTTTGGCAGTAACTCATACAAATGTTATTTGTTTTCATTACTATTATCATTGTGTCAGGTAACTGGTGACTAATGCTAACAAAGAAATAGATGAATGCGCCCCTCACACTGACAGAAACGACCTAGTGGTCAACTCATCAAGAGCCCTCTCAGATTGGAGAACTCTTTAGTGAAAGTGATACCTACTTGATGAATGTGTTTAAAATACTTTTAAAGCTTATCAATGTTTTTTCTTTCTTTCTTTTTTTGGAAAGTCTAATTATATGGAGCAAACAATGTGCATTTGAGGAAAATTCTGATGCAGCTATTTCAATCATGTAGCTCATTGGTAAACATAAAATGTTGGTTTTCATCCCTTAAAAAAATGGATACTACCACTATATTTCTCCACACAGCTTGCAATAGATCTATGATAACATGCTATTTAGCATGAAGAAAAATCATGTACAAATTATTATCTGATATAAACACTATTTGCAGTTCAATCCCAATATTGAAAATATAGGATTGAATGCTCTCTTTACTTTTTGTTATTCTTGTTGTCTTGTTTTTCTCTTAAATGCTGCCAGCATGCAGACATTACTTTCCTTGACTGTAGTTTAACACTCACTCCACTTAAATCATTGGCATGCTAATATATATATACCACACAAGTGGGTATCCTTGGTTCATTTCCTTTTCCTGTTCAAAGCCATATTGTCCTATTTATCATTAGTGATATTCTTGTTTTCATCCTTACTCGCATTCTTAAAATAACCGCTTTCATCATTACTAATACTTCTATTATGACAGTGAAGTTTTCCACTTGGTGTTATTTGTATAAAGATGATGTGTACATTTTCATTTTGTATTGGGTACGAAGTTATGCATGAACCCGGTATGAAGAAAAAGTTTATGTTGGTTGATCAGCATGTGCGCGCCTGTAAAATGGCTGCAACTGGCTGGAACACTCCCCAGGGAGTGGAGAGTGAGCACTGTCGGTGCTGGTTGGAAATGATGTATCCAGTGACCGGGGTGCTAATCGTCTGTAAAGCGCATTGAGATACTTAACAAGTGTGAAATGCACTTTATAAAAACTAGCTATTATTATCATTATTATTATTATTATCATGAACCACCCATCATGATTGTAGTTTAAGAAGCAAATACAGAGCGCAAATACATTATTTTAGATTGAATAGTGATTGTCCTACAAATTAACAAGCTCTTCAATTAATGCATTCACTTGTGTGACACTCTTGAACAGTGAATCGTCCTAATAATATATATGTTCTTCAGTTAATACATTCACTTGTTTGACACTCTTGAACAATGAATTGTCCTACGAATAAACAAGTTCTTCAATAATTGTATTCACTTGTTTTGTATGTCTCTTCTTTGTTTTGGTTTCTGGTGATACAATGAGTACTACAAGTGATCAATTTGGTCTCATAGCATTCCACTCTTCAACTTACATCTAATATCACATGCTGCCATCAAGTAGGTGTTATTCTCATTGCGACATGTAATGCTGATGCAAATTCCACCCCAGCGTTGGGCAAATACTAATTAGAAAATGAATGCCGAAGACATGGTCATAGGCTAACCCATTAGCCAAACCATTTATTCACATTAGATTACAATTTGATCTGCCAATTCCATCTATGTGAGAAGATGGCATATGATATTTCAAGGGCTCCAAATGCGAAATGAATTGCTCCACTCCACTGAGCCACGTACCTCCAACATTTGTACATTGTGGAGTGATTACAACCAATCATCTACTATTATTACTGCGACTATTACACAAAATACTTCATTAGGCACACCCCAATTTCGATACTGATGAGGCAGAACACGCTAATTTTGCCATTCAGAGTTGGCGAAGGAAGATTAAAACTTCATCTGTCAGGAACAAGATGGCATGATTGAAGTAGATGCTCTTCAATAAAATGACTTCTCAATTCCCATCTCTTCTAAACGACATCATTTAAGGACTCAATATGAACAGATCCCTTGCACCTTGAATGACAGATGCTGGAATTATTTGTAGCGTAAGTGGAAGGGGGGTGGGGGCGGTGGAAAGAATGTTTTCTTGTGTGCCAATCAAGAGTAATTGTACCCGGCAATGATGAGTGTGCTAATTAGCCATCAGTTCAGCACACTCCAGTGTTTTATGGATGCTCTATATAAGGCCCAATTAATTCTGAGCTATGGAACGTGATCACTTGCATAGTACATGTACACATCCACCAACACGAAGGAGCCTTTTTCAGGTGATCAAGGGCAGGCATTGAATTTTTGTGGTTCCTTTCTATGATGAACCATTACTGTTTGTTCATACTGTCATGTCAGCCAGTCAAAGAAGTGGTAAAGACCATCTTTCTCAATATTTATTCATTCATTTTTTAATCAATTAGACACCAAGTCTGAATTTGGCAGGCATTGTTTACCATGGTAACGCTTCATCACATGCCTTCACCTCCTTTCCAAACTATGCCGGCGACAAAAATGTTGTCTACCATCACCATTCACATCAACCCAGCACTGTAATATTGAAAAGATTTCACAGTCAACCAACCTGAAAGACTGAACACTATCTTGTAAAAATAGTTCACAGTCATGTAGGGTGTGAAGTCATGTGGCCAACTTAGCATTATCATGTAGGTTCTGTGTGGTACCAACTTTTGAATCGTGACAGGACATAAAGATATTTTCTACTTAAAAATACAATTGTAAGTTGACAGTAGGCAGAGAGCATAAGTTTAAACCATTTGTTTTGTTTCTATAGAAGTATGCACACATTTGCTTTTGATAGCTAATGCAGGAAATCCATTGAATACTGAAGTAATAATCTAGAAGATTATGATGTATACACACATTGAAGCATTTCACATGAAGAATTGCAATCCTTACTTTGATAATTTCTTCTTCTTTTTTTTTTGTTAAATTTGAATCTTCTAATGAAACAAAGGGTCACTTCATTTGAGCAAAAAAAAAAAAATAACAATAATGAGTATTCTAGTTTATATAGGTTGCCACCAACATCTGCAAATTGCCATCTACCACTGAACACAGAAATCTGAATATGTAAATGGTTCAAACATTCTTTTAGGGACAATGTACTTTTCTCTCAAAGCCTCTAGACAAGCTCTGTACAATGCAGTCATCACACACATCTAAAAATTACAACTAGCTATCTTTTCTATTTATATTCTTGCTTAACTCTCTTCCTTCACTGTACTTTCCCACAAAATATCAACAACATACTTTAATTTGAAGCCACAAACTGCTAACGCATCCAGTTGAAAACCAACACTATTCACAGTTTTCCCCAAAATGATAACTCTTAATTTCATTGGAACTTACGAGCAACTTTCAAATTGTCATAAGCACATATCGATTGTGATTAACTGTCCCAGATTTATGCATGAATATACTGAAACATACATAATTCATAAATTAGCACAATGTTTGCAACAATCACTTTCATTCAGAATGGTCTATGAATGTACTTGGGTGTAATGTAAAACTCTTGACAACTTAAAAAAAAGTTATCATTTTCGTCGTTACTCTTACATAATAAATAAAAGAATTTAAAGTGTATCAAACATCCAGGACAGGTGAACAAAAAAAAAAAAGAATAACCAGGGCTGGATGGGATGTTAGGTTCCATGGTGAAAAGGAAGAGATGATTGAGAATATGACAAAGGCAATGACAGCTGAAGCGGAATGAAATGACAAGACGGAAGGACAAGTGAAAATGACTTCTGGTGGTCGGTGACGTTGTAAGTGAAAGTGAAAAATCATGTCATATGAGGACGAAAGGAAATGAATAATCACAACGATGAGCAGACTACAGAAATGGACTAAATGAACAAACAAATGAAAGCACTGTTGATCAGAAGTATTCTAAGCGGGCCCCTGGGAATCATTTTTTGTCTCTGTTTTTTTTTTTTTTTTTTTTTTTTTTTTGTGGTGATGAGAAATTGCACAATTGTGCAGTAAACTGCACAAGTAGAGACCACACAGTGAGCATGGGACCGCTATGAATGACTTAGTCAGTTAGCGAATGTTCAAGCATGAATGGTACACGACAAATGATCACACACACACAAAGACAAAAAACATTCACAAAAAAGACAGAAAAATAAGCTCTCTCCTTAAATTTAAAAAAACCCCAATAAATCTTTAAAAAATGCACTATTCATAGTGTAATAGATAAAAGTGACGGAACAAAAAAAAAAAAAAACATGTGGGAAAGCTTACATGTAAAGAAATGTCAATCAATTACGGTAACAATAAGAGGTCAACATCCATCAACATTCCAAAACTAGACTTATTCAAATGCAGGAACAGAATAATGCTATAAAACTTTGTTCAAATGAAGATTAAAATACACTGCCAACTCCACAAGATCACCATGCATCTATTCAGGATATGGGCACAATTCACATGGAAAAAAAAAAGTGAATTGGAAAAAAAAATAAGAAAAGGTAAATAAGAATTTACAGAAGAAGTGTGAAAAGGGGAAGATGGAAAGAATGGAAGATTATATACGAATATGTTCTGTGAGGAAAACGCTTAATTTCTCATTGATTTTTATATTGATATGAATATAAATGTCATGCCCACATGGAAAGATTAATCCTAAATGGACCGATCTCTTTGCAAGTTCTGAAGTGTTTACCGTTTTTTGCTTACTGTTTTTGTATGCTTCCTGGCATTTGTAGTAATTTCATTTCACGATATCTCTAGTTACATTGTGGTAAAATATGATTCTACATATAGTGGAGTTTCTCTTTTAACTCTGAGCCATATCAGACTGAAAGTTCATATTGGATTTAAAATGCTCTCTAATGAATGGTAAGTAGCAGCAGTAGACAGGGGGTTCATTTCATGAAAGTCTTATGAGAGTTTTTTGATAAGACACAAGTATGAGAGACTTCATGAAGTGGATTTTAAAGTCTCTCACAGCTACATGTACATTTGAGCGACTTTGGCCATTCTGAGATTTACGTGATGATTTCACGAAACAGACCCCAGGTTCTAGTAGGCCAAGGGTTAAGAATGAGAAAAACTATATCCTTGATATTTCCTTTTACAATAAATTTCCTTCCTCTTACAATAAATTCCCATTCTTTTTAGTTTCTCCTATTTTCCTCTCTTTCACTATCTATTTCTGGGAAGGAGATGTGATCTTACCACAAAGACAGAAGAAGGTGTAGGAAAGCAGTTCAAAATGACTGAAATTTGGGTGCTAACGACGCAACTGGACAAAGAAGGACAGAAAAAGGTCACTGCTAAAAAAACAATACGACTTTGCTTTGAGACAATCACATGATGATAACAGAGGATGACAATTAGTTTTGAGTGGAAATGACAATTGTTTATGGGGTTACTTTTGTTTTGTCGAGTTGTTACTTGGTGTTGCTGGGGGGTGGGGGGAAGGGGGTGTCGGGTGGGTTGGGAGGGTTGGGAGGGGAGAAAGGGATTGGGGTGGGGTGGGGTGGAGATGATAAGAGGTGGTGACATTTAATGGGGGCGGGGTCATTTTAGGGGCCACACCTGTCCGTTCAAGGATGCGTGCTTCCGTTAATACCTTGGAGTCGGCTGACGACCTCACTGCGGGAGGAGCTGCTGCTGCGATCCACTTCCATCTCAGGTGACATGTTGTCTGCACAGCGGGGAGAAAAATAAAAGAGAATAATCAGGGTGAATGAATGAATGAATGTCAATGCCATGATGCTCTGGTGCTGTTTTTGTTGTTGCTGTTGTTTTTTTTTTTTGCAGTCGTGAGCCACCGAAGTGACCACTTTCTGCAACAGAATACAATACAGTAGAGTGTATACGCCATATATTTCCGGAGTCAATGTTTTTGAGAATCAGGACTTCCCACAAATTTTGCAAGTGGTTAAATTCGCGATCATGGAGTGCAACAATGAATGGAGAAATGAACGCATGCCCGTTACATTCATGTCGGGGAGTCAGAGTCAAAATTTTAGAGAGTTGTTAACTTTGCGATTAGCACCGGACTCGTGACATTCATAAAGGTAAAACCCCTGTGAAATATATGGCGTATACAGAATGGAGTGTACTGTGAGTCACAATAAAACATGGGTAAATGTTAAGAGTGTCGGTTGTTTTCTTCTTTTTTTTTTGGGGGGGGGGATTTCATGTTATCCACAGATGAACTCACATGTAATTTTTTATTCTCAGCATTTGAGACATGGCTAATCTTGTTTTCATAAATTACATTACATTGATGTCACGCAAAATCTTCCCACTGTTGTACCCACTAGTGAAATTGACACTTATCAAACTTAGCAAGAGAGTCAGAAGACATCACATGCAGTTAATCACTACATCAGCGTGTTGTGATGGCACAAATTGAGGAGAAAAATAACACGGCACACAAATAAAGCCACTTGGATATTTTTGGCGTAAAAGGCGGATCACGCTTTGACTGAAGAAAATCCAGAACATGTGATATGTTTGTCCGCATAAACTTTATGCTCTTGTTCTACACTGGGGGTGGGTAGCCTACTAAGGTTCGACCTTCACAATTGTTCAAAATTCCCCTTCACTGGGGCTCACAAATGTCAGTTAGTTTTCCTGCCCAGCTTTGGAAGTAGACAAATAAAGCCATTCAAACTGCCTATCTTGTGTGGGTATCGTTGCATAATTAGGCCACCCTGTTGCTGAAGTTGATGGGCTGATGTGTTACAAGCTGCATACAGACCCCCACCCACCACATCTCTGGCAGTTGGCCAGCTGACGCAATGATTACGTTCCCAGCGGCTAGCTCAAGGTTACACACTCATTATTACATGACTAAACATGTAAACACACTCAGCATTTGTCTCATTCACATTCATAATTCCTTTTTTTCTCTCGCTAACAATCTCACCCCACAACCACACTTAACTCATAATATCATTGCATCTGTTTTCCCAAGTTTTAAATGAGTTACATTGGCAGTGAAATTTTTTCTTTTCTTCCTCTTTGTGGCATATAAAATTGGTCAGTATATCTGATTATTAAAATGAAACAGGATCACATCAAATTATTTGGAGAATGGGATATATTTCAAGCAAATTTGATACTCTATTCTCTCCTCGCTAGCCCATATAAAGTTTATCTGTTTCGTTCCTTTAATCATTAGTCTCGCTTCATACATTTAGAGGAGCTTTTACAGCTTATCGACAACAATCATTTCACTGGTATACCTGTTGTGTTTACTATTATCTTTGCCATTGTGTCTGTCTGTCTTTTGTTTCTTTTTGTCTACTGTCGGATAAGCCTTTCTCCACAAATCGTGACCAAAGCTTGAAACTACAAATTGTGAAGCTCAAGTAATAATTGATTAGAGATGGAGGCCCTCTGTACTGGGAAGCTTTATGAAGCTCGGTCGTCAATAGCAACAGCTTTCACTATTCACTTGCTCACTGGCCAATGAGGTTGTCCATCGAGAAAGACGTGAATTGAATTTTCTTTTTCAGAGTTGGCTTTTTGCTCTGTTTTTACACGAAAAAAAAAAATGACGAAGGGAACAGCACTGGATTGGCAAATATGTGATACCGGACTGATACAGTATGTGAGATCAAGGAGGAGTTTCCTTGCGGCAAATTCAATCGCCATGACGATAACTTACAACAACTTTCTCCAGAATAACTTTCTCTAATTCGCGTGTCTTCACGGCAGGAAATGAATTGTCATGCATTTTTCCCAAGAATTTGAGTACAAGGAAGTCCTTGGGCTAAAATTGCTTCACAAACACAGCCCTCCCTAAGTTTTTGTTTCCCCTGTCATTCTCCTTCTGACTCTATAAAAGCATCCCCTTGCTCTCCCTTGCTCCCACTCTCTCTCCTCTCTCTCTCCTGCTCTCTCATTTTCTCTCATCCTCTCTCTTATTCTCTTTCTCTCTCATGCTGTCTCATTCTCTCTTTCTCTATTTTTTTTTCTCTGTCTGGGTGCGTTTTTTGCAAACTTTTTCGAGGTAGAAACATGATTTTGAAACCGTATTTTGTAGTTTGAATTTTGCTATAAACGGTAGTCTTGATTACAAACTCAGGTTTGACACGTTGTTTTGAAATGCACTGTGAAGGTGCAATACAAAACCATGTGTCACTGGAAACAAGGTTTTGAAAGTCTTATAACTGCAACTGTGATTTGAAACACTGTTTATGTGATGTCATAGTTGTGCACACCCTGTTTGATCAATCTAATTGCCAAGGGACGAGCTGAGCATAATGAGATGCACAATGGCACAGTCCGAGCGAGCCAAAAATGTGCTCGGAATGATCTCTTTCAGAGCACATTTTAAAACCGTGTTTCTCTGTACGCAAAATCTTATAAATGCAACCGAAGCCACATCCTCTGCAAAATTCCTCCAGCCCCACTCACCTTTCTCGTACACATCCTGGCAGCTGGGCCGGCGGTCCCCTCCATTCAGGGCCCGCAAGGGGTCCTGAGCGGCCTGGATGGGCTGGATGGTCTGGATGGGTGGGCTGCGGCTGGGCTCCTGGTCTGACAGGGATCCCTTCATGGCCTTCTGCTGCTGCTGCTGCTGTTGCTGCTGCTGACTGGATGACTCCACTTGCTCCTGCAGTCGTCTTCTGCTGCGCTTCTCCTTCTTCAGACGACGGATAAGGATAGCTGAGGAGGGGGGAAGGATGGGGGATGTCAAGTGAGAAAAAAGCACCAAACTTTCAATAAATCTTCATTTCTGCTCAGTTTAAAAAAGAATTGATTGATAGAATCCTACATGCAAGCAATCAACATTTTTAGATCATCTTGTTTCTGTCCAATTATAGAGAGCAGCTTTTGAAAAAATTGTTCACAATTCTGGTGTAGCTGCATAACTTTTTTCCATCCAAGACCTCGTCGGTCTATATCAACTAACTTGACAAAAGAGGATATAGTTATGAACTGGATCTCATGTTTTTGAATTATCCTCAAAACCCCGTGCCATGTGTGTTGTCCTAGAGTTGTAGAACAAGCGATTCTCTTATCTCTTTTATATTGCAGAGAACAAGGAAATCTATTCAGATATCCACAACATGTGTTTGGGTTACTTAAAACAGAGAAGTTGGGTTATTCAAAACAGCAATCTCTTAGATCTCCTTGTCAAGACACAACAATGTGGCAGGCAACGTTGCGGGATGGACTAGAAATTATATGAACATATATCACATATCATACCTATCTCTCTCTACTCATCTCCATATACACATATACTAGTATACATATATTTCTGTGTGCGTGTGTGTGTGTGTGTGTGTGTGTGTGTGGGTGTGTGTGTATATAATATATGAATACATATAAACACGATACCAATAAAGCTAAATATATTCAGTCATATTGATATGTTAGGGTTGCAGGAAGAGTGAAATTTTGTTCTTTTTTGCATGGCCTAATAAGACAATCATTCTTACTGCATATCACTGGATGAAATTTGTGAAAAAAAAACACAAAAACTTAATGACAGTAAACTGTGAGTGAACGCACACTGACTACCACAAACAATAGCCTGAGAACGGCCTCAGAGTACAAGGAACAACAAGTGACATTGATCTATTTTGCCGCAAACTTTATGTCACACAGAGCTGAATGAGTTTCCTGAAGGGCTTATCTTTGATTGCTGGCTGCCTGCGACTCTTGCCATCGTTTCCCAACGACGGAGACTGAATATACATCCTGTAATGATTCTTTTTTACCACAAGAGATACATATTGATAGACGCAAGGTTTTATTTACTTTACAGCTCTCTCCACTCCTCCCTTATCAAGGGATTTAGGGCTGTGGAGTGAGAAACAAGATGAAATTTTTCTCTTTTCTTTTTTTTTTTGTGTGGATATCATTATTTTCATTTTTGGAGACGACTAACCTTGTTAGTGTGTTAAGAAAAAAAGGTAAGGCATCCCAAGGCAAGATAGCGAGTGCATTGTATTTAACCAAGGATATGTGATGCAATATACTGCAGATTTTACCATCTGAGCACTATAGCTGTGACCATTCAGAGGGGGAGGCAATTCCACATTAATGGACAAAAGTTCACCTTAATACATGTGGATTGAGTGAATGCAGCAAGATTTGTGGAACATATCAAAGAAAGTTCGAGGAAAATCGGATAATCCACTCAAAAATTACGATTTTGCCTTTTTTTCTTTTCAGTGCCGCCACCACTGGATGAGAAGACTGCTATAGTTTGTGGTGTCACATGCATAGAATGATATAAAAAAAACTAGAAGAGAATTCTACAAAATTTCATTCTTTTTTGGAAAAGTAAGCATTCCTTCCTACTTGTTACTGACATATCTTAAAAGGGTACTATTATTCCCCCTGCCTTCTGTAGGAGGCAAGTTAAGTGCTCTTTTTACTGTGGTAGAAAAATGAAAATATGCTGAATCTTCTTCATCTTGTCTGATTTTCCTCAAACCTACAACAATGTGTTGTACAAATATTGCTACATTCACTCTATCCACACATGTATTTGGGTGAACATATCTTTTAAAAGTAACTTTACAACAAATTAGTAAAACCAAGGAAAATCGTAACAGTGAGAGGTTTTCAGCAAACTTGGACAAACAATGACATTGTTATCAGAGCTGGCCATTTGAACAAGTTTTCAAGAAACTATAGTGATATCAGTTCCAATCACTAAGCCAGCTACATAAGGCAATGATTCTCATACCCACTAAATCCTCTCATTGGTTTCAAAATACACATATTTGGTAAAACTGTTCACCTTAGTCGGTAATTTAGCAGCTCGAAGTTTAATCACTGCTTCATTACTTCAACTCTATTATTGTTATTTGATAAGAAGGATAAAACTTTCGATAAAATTCATGTCAGAAAAAGAAGAATTCAAAAAACGGGGGACTGCTGAAAATACTAAAACTTATATATGTATCATAAATCTGATTTTCAGAAATCTGCCATCACTGTTTGCTTCTGTTTGTTTGTTTTACTCTTCTTTTCCTTTGTCAACCTTGGAACTTGAACGGGGAGCAGACACAAACTGTAACATTTTTGTTTTATTTGCATATTGCTGGCACCATAAAAAGGATTTCAGAAATCTTGCCAACTGAGAAGTAGCAAAAAAAAAAAAAAAAAAAAGTATACCTCGTTTCGCACCGACCAATTCCTACCACCGAGATCTGGCGAGTCATTTATGTGGTTTTACATTTTTCCAAACAAAGGGAGAAACAAAACTCCTGATACTATTGACAACTCGTATTTCAATGGACCAATTACATTTCAAAACTTTCATCATCACAACTCCGCACATTTGAGATGCTAAAAGAAAGTACACTCGAACAATCACATCTTGTGATATTAATTGCAGTTCATAATTGGTCGGGGGGGGGGGGGGGGGAGGGGTGAATGTAGAGAGACAAATCTGCAAGCCAAGATTCAAACGAGCAGGAGTACTATTATGACAGGGTTGTTATTTGAAGGGATAGGAAGTAGCAATCACTGGATGACAACTGGGGCGCACGTAAGAAACACTAACAGTTGGGAAAACAATGCCCAACCAGCTTTCACTTTGACCACAGGCCTCTACTTTTGCATGCTAGCAACGGTGGGAAAGTGATGGCTGCATTACAATTAAATTCTGGAATAAATGGCTGGTGCAGTTTCCCTCGGAAAAAAGCACTTGTAGCAGACACACAATCGAAGTGATTTATTGACCTTGTTTTGATAGGGCATTTAGAAAATTGTATTAGCTCCTTTTCTCAGGGCATTATGGCAGACACAATTATCTTTCATGACATTCAGTGCTTCATCAATTATCTTCTGTTGTTGTTGGTTTTTCATTAATGGCATGCACATGACTGCCGCTTTTCACCCACAACAGACATCATTTTGATAATGTAGTCAAACTCCACAAGACTGGTTCAAAGCTAACCCTTTCTTTTTGTAGGTTCCTAATGACTGGTGTCTTGACTGGCATGCGACTCCCTCAAGAAACATTTAAAAACTCTAATATTTATTTCTTAATCTTGCTCTGTATTTATGCACCTTGAGCCATCTACAGAGTGAATTTGATGCAATTTAAGTTAATATCATTCGTAGTAGTAGTAGTAGTATCACTATCAAATATGCCCATTTATTGTTCATATTTCACCATCTTGAAGTAGCAAAATGACATTTGACAACTGAATGAAGAGTCACCACATTCAAAGCAGAGTATTCACATCACAATTTGCTATGCATTTTCTATTTACACTCACTGCTACACAAACTACCTTTTGACTAGCCATTTTCGTCCACAGAAGTGTAAAGGATACCATTTGAATTATTTATTTGCTGAAATTGCTACTCAAATTCAAGTTGGAGAATTATTCCATGTGGTGTAATTAGGTTTAATAAATTATCAAGTAGTTATTTAGCTCAAGAAGACTTTGAAAAGCATACAATTTTCCAATGAATGTTTTACTCTTCTGCATTCAAACATGAATATACAGCCAGAGCAGAAGTTGGTGTACTCTCTATGTAGCAGGTACTCCTCTTTAGCTTAGGCAAGCATGTATTGGTAATGCTTTCATAAACTTTTGGTTCCTGTTGATGCTTTGAGAACAATCACCAAATGACAGATATAAATCATCTTCTACTTGTGTTGCAAACCAAAGACACTATTTCACACACACACACACACACACCACACACACACTCACACAAACACTTCATACAATTATGTGTGTATAATTATATACATGAATATATTTACATATACAATAATCAAAAGTTGATTTGCAACTGGAACCAAAACTATCATTACCACAACAATGATATCTACTCCTGTAATAGCTGCTCACGGCACAATGCAAACCAAAAATTTATACACCCAGTTATAGTCAAACCACAATCTCTTCACACCCTTGTATTTCATTTTATTTTTTCTTAGTTGTAATGGCACCCAGTGAATATGATAACTGCAGCAAGGAGAATATTGAATGAACAGTGCATTTCCGGAGTATTCGAATGCAAAAGACACAGTTACGATACCACAAAGTTGAGGAAATGAATGCATATTACTTTTATTGAAGCAATATTATGCACTGTATTTACAACTAGCACTCATCAGTTACCATCATGTTCATCACTGTATGCCTGCAAATTAAAGGTAGGGGTTACCTTTTACAGACCTCCCAAAATGCAGCAAAACATTAAATATGAACCTCAGGGGACTTGCTTAGGCCACTGCTTAGAAATTTGGAAGTCAACAGTTATCTAAAATTTGAATAATGCACAAAACTCAACTATTCAGTAGTTCTGTGTGTCAGCCACACTTAAGCCTTTTTGTTGCATTCTTCTGTATTTGTGATCTATAAACACAAATCTAAAAGTAGAAGAGCTGATGTAATAACATATAGAGTGTGTGGTAAGAATGTATATAGAAATGTTTGTAAGTGTTGATGAACTTTCTTCACAAAATATACATGATGGACACACATGCAGTACATGGGTCTGCAAAGGTAGCCTAGTAATGTACTGGAATTTACGGTGAGCCCCGAAAACAATTCAATTCAAAATCTAACCGTCAAAAAAATGTACTAAATGTTACCTTCCACTTTCAATACTTTATGGCAGTTTCTAAAATGATATTCTCTTCAACATACCATAGTATTTATAAAACTCTTCATTTAAGGCGTGCAAATGGGATTCCCTACCTTTAAAGTAGCAGATATATCTAATAGACAAGCAGGTGGGGAATACTGAATTAGAATCCAGTCAAATAAAAGTATGATAATTGTGATTTATATAACACATAATAATTATCAAGATATTGTCCATGTGCTTTACAAACATTTGTACATGTAGTGAGATTCAGATATTAACATTAACATAATTAATTTCTAAAAGTTAAGAAAGTAATGACATAACTTTCTTAACAGTATTTAGAGTAACAGTTAAATATTCTTCTACCATCTACACTTAAGAACAGTCTTCAATAATGCAAATGTAGGTCTTTTCCTTATTTCTGTTAGTAAGGAGTTCCAGAGAACAAGAGCGGATGCTGAGAAGGCTCTCTTGCCATATAAAAAGAGGAAGAAACAATGCCCCCCCCCCCCCACATGCACGGAATGTTTAGTCGTACAAATTATTGAAACATCAAGTGCATTGTGTGAAAGCATAATTGGTTCTTTGCCCACAGTGGATATTGTTTTTCTCTGTGGTACCGTCTTGTCACCACCGTTTGTCATCGTCATATGTTGGAAAGGACTAAATATGCATACTGACATTTGAGATTTAAAAAAAAAAGATCAAAAAGACATGGAAAATGGTTTAAAGGGATGGCATATTTATGGTTTAGATGGGGCTTCAGGTTTCCAACTTTTTAGTGTGAGATAATGAGAGACCTCTTAAACAAAATGATAGAGAATATAATTCTTTCTAAGAGGAATTCAGAGTTTATCTGAAGAAAATTTGTTTTGAAATGGCTGAGATATCCAAAAACAAAGCAATCCTAATAAAAGGTGGGATCCACCTTTTATTAATCCCACCTGTTATTACAATTGCTTTGTTTTACTTTGTTTCTGCATATCTCAGTCATTCTTAAACTGATTCTCCTCAAATAAACTTAGACTTGAGTGCTCTTTAATATTTCATAGAGTGGTGTCTAAGTATCTCTGAGAAGGTAAACAACTCAATTCTCACTTCAACCAATTCTGATCTATCCCTTTATGGGGGGAGAGGACAAGAGAAAGAATATGAACTAGGAAAAGATAGACAGAAGGTTAGATAGAGAGTGATAGAATGAGAGAAGGATAAAAAGAGATGCAAGAGATAAGAGAGGAAAGATGCAATGAGATTGAGCACAAAAACTTTGCTCCCCCATGGTCGTATGTCACAGAGCCACTCTTCACTTCTCATCTAAGCCGAATGAGCCCTGACCTTTCTGTGTGATGAAAAGTGCTTGGTACGGTTTGTTGGCTTCTTGAAGCCGAGTTTCCCTCCGCCCGCTGCTTGATAACTTCATTCACTGTTACGAATTCGCGAACATTTCAGTAAATTTTGGATGTCTTTCTTCTTTTGAAAACTGTTCATATCTATACCACCATAAACCATCTTCCTACACAGTTAAGGGGTAACCTTACTGGTCTAGAAATAATAAACCTCGTTTTCTCTTGACCAGAATTTTGCCACTTTGCCAATTTTAGGTCTTGATTAAGAAAATCTTCCTGTTTCTACAAAAAACATTTTCCCCCTCCCCCGTGACATCCTTGATTAGAAAAAATTACTTTGGTAACTCTATCACTACTTTATTGGACAGCTTTAAGGACTTTACAGAGTAAAAACATTTTCCAACAAGAGATTAATTACATCTAGGCCACCCACAAAATTATTGAGGAACTGAAACATGTCTGTGATTTAACAAACTGCATAAAGAAAACAAATACACTGTTTTTCATTCTTCCTTAAAAAATAAATTATAGTGTCCCCCAGAATGATAAAATATTACAGTCAATTAAATGATAGTTTACCTAATGTTGTACGTTCATCTGGGGCCCTTTACCTAAACAAGCTGTGCTCATGAAGATGGTCCCACACCTTTCCAATTGGACAGGGTTTTTTTTAAAACTTTATTCAAAGTGTTTGTCTGCTAGTGTACCTAAAATTTGACACTGCTTTATGTCTTTAATGTACACATTTCTCCTGTGATTGTACTACATAATTGGTGCATGTAAGTAATTCATTTAATTATGCCGACACTTTGTTACATTTTACTATATTGCATTGAAAGTGGAATGCAACAATAAATACTGAACTGAACAGAAACTGAATAAAGACAACCCCTCGTTCCGGCAAAGACAATACGCCATGAATTCAAGTGACATGTAATAATGAACTCGTATCACGTGAGTTGGAATCAATGGGAATCGAGCTATTTAGTAGGCCTGGTGGCAGGTATTTCATTTCATTTTAGCATTGTCACAACAGGATGCACGCAAAACATGGTGTATGTATCTAATTGTGGCAAAGAAACCACGACCGCTGGTTAAACCGTTCTGCTCACGACCCTATTGTCACGCATGGACAGGAAATAATACACTTAGCTTGACTGCAATATCTTTTTACCTTGCTCCAAAGCTTCTCATTTTTTTGTCAGTGTCAATTGCTTTCTTCCGACTTCCTATCACAATTGCACATGTCAAAATCTTCTGCCCACAGTCGCGCTTGGCAGAGAGAGGTCAAAGGTTACAAGGAGACTGGGTCAGCGGCCAGTGGCTGCGCAGCTGGTCAATGGGAACCCAACTACTAACATTACTTGCTGTATGAAATCACATGTGACTAGCCCACCATATTTTCTTGATTGGCAGTGACTTGTGCCTCAGCGTTTTGTTTTCTACTCCCAATTTTTGGTCGACCGCGAAATTTAGCACAAAAAGGAAACAAAAAGCTCATTTTCTTTCAGTGTCTGTTTTTCCCAGCAATGCTACAAGTGATGATTACTGTGCCAGTAACAATTATGACATCATTCCAAACAGAAAAGCAAAAACTACATAGGCAATTTCAGAGGGAGGAAGAGGGGAGGCCACTACAGTATTCAAGACAAAATTTAGAAGCATCACGCATGAATATCATGAGCTGAGCTCAGCAGAATACGAGACCTGATACAAATTGACAGTGATGACATCACGCGAGGCAGAGAGATCACATGATCTGGGAAATCATGTGACATTGGCTATCTGTCATATTCTGGTACGCTATCAATGAAAAAAATATAACCATTCTTGGAAGAGGCGTATTAAAAAGTTGTTGAGCAGGGGAAACAAGGAATTTACTATTCCTAGGTATATGGCAGGGGGTAAAAGATGTGAACGAGGGAACTTTTTTGTGTGTGCGGATTTCAATGTATGTTTGAACTTATCTAATCTGACAACATTTGTAACTTCATCATCTTTCACCATGAGTTGTGGAAACAAGAGATAGACCTATGGAAACCCAACTTGTGAAATTAACCTTGCTAGAGCTGGCACAACAAATCATTTTGCATTCACCCTAGTGACCTTGGGAACAGATCCCACAAGTGTCACGCACACATTGGGAGGAGGAGGAGGATGAAATGGGAGCTTACCTTTCTCTAGATTGATCTGCTTGTCCCTCTGACGGGCGTTGTCTGAGGCGACCTTGAGGAGCCCTTGGATGTTGGTGAGCAGTGTCTCCATGGAGGATGGACCCTGCTGTAGCAAAGAGAAAAGAGGAGATGTCATTGGTTTGAAGCCTAGAGGGGATGGAAGTCACAAGGGTCTATGGCTTCCTCTAACATCCTTGGGTCCCTCCAGGAACGATGTATAACATGTCATTATGACTACCACATCATCTGTATTGTCTTTGTTTTGTCTTCTCGATACTGAGCACATATCATAGTGACTAGTGAATGTACAAGGTGTTGAGCTACATGAACCTCATAAATGGGACAAAAGTGAAGCCATGCAAAGTAGATTTCATGAATACCAATATTAACTTTCTACCTGTACTGACAGTCCAAAATACCGTATAATGATATCAATCCATCTTTTAACCTCCATAACCCCATTCTTTATCTCACCTTCTTACACTCTTTCCCCCCTTCCTGACCAATCTACTCTCCCTCTCCCCCAACTGCACCGGACATACATTCATTCCTGCTTACCATTTGGTGGGTCAGCATGTCGCTGGCGGTCAGTCCCTGCAGGGTGACCGCTGACTGGCTGGTACTGTTGCCGTGGAGCTGTTCATAATCGTCCGGCCTGGGGTGGGACACACCTTCGGTCAGGGAGCCATCTGAAGTGGACAAAAAGGGAAAGGACGATGTACTCACCATTAAATCTTTTTTCTCATTTAGTAAGCATTCCTCAAAGCCAGCCACAAGAGTAGATTGCATTGCAATTTTCCTCCCCCCCCCCATAACAAAAATAATAATTTGAAACCTACACAACTTCTGATCAAGATCATCCACACATATTCTTTATACTATAAACATCACTAGCACACATGGGCTCACACAATGCTTCAAAACCTTGAAGACTGATTTTAAATTCCTCAAAAATCAAGCATTTCTAGTATGCAAACTGTGACATTTATATCTCACAGCCCACTGCATGTCTGTAACAATCTTCGTAAATATTTTTCACAAGTGTTGATATGAACAAGACTACCTATTGCCATGCCAAAAAAAAAGAGAGAAAACATTATGGTGAGCTCAGTATCAATTACACATTTTCTGTTATTTCTGTTAGAGTTGATTGTAGGTAAGCACTGGTGAAAATAGTAGAATATCTCTACAATGATTCTAGCAATTCTGCAAAATGCAACAGCTAGAGTTTCACATCAACAAAAATCATTTAGAGAGATGTTATTCAAATGCTTGCAAATGCTATAATATTTTTTCTTGATGTTAATGAAGCTAAAAGACATGCAAATTGAAGGAAAAAAAAAAAGAACCATGGACCTCAAATCATATTCTCATACTCCTTGCCTATAGAAAAATATGTTGTTAAGTGTTATGGTAGAAGGAAGCAGAGATGAAAATTAAAATTTGGAAATAAATCTTACTCAAGCCAGAGTTTTTGCTTTCCTCCCTGGTTGCAGCTGTTGAAAGAGTAAAGAAACAATAGGACGAGAGTTTGAAAAAAAACCATGCAAACTTAATGGTCTTAAAATGATGCAAAGAATATGCTGTCTCTTGACGGAAACTCTAGTTTAAAAGTGACTTACTTTGAAAAAAATAAATAAATAAAACTTATTCGAATGCATTACTGTCGTCATCCACTGAATGCTTTCTCCTTCATCTAATTTCAACGCAATGTCCATGATGATGAAATGCTAATCCTTAGTGCACTCTAGCATTACAAAGCACTAACAGAGGAAGTTCAATATAACACTAATGAAGATTCACAGGATTATGTTCATCCTACAAATACAACAGCAACAACAACAACAACAACAAAATCCACTTCCTTCTCACCCCACCCTCCCTCTCGTGGATGATACTGGATCAAGTTGTCAAGTTTAAATCAGAAAAAAAAAAGAAAGCAAAATTGGAACTTCGAGTTGGAATGCATGCTTGAGCTTGGCATGTCTGGTTCAATTATAGACAGGAATCATAGCAATAGTTTCATTATTTGAATATGACACTACCCCCATCGCAGTGTGGTGTTCAATTAAAAGTGTAGCTTCTCATAACATCAGTTCATCAGTTACTGGAAATCAAAACTCCTTACATGAAGAATTTGTGTACATTGTGGAAATGAAGGGATGAACGAGTGAAAGAAAGTCCATACAAAATTCCAGCAACTGTTTTTCTTTTCCACTTGATATCTATTTTGAAAAAAAAAATGAAAACAACTCATTCTATCTCACAAATAAAGCAAATGCACCATAGAATACAACCTGAAGTTATCACCTCTCTGCAAAGGCAGAATTACAGATTACATGGAATAAATAGACACTTTAGAGGGATGGTCAGCAGTCACACAGAGCCAGAGTTGCCCCAAGCATTGGGGAGTTCCTGCCTTCAAAAACTTGGCACTAAGAAATAAAAAGAAAAAAAAAATGAAACAACATGGTTTGCGGTTCAGAATAATTTTCTTTACGACAGTTGCCCAATCTTGCCTATCTGATTGGTTATGTCTTTGCACAACAGAATTCTGCAAAGTGACACCCATTTTAGGGGATACTTATTCATATATCCTTCCCACAATGCATCAGCCAGCTGCTATTGACGCTGCATTTGGATCTATTGAATTCTCATCTGAAGTGGTTCTCATCAAAAATAAGTAAGTGGGAGAGTTGGTAAAAAAGGGGAGAAAAAGACCTCACATGACCATGTCACAAGCCTCATTTGCCGACAACAGTGGACTCAAATTAGTTGCCCTGTGCCTGAAGTGAGAGGTTATAAATTTCCAAACGAGGTTCAGTGTTTTCAATGGACACACACATATATATGCATGATCGTCTGCTGAGTTTGGTATGGGCTTCAATTTGAGCGAAAATTTCCCTCCTGGTAACGGCTCTCGCTAGCGAGAAACTTCTTGGTTTATTCACTCCGTGCTGTCGGAATGATGTAGCCGTACCATGGCACACCATTTCATCGATTCTAAACTATGAAATAGGAGGAGGGGTTACTCTCCTGGTGAAACGGATGTGGGCTATAAAGAATACACTTTAAAAAAAAATCTCTCCCACATGGGTATCTTCTTTTTGTCACTGTCAACCCGACCCCATTTCTGATTTACACCTTGATTTAGAAAACAAACAAGCAAATAATGCCCATCTGATGACTTAGCCAAATTCTGAACAGCTCTAATAATGGTGACGACTTGCGTATCTTATAAAAAGAGTGTGCCGAAAAAAGATGTGTGTATAAATATCACGGAGACAAAATTACCTGACTGGCAACCACAAATTTTCAGGAGTCACCATCTCAATCCTGACTAAAAATAGAATTGTTACCATGGAAACAGTGACTTTAAAAAAATCATGGAAGCATAGTCCATATATATCTTTTTCTGCAGCTCTGGCTTCTTGTGTAGACGTGATCTGACAGTATCCCTCTACAGTGGGGATGAGGTTGGGTGGTTTCTTTTCTTTTTCTTTTTTTTTGGGGGGGGGGGGGAGGGAAGAGGGGAGGATGGAGTTGGGGGAGTGAAAAGGAGGTGGGGTATGTGTGGGAAGTCCAACCGGAATACTTGCTCATTGCGTGAAGATGTTGGCGAATCAAATCTCGTGTACCTAGGCTGTGCTCCATGGCAGCCATGGCCTCTTCGTGGATGCGGTCGCTCTCCTTCTCATCCTCGTCCTCATTCATGGCGGACGAGCCGGTGCTCTTTGGGGACAGCGCCCCCTGCGAGCCGCCAATGCCGGGACTGTGGCCGTCAGAGGAGCGCGGCGAGATCTCCCCGTTCTCCAGCCCTTCCTCCTGGTCGTCGATGTCGGCCGAGGCGTGGCTGTGAGAACTGGGCTGACTCGACTGTGAACAGACATGTCAAATGAAAGAGTCAAACGTTGTGGTTCAAAGAATCACTCAAAGGTCGCATATATACATTCCTTTTGCAAATGTCAAAAAAAATTCATGGTTGAAGAAGAAATGTACCTAAACATTGTGTATGACATCTTACAATAATACACCTCAAACGAAATGAATAACTAACCCCACAGCACTCAAGAATATAATCCCATTTTGTACCGAGAATAATGGTTGGCACTTTTTTTTGGGGGGGGGGGGGGGGTCCGAATAAATTCGCTGGAAATCTTGGGTCTTGTTTCCCCCTCCATTGTAAAGAAGTATCCAGTTTTATCATTTGGAGGAAAGGTCTGAATTACCTACCTCTACGATTTGCCAGCTTATGAAAGGAATCTAATTTTCAGCATTGAATATGGGACACACAAACTTTAAATCATACCATCTTTCTGTATCTTCCTTTAATTTTGTACATGACACTTGACCTTTCACCAAGACATTGCATTTGCATCATGTCTGGACAACTATTAAAATTGACAAATTCACTGACACTTTATGTCACGCAGAGATTAGATTTTTGAAGTCAATTTGCTGGTACTACAGGGTGAAAATCATCCGATTTTTCTTGCTTCTCGTTTTACTACACAGGGGCTTCCATAAGCCATCAAAAACAATTTTATAGTCACTCTAAATAACTGGACATTCTTACATAGTACACTGAATCCTGATGTCCACACAATTGGAATTACATCCATACTGGTGAAGTAATTTGCGACAATGATTTGAACATTCATGAGGTAATCTACTATATGACAATTGCAGCATTGCTGCTTGTGCCAGATACATTTGATGTGGTATAACTGGGATGTACTCCTTCCAGACAATGGCACTGGATGTCTTTGAATGACTGGACATACTCCTGCGAGAATGAACACATCCCCTAAACAAACAAGAATTATGACAAGTGCCACGGCTCTTTGTCTGAGGTGATGGAGCTAGCCCAGGAGAGAGAGACCGGAGTTCTTACAACTCTTTCTTGCCCTCCCTCCCCTGGGTTCGAAGCTCTATCTACACAATCTGCAAGCCACACCTCCTAAATGTTGCATCTGTTACTGGGCGAGACATAACCTTCATGCTGAGGGGGCAAGTTCGATTAATAAATCAGCGAGTCAATCATTCATGGGCCCCCGGTTAAAGAATACAGCCAGAGAAAACACATCAATTTCTCTTGCCCCAACTTTTTTTTCCCCCAATCCACCTCTGCTTTTGCCGCGGAAACCGTGAAAATGGGGGTATAATTCATGAGCATCGGGGGAAGAAAGAGTTGGAAAACTGTGTCAATTGTTTCTTTTCAAGCTCGACCCGAAATGGGCTCATGTGATGCATGTTTAATATCGTCATACATCACACCGTTCCTTCTGTTAACAAACTTGTGCATTAATATCCGGGGACTGCTGTTTTGAAAGATATGAGAAAGAAAGAAATAGAGGGGGGTGGGGAGACTGACTCAAAGAGATAGATAAACAGACAGACAAACAAGAAGAGAGAAACAGACAGACAGACAGAAAGAGAGAGATAGAAAAGAGAGAATGGAGGAGGGGGTCCCGTTTCCATGACGGCAATTCTTCCCTCCATTTGGCTGTGGTAATTACCCCTTTCACTCCGAGGGCATCACTCTCCTTCACAGCGTTTTGCACATCAAGAGCATTCATCAATGATAGAGTCAAACACACAGTCATTATTCCCTCTCTCTCTCTCTCTCTCTCTCTCTATTCCTCACCAGTCGCTGGCTGGAACAAAGAGATCCAGTACAACCCCCTCTACTGTTGATGCAGACCTGTGATAGTTGACAGATTTGTTCCCCCCCCCCCCCCAAAAAAAAAAAAATGCATCCAGATAAAGCTTTTCAAACTTTTCCTCACACTTTTGTGTTTGCGTCACAGTATGTTGCGTATATGTTTTCTTCTCTTATTCTTTTGCTGTCACCATTAAAAAAGATATTTCTCTCTCTCTCTCTCTTAGTCTATCTATATATCCACCTTTTTCTACCTGTATATGTAAATGTATACGTATACATAGGCACACACAAGGATACATATATGTATTTTTTTCTTTCGTCATATTTCATATATATACACATGTGCATACATTGGTATTTTTGTGTGCCACGTGAGTGCATATATCTTACCAGATGTTAACAAAAAAATGTGCTCCCCGCAAATAATGTTTAAAGTCTGCCTCATTTATTTTTTTCTTCTTTCATTATCTTTTCTAATCACACTGAGAATATTCCACATATCACTGACTTATGGTGACCTCTCTCATAAATCTCTTCCCAGCCCTACTACATCCATGCTCACAGACAAGACACACAAAACACACACACATACACACAAACAGAAAGAGAGAGAGAAAAAAAAAACCCGCACACCCAAGCTAGAGTCTCTGAAAGGGATATATCTCTATCAAGTGGAGCTCTTTATACGCTGTACTTCCCGGAGCACAGCACTCTCCCCGAAACGGTCGCCAAGTTTTTTTCTCGCTCGTCGGCTCTCATCTATTATTTGCGGCTCACGTCTCGTTCGGTGGAAATAAAAGTTCCATCACTCCGGGGCTCCAGGATGTATGCTTCGACAACACAGTTAATGATAAATCAAAGAAGTAACCATACAATAACTGAACTTCAACGCTTCCTTCCTTCTCTCTCTCTCCCCCTCAATTTCTCTCTCTTTCTCTTTAGTAATCTTTATGTGACGTCGAAGATTTGCTCTAAACAAAGGACATTTAGCTGAAATATTCACCAGCCTTTCAAGGAGTATGAATCATATTAGTCAGCCAGCTACACCTCCTTCAACTGTTTCAAGGTAAGGCTTGAGCTCCAGACACATTCTTCTGTTCCTACGAATACAATCCCACAACATAAATACATTAAAGTCTTGAAAATTATGAGATGAAACTTTCATGATTATTGGAGTGTAAATAAGTCACTGGCAGAGGGGAGGGGAGTATAATGATTACCGGTATTAATAATTTTTGGTACCCTCATTTAAGAAATAATGGAGATTACTTAAAAAGGTTGTGAATGTTTAAATGTCAAATTTTTATCATTAATGAAGATGGACATAGTACTTTTATTGTCTACAAAAATAATTAAGCAAATACTTTGGCCCAGTTTACTGTAATGGATAATTATCTGGTATACCTTATGGTATTCAAAATGTTACTTATGACATGTTGATGATAATAAAGAAATTGTATCAACCACCATGGCTATATCTTTATCTGCTTTAGACTTGACAGATGATAAAATATGATGAGATTCATTTTAATGCTTGACATGTTCTATCCACACGCTGCATTCCATTATATGAAAATGATAATTATATCTACCCTCTCATCACATCTAAAATGCATAATTTAAGCCTGGAAGACCAGAACATTTAATAAGGGGATGCAGCTAATAAAAGGCTGTAGCTAAAACAAAGGCATTTGTAAAGTCCAAATGTGTTTTTCCATTAGTGGATTCTTTTAGTGCTCTATCACATAATTTTAGCAGATACTATGGCACTAAGGTTTATTATATGCATCTAGATCCCACCCACCTCATTTTATTTATTGCAGATTCTGTTAATTGAAGTAACAGAATATTGCTGTGACCCTAGCATCGGACAAATATATCTATACATATGTGTATGTGTAAACACACATAGTTTATATTTCTATACATATATGAACAACATACAATGACAAGGATGTTGTCTATTTGTTGATTCATATTGCTCTAATGTCGTAACCTACCATCTCTCCTGTTTTCTCTACCCAAATTGCGCCCACGTACAGAGTATAAACAAGGAACTGACTGCCATTTCCCACGATCCTGACATACAGCTTGTCGGACACACTTTGGAAAAAATTCACCTCTTCTTGTTTTTCTAAGGCACTTGAAAAAGGATCAAACTTTTTTTTTTCTGATGAAAACAAACCAAAAAGAAATCATTGAACATGCAGGATTATCTTGGCTTGACATCAACCCCTTTAAAAACATCCCACTCAAAATATTCCTCAACACTCAACTGAAAAAAAAAAGAAGTATCAAAGGAAAAAAAAAATCAAGGCCAGACCCCAAGTCAAAATAGTGGTCAGATAGATGAAGGAAGCAGGTCGCACTAACTTGCGATGATTTCCTTAATAAGAAAAATGAGTTGATATAAAAATGTAGGAAGGTAATTGATCATCAGCGTGCATCACGTCTCAGGTGCACCTTTCTCCTGCTCGTCTCCGGCCTAGATCTTATTTCTGGCCGTCGAGCTGGTGAGACTCTGCCCTTGAACTATTCGCAGAGTCTAGACACAAATTCCAATGCAATCCAGGTGTCTGCGGATGATTGCAGCTTGTTTTGGAAGCAGAGGGGTGGGGTGGGCGTTGATACATACCAACTAAGGAAAAACAAAGAGGCAGAACTTCACCAGTCGATTCTGGTCAGAGAAACCAGGATGACCGACAGATGGCAGTGACTTTTGCATCACTGATGAGACCCTTCCCCCTTTTTGGTTTGCATTGTTGCCATGCATGGATGCTCACAGGCGATAAACAACAAACATGGATATCGGCACCCTGCCAGTCTCTCCTATCTACACCTAGGTGAAAGTCATGACAGAGGCAAGAGGCATTTCTGTGCTTCTATGTTCAGCCTGTCTAATAACAGGAATTTACTGGACTGAAAAGTGAAGGTGGAAAACAAGAACCCCACCTCAATCTGCCTTGTATCTCTCGTGCTGCACCTGCCATCGAGTGTGGAGCAAGAAGGGCATTTGTATGGCTCTCTTTGGATCTAACAACCTTCTGCTTCTAACACTATGATGTTCGGCTCTGTCTGTCTCCTTTGGCCGTGCAAACACCTTAACCTTCAACGTATCACTGCTTTAAAAAGCATCCCCCTTTCCCCCAGACTTCCAATGCATCTTTGATGGGGAAAACTCTCCCTCTTTTGCCGGGAAAATTCTTGGCTGGTCTCAAGTGAGGGCAAACTTGTTGAGATGGCTCTCAAAGGGGATGTTTGCAATGCAATTTATTCCATTTCAGTGGTGTGCCATTTGCACCCATGAGTGCTCTCTCTTTGTGCATGGTGTCAAGTTTGCACATCACAATCCCCTGTTATTTCTGATGCAACTGTAAATTACTAACCATTTGCAGAATACCTATTCTCTTTGCGAGGCAGACCCATTTCTGCTAGAATATTGAAGTATTTGTCAAATTCGTCGATGCATTTTCCGCTCCGGATAATGTACTCGCCTTTGTTAACCGTTTTCTCATTGCACTGCATATTGCCATCTTGTAGACAATTGGTTCCTGCAGTGGGCATTTTGAACAAGCACGATCAGTATATTTTTAATTACTAATTTCACACTTTTAGCGACATATTCTCCATCTTCAACTATTCTCCCCCTCCACTATCACCAGAATATATTATGTCTGTAACCTTCCCCCTGTGCCCTTTTCAAATGGAAACAATAGCCCTTCAATATTTAGCGACTAAATTGCATCACACCACCACCTCTCCAGTCGAACAGTTGCTCAACTTCAATAATTGAGGCCCAATTACATTAAAATTTAATAATAAGCACACAGCAATTAGGCTTCCAAACTGAATGCATGGTTAGGCATTCAGTATCGGCACAGAAGACAAGGGTTAACTGGAGTGATGGGGGGGGGGGGTGATGCAGGGGGCAGCATGGATAAAGGAGAAGGGAAAGTCTCATATTCTGTACTTTCAATGAAATGAGCTAGTGTCTTATGCACAAAGCAGATCCGAGTGTCAACAGTGGGCATCACAAATTGCTGCTGCAATCTTTAATATCGGAGAGTTTGATAACACTCTCATCACCCACCTTTCAATTGGATGAGATGGAGCTAAAACTTGCTCAAAGCTGAAGTAATTTTCCCCATCCCACACAAGCAACAATTAAAATTTATCCCTCTCAGAAAGGTAACTGTCACAGCGCCATTGCTATATTTCACTTTATATTTAACAAGCAGTGATAACAGAGTTAAAAGCTTGCACTTTTTTTCACAGTCATTGCAGGGGTTGACAGACACCAGAACTGAAAAACAGGCAGTTAAACCTTGCTTTGTTACCCTGCCATATGCTTTACTGAATATTGTCTGGTATACACAAAATTATAAAACATTCCGACATGCACATATGGACCTCTGCACACACACAAACTTGTGAAAAATATGCAAACTGATAGGCCTATACCAGTACACCTATTTCGCAGATGACATGCAAATACCAATGATCTTCTTTACAAAATTATGCAAAAAATGTTGTCTTCCACAGAAGTATAGTGTAAAATCCTATTCAAAGAAAAGCACAGAGAGAGAGGTATAAAAATGCCAAATTGATGATCCCGCAGAACTAAAACTCTGGAGTCGGCCACTTTTGTTCCACCAGCACCAAACTAGCCCTTGCCTTCCTGGTCACTTCATCACACGGCCATACACACACGACGATGGTCAAAGTCTCCCAACACCTGGTTAATTTTGGAATGCAGGTGAACTCATCTCTCTCTCACACACTCCCTCCCTCTCTCTCTCTCTCTACAAGGCAGCTGTCTGATTGGCCACGGAGTGGTGCGTCCTTGAACAAAATTTATATTTCAGCTGATTAAAGGTCAATGGAAGTATGGAGGTAATTAAAGTGTACTGATGCGGTAATTACTGAATATGAATTGAAACAACCCCATCAATTATTACCATTTGGATTGTCCGTATGCACCTATTAAATTAGCTGATTAAATCATTTCAGCTTGTAGAAGGCAAAAATGTAAATGCCCCTCACTCTTTTCACCAGTCCAAATTAAGTCTGCCCTATAATTCCCCCCAAATTCATATGGGCAAGATTTTTTTTTCTTTTTGAAAAGAACTTTTCTATTTTGCAGTGCCCATTAATGAGTCCTGTCTTCTAAGTGGCAGTTGGATCTAATTTCTAATCATCTAATGCTACCTCTCACCAGCCAACTCCCTTTGAAGAATGCCTGCAAAACAATTATCCCTTTGTCAAGGCTAATATCAATTAATGCACACTGGTAGTCAAGTTAATAGTTTTAAATGCAGAATCAATTGTCCGCTGAACGATGATGGGCAACGATTAGGATTTAGTAATGATGCACTTAGCAATTTGTGGCCAGCAACATTCATGACTACAGGAGCATGTTCCTCCTCCACATGTTTGGCTACCCAATCCTCATATCACTGTTTTCCCCTTTTTGGCTACACCCCCTCCCCCCTTATTTGCCCCTATCTGCCATCTTCCTGCAGAAAAATTTACTTATTTAGGTCACGTCACATTTGGGTTGCACAAAAGAAGACAAACTCAGGAGAAAAAAAAGGATGAAGACCAAAAATGACGACGACGATAAGACAAAAACAAAACGGGAAGATGTGTGCAGAGAAAGTGCACAGGACAGTTTGGGGGACAGGACAAATGAGTTCAGACAGTTTTTCTTAAGTCGCAGAAATTAATGATCCGACGTAGCAACCAGACTGTTCAACAGCCTGTAGTTCTCTTCTTCTTTCTCTTCCTCATCAAACCTCTCCCTCTCGTTCTCTCTCTCCTCTCTCCCAACCTCGCAATGGTTCTTGACAGATATCTGCTCTCTTCTCTCATCCCATCTCTCTACTCCCCTCTCCCTCCCTGCCTGCCTGCCGCTCTGTCGCTCTTTCTGCGACTGTGACAGCATTATGGTGAAATAATTATGGTGATTAGGAGTCGGATGAATATTTGACGAGAGTCCTCCGGTAGCTGAGGATCTAATGGCCCTCATGAATATGAATGAGTTCATGGCTATGCAGAGTGAAGACACTGTCAAGGCTTTGGGGTGAGGTGTACTAAGAGGGACTTGCAGCCTTAGATTGCCGCCTAGCAACAATGGGATGGGTGGGTGGTTGGGGTGCGGCGGAAGGGGGGTGGGGTGGGGTCAGTTATGGTTGTCATTATTTCATGCCTTGCTCTGTAAGACTCTATTTTTTATGGCAGCGCTCATCATTTTTTGATTCCATGTGTGCTGCACTGGGAGCTAGTATCGCCATTTGCTATTCCCCCACCAAAGTAGACCTTTATATTTCTCTCGCCTCTTCCCCCTAGTTCCCATCTCCTTAAATGCAGAACTATAAATCTCCATGGTGTCATCGAAAAAAAAAAATGTGAGCAACAAATAGCACAACTGAATGCATACATTCATTTCTGATGAAATATAAGCATATCTCTGCATTGAACAATCAGATTCAGTCAAAATTCATTGGTTTCAGGGGAGTTTGTCGGAAATAAACTTTTCTCTGAGTTCATGTCAACATTTTCTAAAGTACAGTGTACATACATCTCACGAAAATCTATTAGGCATTGAATGAAATTCTCAACTCTCAAATCAGCCTACACATTTGAACAATCTATATCGTATCAAGATGCAATTGTACTATTGATTGCTTTCTATTAAAAACTAAATGATCCTCAAAAAGGTTCATATCCTGTGCAGACGGCAAGCACCATCACCAATTGCACCCTATGGTATCTTCATAACATCGGCAAGAAAAGTTTGTGGTCACTCAACCATTTCACGGTCATCATCACCGTTGCCATGGCAGCCATGTGCTCTTACCGATCTGGGGATACCCACGGAGAGCTTGTGCAGGTTCTGGAGGTGCGCCGCCCCCAGCTCGGCCGGGTGGAGGTGGTGCAGATCGTTGGCCTTGGTTGGCGAGGTCGTGAGGTGGTTGGTCGGCATGGCGATGGAGGATGGGATGAAAGCGGGATGGGTGGCCAAGAGGTAGGGGGAGGCGGCGGCGAGATGCTCGTAGCCATTGAAGGGGAGACGGTGGTGTCCTGTAGGTGGGAGACGAAGGAATGATAGGCCATCTGAAACCAAAATACACAGATAGAGTGTAAAGAGGTTTACAGAATACTGCTTTTGGGTCTGCATGCTACATGTACACTCAACAGTTATCACAATCACTAAGTTCATTGAATTTTTGGTTGGGAAAATCATACAGAATTAATCATATTGGCATGTCAACGGAGCACATGTACTTCTAATGCATGCATGATTCTCTCTCTTAGTACGTTGACATAATTGTGAAAATATTTTCTGTGCTGTGAGCACTCAGTTTTCAAAAAGGTGATGTCACATACTGTACTACACATATTTGTGTGACAGTTCAACATTCCTAATGGCAATCAATTACACCACACACAGACAATTGTGAACATACTAAAAAAAAAAAACAAACATTAATTTTGTCTCACTGAATCTCTTGGAATATGTTCCACTCAACTGCATGTCGCTGACTGTCAACAAGCAAAATTATCAAAGTGCTAAGCCATATCTGCATCATCCATGCCTTGTATAAAAACTTTAGAAATAATCACAACAGTTTCAGTAGCTAGTGCACAATAATTAAGAGCCTGAGTCCATCCTTTGCTTCCACTGATGAACAGTCCCACTGCTGAAGATTGTATTAACCTTCTTTGAAGCAAACATATGGACATAAATATATCAACAACACATATTTACAGTGATGCTTACAAATTTGAACTTTTTCATTCTTATCCTTTTATTAGTTGTTTTGATTTGGTTTGCTTCGACAATTCAGGAAGGACTTTAGGTCTTCACTTTCTGTAAATAATAGTTGTTATTTTTACTACAAAATATTGACATAGATTTCATTAACATCAGGAGGGGACAATGTACTAAAATACAGACATATATGACTAGATTGTAGTTGATCCTGCATTATGAGAAAACATAGATATTGGTATATGACAGCTAACAAATCCTGTTGGGCAACTCGAGTGAAAAACTTCCAAAAACTGGCATCTTGTGCATAAGAACTGAACTTTGTTCACACCCTGTAAATATCATGATGGTCAATAAATAGAAGGGGTTCCTTGGTCATTGATCTGCTCTATAGGTGAATTGACAAAATGAAAATTAGGCATCTGATGTGTTGTTGATTGATGCACACACCACTGTCTGCCACATTTTGCACACATGACATGAGGTGAATGTAAAATGAGAGAAATACTATCCACTTTCTAATACTTAAAAAAACATACAGTGAAATTCTTCATGACTTGTCCTATACAAATACACTGTTAATGTGCTCATGATGCCTTAACATTGTTATGTATCTGCTGAACACACAGCAAACCTCTCAAAATTGAGACACCATTCCCATCAATAACGTTTTGTTGTACCACTGACAAAGTACCTGTACTGTAATACCAGAAACATTTGCGGCATGACACTTTTGCGAATCGGAGCTGACCGCCTTTTTTTATGGCATGAAACTTCCATGTAATCAACCATGAAAAGATTACAAGTATACTGCATATGTATACTAGCATTCAATGCATTCTGTACACAACAAAAAATGGCATGCATTTTATTTTTTATTTTTTGCAAATCTCGACTTCTCACAAATAAAAAGTTTCAAGCACACACATAAAACAAAATCTGTTTTTACAGTATGATGTCACCAATCAGTGCTTTGCTACATGAAGTCTGCCACAAAAGTTTAAATTTCACAAAAAGACAAGCAAGTCCACATACTTTACACCAAGTGAGAGTCTCTTCACACGAGATTTGACAAAAAAACCGTGTGAGTCTGCCGATTAATTGCAGAACATTACTTCTCCCCCTCACACTATGTTGTTTGCACACGGCAGTTCGTTCTGCCCGACCATTTGGCCAATCAAATTACCACAGCTAAAACAATGGGAATGTGAATGTAATCGAGAGAATGCCGCCAGTAAATACAACTCCAAATTATGACAATCTCTTATTCATGAAGGTCGTTATTGGGGGGGAAAATTGATGCGAGGATGGCTGGCGCTTCTACTTCCGACATCACGGGGAAACAAAAATGATGCTCTTTGGGACATCTGTAAAATGATACCAGGACTTAATCAGCTAATGCAAGTTTGAAATTGATGCAGAGAAGAGACAGAACAAAAAAACAACAACAACTTATGCAAGTAATGATGAAACCTCCATTATATCCCACTTATCAAGGATTAATATTGGCGAGGCATTGACTGTAATGTTCAATTGACAGACTTTTAACAAGAATAGACAAAAAAAAATGTTGCTCACAATAGAAGCTTTTCAAATCCTCATTCACAGCTGACTGAGAGAATGCTGTGCGCAGGCATGAAGTCGCCACGGCAACGCATCACTTTAATCATTGAAGCATAGCGCGTGGACTGAACGTACTCTCATCAAGCCACAAACAGGCTGAGATAAATTGGCAAACGTTTTTGAAAGTTCTATCCGCATCACTTGTACAGTTATTCACTCAGTTGAAACTATGTGGCTCGAAAAAATGCATTAATATCACTTTGTAAAATCATTGTTTCACATTGACTTTTGCTATCAGTCACACTGTCTCACTTTATACCAACATTGAATAATTTTTTTTTTAAAGTCCATTTTGTGTCAAACTCTGAGATGCACCACAAAGTTATCCCAAACTTAGCTATGCTGTCAACCTTGGAATGAATTGATGGACAGTCACTGACTAACGAGAGAAAAAGAGTCAAAGCACTGTCTAACAGAAAAAATGTCAAGTTTTACGCCTATTTCTCCATGTTGGAAAAAAAAAAACCGACAACAGCAACTGCAAGACTGCTGAGCATTATGTCCATGAGTGCTCATGAGTCAAAGAAAGGAAATCTTCTGTCAAAAGTGATTAAAAGTGACTTAACACTCTCCTCCCACATTTAATAAAAAGGCAAAACAGAAATTCTCACTTTTCATTCAATACACTCCATCTCTATCAATTGCATCCAGGCGGTGAGATGGGGGGGGGGCACTTATTACCTCCAAAGATCACACCTGGCATTTATTTGTTTCTGCAATTGTCAAAACCTATAGCAAGCCAGAAGGGACCAAATCGAACAAGGAGACAGAGAGAGAACATGCATCCCCGTGGGTATTGTGAATAATACATCTAATTTTAACATTTTTCGGAGGTTTAGGGAAAGAGCAAAAAAAGAAAGAAACTTCGCAACTCTGGGGGATGGAGTACAAATCGATGAGGGCAAAGATATGCAGCAGGAAACAGCATGGAACAGCTTCCCAGTGGATTTCAGACATGAGCCGAGTCTGGCCCTGTGTGATCTGAACACAATCTGTCATGACTGCAGTAATCAAGAAGTTCTCCATCATGACAAGTGAGCCAATACTGTCCATCCTTATTAAATGAAGGAAAACACATAAACATACTCTATTCATAATACAATTTGATATACAAAATATTTTCCGAGACATATACGACATGCCACATATTGCACAAACTATAGTCCTCTTTGTTGAGGACCCGTCAATTAATTTTTCTAAGGGATAAACCTATCAACTCTCAAATAATGCCAATCCTGAAGTTCCAATATGGGATTTTCCCAGTTCGGAAAGAGTTGCTTACTGTCGCCTACAGACAAGATGAATTGAATGCTCGTACAGACAGCCACAAAGAAAAAGTGATACAAAAGGGATAGAAAACTAGGACGTGATACAACAAGGAACAATGCCCTTGGCATACTAAATGCAAAATGCAAAATGGCCTGATTAGTTGCATATTGTCATAAGAATAATACATAATTCCCTCACTTGCGCCAAGAATGATCGATGGTAACAAAAGAAAGATAACCCATTATCAATGAACGAGATGACACAACCAAGAGTCCTTGGAGGTAGCTTGGTAACACATAAGTAAAGTCAAATAAATGGGAAAACTTGTTTATTTTACACTTTGTTTCATGCTAATTGCACATTACCCCCTCTCCCTGAATACCTTTCACCATAATGCTTCATGTTAATAGCATCACATGATCAAGATGGCATCTTACATTCAAAGAAATGACAACGGGAAATGAATTTGAAATGACACAGAGGTCACACAAATTTAAAAGGAAAATCATCAGAGGGAGTTGAAAAAGAAAGACAGAAGAGGACAAGGTAAGATATAGAGGGTGAGAGATTGAGAAATGAAAAGAGAGCAAGGAAAAGGGGAAGGGAACACTATAGGAGCAAAAAGTGAAAAGTAAGATTTAAGAAAGTAATGTGGCTTCTCAAATACAGCGATGCCCTCTTCTCAATTCTCACATTCCCATTAACTTTGTACAAGAGCTACCAGTTTTCTCCACAAGCAAAGGGTTAAACAGCAAACAAATATGACTTTGAAGGCAATAAAGACAATAAGTTCAATGGTTCCTAATCAAAAGTATAAAAAAACAACAACAACCCAACAGAAATGATTGTTGTACTGTTCCTGGGTACAAGCACACATGGAGCTGAGGCTACAAAATCATGCTTCGGAAGCGTACATGACACATACATCCACATTCCCTAATCTCATCAGGTCCTACCCATATTTCTCTTCTCTTCCAAGGTTCTTCCTCAAACAAGACGAACAATAAAAGAATTCTACATTGGAAACAATGTCTAGTGGGACCTCAGATTAAATCCTGCACAGGTTTTGTTATGATTGAAGTTTCTCCCAGTCTTTCCCTCCCATTCTCTCCCTTGGACAGGGTCAAAAATTTGAAGGGAGCACTTGACTTTAACAAAAAATAAGAAAAAAAAAAATGGGTGGAAGTTGAGGAAGGGCAAGGAATTGAAACGGGATTCAGCTTTTATCTATGGATTTCATAAGATTTGTGTCACTCCTCTGTGAGCTTAGCTTACAGCTGACGATTAATAGTTGTGACATTTCATCCAACATTTCCATTGATAAAAATCAAGCGACGGTGTTTGGGAGCTCACCTACAGGTTGCACTGATAGGAAGACATTAGTAATCACCTCGCATGACTAAGAGGGGACGGCTTTTGTGCATTTTGATGGTTGGAATGATAAGAATGTCCGTAGGAGAACCGATGCCCGCAACAGAAAAAAAAAAATCAAATGAAAAATAAGGAGAAATGACATTTCAACCTAATATGATATCATTCACGCTACCTGCCTTGCTTGTCCCCTGAAGGCGTTCTTTTCTTTGCTATTGATCTGCAATCTTCAACAACAACAAAATTAACATAATTTGGCTCCATTTGTCGGTTTTGTGCGGATGGAAGTCACCAATTGTGGGGGATTGCTATCTGTATTTCTGTTCATGCTATCGTTCAGAACGCATCGGACACGTGTTCATGAAAGTGGACTCAATTCAAACTGTCCCTGTGGGGGGGGGGGGGGTAGAAGGTTTTGGGACAGAGGCATTCATTTTCCCCTCATCTGCGACTGATTTTGACTGCAAGTCAAGTGGCACTCTTAACAACAGTCGCCATGGATAGTCTGATAGAAGGTGATTCTTTGTCTAAGCGAATGGCTCCATGTACAGTCCAATCAGGTTGCAATTTTAAAACCAACATTTTCAGTGCTCTGACATCAAAACATTTTAAATATGCAGTATTTCAATGCAAAAGACTCTACACTACAGTTTTAGTTTATACGACACTCCAGAAGACAATTTACTTATTAGTTGGTTAAAATAAGTCTATCAAAGGGTGAACTCACTTCAACTCACTATCAACTCACTTCTGGCGTGGGATTAAGATTTCCATACGACTTCTAGGGAAATTTGGGCAGATGATAAATGCAAAGCCGTTTTGATTATGGGGTTTGAAAAACCTTTCTGAAACGCCAAAAAAAGTGCACTCTAAAATGCATTTCTGTAGAGATGATAAACACAAAGTCATTTTAAAACACACTTGTAGCTCATTCCATACCCACACAAACTACATGACCTCTGCTCCTCTGTTCAAACAGCAAAATGGAGCTATCTTCCTCTTGACTGGTGATAGAGATGATAAACTCAACAACTCAAGAAACATGATCCGAAAGGCCTTTGCAAACGCGTTATGATGGAGGACATTGAAACGTGTTTCAATCATGGGAAAGATGTCAAGTGCAGCCAAAAACCCTCATTGTTGCTGAATGATAATCATTGCATCATCTGTATTGTTTCGTTTTCTGGATCTGAATGTGGATCATTTTGAAGCAAAAGAAAGCGACAGGAAATTACGAATGATAGTCCAATATAATCACAAGTTTTTAAAAAGGTATTTGAAAGACAATTATGAACTACTACAACTAGAACAATCATGAAATACTACACAACAATCCCTCCAAGTGTACGGAACATCAGTAACAAGGAATAAAACGCTTATGCACTTTTGGCTTGGATACAGCACATTTTTTTTTCCCTATCACATTTCTTTTTTTGTTGATTGCCTGTCCAACATGAAAAAGACATCACAAGACTTTGAAAGGTATTTGGAAGACAATTCAAGTCTACGTATGAACCACTGCTACACAATTCATGAAAGTGTACGAGAATAATCAGTAGGCCCTAAATCTGAACAAAGAGCAAAACTGCTTACGCACCTTTTGGCTCAGATACAACACCTTTCTGAATTTTCTTTTTTCACCTGTCCAACACGATACAGGCACCAGTTCCACTGGAGACACTCCACAAATATTGTTGATCGCTTGATCTCTTATCGTCTTGTTCTTAAAAATCATTGTGACACAGCAAAAAAAAAAAAAGAGAGAGAAAAAAATTAGTTGAACAGCGACCATTCTGAAACAGTTTATCTCAACAAAGAAGACCCGAGTGGAGTTGTAACCAGAGAAACGGGGTGAACGACGTTGGGTGATGCTCTTTATCTCCCCTTCTGCCTGTTTCGAAGATGACGTTTAACTTTTGATGCCATCGGCAAGAATGTTGAGTGTGCAGCAACTATATAGCCCTGAAATAATATCACATGCTTTTTCATCCACCGACTAATAACATCCCCCATCTATTTACTCTTCTCCGTGGACATATATTGGTGCAAGAGAGGGAGAGAGGGGGAGAGACAGGAGAGAGAGGAGAGTTTAAAAGTCGATGACACCGTCCAATGAAAACAAGCCAATTTGGCACTGCTGCCATGGCAACCAAATGAGTGAGGGGCACTTGGGAGTTGGAGCGTAGCGCCTCTTTATTTTCTTAACTCAAGGAATCATATTTTTGTTTTTTCCATGCTAACTTTAGCATTTCAGCACACGGAAGGGGGGGGGGGTTAGAGAAAGGTGAGGGGAGAAAAGAGGCAGGAGTGAGGATTTCGGGGTGGGGTAGAGAATATGGCTTTGGTTGAAAAGTTAACTGTTGAACAGAGAAGCAGATGGAGAATAAACTGGTGGACAACAGGTGGAATAAAATCAATTACACAGATCAGATACACAGAGATAGGATAAAAGTGGCAACATTAGTCCTTCTGGAGTACTCGTTCAGCCTCATTCAGCCAGCGAATTCCATCTTTTGGCGCAAATCAGCTCACATTTACACATGGCTGGCATCAAAGAAGTCAACAGGAATATCAGTCCGTTCAAAAATCATGCAGCATTGTGGAGAGATTAATACACTATAAACAATTACACAAGAAATACTCCCCCATCATAATGACGGTAAAACTATGACATGCTGATTGATTGGTCGATAGCAAAGATAAACACTGACCAGACGAATGCACCGGTGGACATCACAGCCGGCGGAAGAGAGACAAAGATCCAACAGAATTACCTACTCTGACCATGTCAGACATACAGCCGAGTCTACAACCCAATCCAGGAAGTCTTCATCCCACAAATAACAGACAGGCCGGGATGGGGGGCAACGATGTCTATCAAGACGGCAAGCGCAGCGCATCAACCGAGATGCCTCACCGACACGCTCGTGAGCATGAGACGGGAGTCCCGGCATTTATTGTCCCATCTCGCTTGCTTCTCTCTCTCCATCTTTCCTTTCTCTTGCTTGCTCTCTTGCTCTCTTCCTCCGTTTGTCCTCGCACTCGCGTTCTCCTTGAGTGTGATTCGGCAGAAAAGTGGCACGGAAGCGTCTGTCCGTGGTCCGTGCAAAATTTTGGTTTGGGCAGGGAAACGGAGATGGGGTGTCACGAGCCAGTTGGACAGACAAGCAGGTGACCCTTTCTTCCAAGGAGTGGGGGTGGGGAAGGGGGTGGTCAATGATGATGATGTATTACAGCAAGGAAAGGGAAGAAGTGTTACCAGTCTTCTTATCTCACAGTCTGTCAACTCAGTACATGTGCTTTGTGTCTAGTTCTGGGCACTCCTATGAAGGACCAATGTCATCTGACATTTGCATTCAACACTCGCATCACGCAGATAGACCAGAATTGACATTCTCTCCCCCCCCCCCACCCCCTCCCCATCAAATCAAAATACATGAAATAATGACCCTCCAGCAGGCTAAAAGAATCAACCAACACCAGCATGAAAGGCAGGACACTTGGATCTCAAAGTGGTCTACAGTGACTGTTTAAGGAATCATAAGATACCAACAGTCCTTGAAATTCTCAGGACAAGGATTAGTAATGACATTTTTACAACATTGCTTAGTATGTCAGCAGTGAAGATGCAACACCTAAAATAATATCATAGACTTGTATCTTTCTATCTTTCAATATTTTTGTTGTTGCTTTTTATTTTTGTCTCTTTTTTTGGTGGGGTTGATATTCACACGATTTTAATCTTAATCATCTCATTGAAAGGAATCATTCATCTAAGTCAGACTAAGATGTGTGTTCGTTTTACACACCTAAGAATTTACAGAGGAGCTTGTGTCCAACTCAACCACTCAACACCCTCTGATTAGACTACCGTGATATGCTCAGATCTATTGTTGTTGTTTTTTCCCCAATCCTGGTTTGAATTTTCTAAATATCAAAAAAAGAAGACCCAAGAAAGTTAGGAGGCACACAAAAACAGATACTTCCTCCTCTATGCTCCCTCAGCATCAGAAATACCACAAAATGACAAGAAACTTGCCTGTGTGCCCTCTCACGATTGACGGATGCGATCGGACGGGGGATGCTCACAGAGCTATAATCCCAAAACAAACCCACTCAGGAAAGTGACTAAAATTCGGATGCCTGGTCTTATCCAAATGCAAATCTATCTCTCTCTCTCATGCTCCGACAAAAGCACACAAAAAAATCTTGCTTTATCCCCTCCTCATCCCCCCTTTCGCTTCCGAAGGGTTAACTGGAAGCTCTCACTCTCTCGATGTTGATCTCCGTGACAGTCAGATATCATTAATTTCTGTGGATGCGGGATTAGTCATTGAAGGCATTCTGCTTGTGGGGCTAACACAGTGACAGTATGCAGCGTTTAATGCCACACAGTGCGTAAACAATAAGACACGACAAGGCAGAAGGATACAGCAATAATGATGTGAGATTGGTTAGCCTTGTTCTCCAGAAGTTTGGTTTTCTTCATTCTTGCATGAGGGTTATGGCTGCAAACTTTGAAAGCACTTGAGAGGGTAATAATTCAGCCATCCCTTTCTTCTTGATAGTCGCAAGACATGAAAACTTGGCTCTCTTGAATGATTTCTCACCAGCGGCATTCAAATCTAACCCTAAGCTCATCAATATGCTAAAAAGTCATTTCAGAAGAGAACTGGTTGGTTTCTGCTTATCAATCATCGACAAAATATAACATGACATCACACAATCTTGATGACTATAGAACTAGAAATTTTTGCATGCACGAAAGTTTCGCAAATTTCGCTAAGAGCTGAGACTCGCAAAAGTTTCATGCTGCGAAACTGGCCATCGGCTCAAAATTCACAAAAGTCTCATGTTGCGAATGCTTCTGGATTTACAGCAGTCCTCCACCAAGAAAACAAGAACAATGATGAATGATTATTACTATCATTTCAATTTGTATCAGTGTTTTGTTTTTAGTCTTACCGTTTTCAAGTTTCTGTCGTTTGAGAACATCCAGACCGTGTCCCATGCGAGAGAGTCCATGGATGGTGGGTGTGAGGGAGAGCGGAATGTTGCGCTTCGGCGGCCTGCCTGGTCGACTGCTGAAGACAAGGGTAAGACAGAGAGAGAAGGGGGGGGGGGGGAGAGAAGAGAACACTTGCATTAGACATAAACAGTAGACATCATTACCTTAAATGTTCATAAATCCCACTCAAACTGACAAATAAACAACACACATGATGTGGCTGGAATGCAGCAAAAGAGGAGTATTTCATCCTTTAATACTGTTATTTAATCATACATACAGACTGCATTCTCCCTACAAAATGATATTGTTGGAAACATATATTTCCTGGTGGATAGACCAAATCGCTTCAAGTAATGAGCATGTGTTGATTCAGTATACTGTCAAAAAGCAACAGTACTTTGAACCACAGTACGCAAGTGCAAATTTTCTGTGACAGACACTTCATTACATACCAAACCATTCACAAATAGGTTCTCATATGTAGTCAATAATGTAGTCACTATGGGGTGAGCAGAAGTGTGCTCTTACTCTAGAAAGGCTGTTCATCCTTCAGCATCAATCATCTCCTACTTCATGGTTTTCTTACTCTGATCTCCATACATCAAGAGAGCATCACTGATGTGGTTGCTTGATAACGACAGAAATCCTAAGGATACTCAATGTGATGTCCCCTCTGCTAATAAAAGGGAATATACACATAAGACTAATTTTCCCTCAAAAGAGCTGATTTTTAACAAGAGACCCGCGGGTCTAGCGCTCACCTGAGTATCGCAAGTTCACCTTTCACGCAGTCACTAATCTAAATTATTCACAGCTCTACCAAAATTTGACGAGGCATTCTCAAGTGGAAGATGAAAATGTACAATAAGGGCCCAATTTTTTCAAGATTCCTTAATTTGGGGGAATTGGGGCCCCCTGGGGCCCTCTGGGTGGGGCATGGTGCCCAGTTTGATAAATTGAGATCCTGACCACCTAGGGATGCTACCTGCCAAGTTTGACAAAAATTCATCATGAGGTTTTCAGGAAGAAGATGAAAATGTACAATTCAGGCCCCCATTTGGACCCTTCCAACCACCCCCCCCCCCCTACCCCCAAGAGGGGCACCCCTGGATCTCCTATGAACAAACTTGAAACTACAGTCATTAATGTACTCACTCATAGTATTATCTCAGCTCTATAACTTCTGATTCTAGAGAAGATTTTTAAAGATTCCTTCATTTGGGGGGTTTGGGCCCCCTGGGGGCCCCCTGGGCGGGGCATGGTGCCCATTTTAACAAATTGAGATCCTAACCCCCTAGGGATGCTACCTGCCAAGTTTGGTGAAAATGGGTCATGGGGTTCTCAAGAAGAAGATAAAAATGTACAATTTAGGCCCCATTAGGACCCCTCCTCACCCCCCCCCCCCCCCCTGGGTCCCAAGGGGGGCACCCCTGATTCTGCCATGAACAAACTTGAAACTACAGTCATCAATGTGCTAACTCATAGTATTAACCTAGCTCTATCACTTCTGGTTCTAGAGAAGAAGATTTTTGCGGATTCCTTAATTTTGGGGGGTTTGGGCCCCCTGGGGGCCCCCTGGGTGGGTCATGGTGCCCATTTTAACAAATGGAGTTCCTAACCCCCTAGGGATGCTACCTGCCAAGTTTGGTGAAAATGGGTTATGGAGTTCTCAAGAAGAAGATGAAAATGTACAATTTAGGCCCCATTAGAACCCTTCCCCACCCCCCTCCCCTGGGTCCCAAGGGGGGCACCCCTGATTCTGCCATGAACAAACTTGAAACTACAGTCATCAATGTACTAACTCATAGTATTAACTTAGCTCTATCACTTCTGGTTCTAGAGAAGAAGCTTTTTACAGATTCCTTAATTTTGGGGGGTTTGGGCCCCCCTGGGGGCCCCCTGGGTGGGGCATGGTGCCCATTTTAACAAATTGAGTTCCTAACCCCCTAGGGATGCTACCTGCCAAGTTTGATGAAAATCGGTCATGGGGTTTTCAAGAAGAAGATGAAAATGTAAAAAGTTTACGCACGACGCACGACGGACGACGGACGACGGACGACGCACGACGCACGACGCACGACGCACGACGGACGCCGGACGAAGGGCGATCGCAATAGCTCACTTGAGCCTTTGGCTCAGGTGAGCTAAAAATGTCACACAAGATTACAAGTTTAAAGGTAACAGCCAGGAGTGGGTAAGCATCCACATGTATCTTGTGTGGAACTCTGCAAGTCAGCAGTATGGAGAATGAAAGAAAAAAAAGCATGCAGAAAGAGGTCTTCAGCTAAACACACATTCCCACATGAATGCCAATCATGGCTCCATTTTTCACAAAGTGCATTGCACTTCCAGGCCAAGAAACTGGTTAAAATCCATACCAACATCAGCAGGGGAACCCTGTTCTACTTTGGGGTAGAACACAACACCCTATCCCTCCCCTACTGCTTTACCCCCTCCCCCACAAAGAAGAAGAAGAAGAGGAGAAGGAGGAAAAAATAAAGAAACCCTAGAATATCGCTCCTGAACTTTTCAAAGTTTTATGAGTCCCCTAGCACTATGACAGTCCCCTTCGGAAGCCTCCATCAACTTGATTTCATTCACAAAACACAGCCTCATAACTCACTGCCTGCACTTGACTATGATAGAACACACAGACATGCATACACACAAACACATAACCAAACGCTCTGTGTGTGAGAGTGAGAAAAAGTGGGAGAGTAAGAAAAGAGGGCATACAACAGAGGTTAAAAATATGGCACAGGGGGGTTTACTTGGAGACACCAGAGCACCCCCCAGAAGACGGCAGAGGCTGGCTGACGCGATGTCGTTGAACCCAGCAGAAGTCTGAGTGGGGACGTGGACCCAACCGTCATTGATACATCTAGACTGAGCAAACAGGCCGTATTATACCAGACTGGGTTAGACAAACTTGAACACGCTCGGTTTACGTGCGCCCCGACTCGCTCGGTCCACCGTCCACTGTCACTCCGTCCTCAGCGGGGAAACCGAGCAGGGGCTACTGGGGGAGACCCATGGTACAAAAATGGAAGAAATTAAAAAAAAAAAGCTTGAAAAATGCTAGGGAGAAAGGATCTGTTCATTTGCTCAGCGATTACGATGTCATGACGAATGAAACACGTATTTGTGACAGAGGGAGAAATGCGAGGAACTCAACTGGGGGAAGAAGAAAGGAGGCAACGATTGACCTATTTATTCAGGGAAGAGATGTAACTTACGGGAGCTGTGTCAATTCCGGACCAGTTTACGATTTCCTCAAGACCAGCCACTTGAGTCAAGCTTGGGGAGCTCCAGTGTGGGAAACAGGGAATTTGAGAAATGGTTTTGGCTTTTGGTTTTCGTGTCATTGACTTGCCTGCAACTCGAGAAGAGTGTACACAGCATTAAAAAGGGAAAAAAATGAAGAAAAGAGAGAATGGAAAAAAAGGCCTCAATCCCAGGGTCGGCCCAGGTGAAAATTATAAAAGTACGAAATTGATTGATTGATTGACCGTGTGGGCAAACTTTGTGCATTTTAACCTCACTTTAGCAATGGAAACATGCCGAGTCTTGAGACTTCAAACATTCTCTGCTGAGATCTGTGGCTTTGTTTCAACACACTGTGAGCATCTTTGTTTGTGGAACCCCCCTTGGAGGTGACTTTGATTTTCACCAAGGAACTGAGGAGTTTACACAGGGGTCTGCGCACACACTCTACCAGCACAATCTTGACAAGACTTTCATGAAATTTTGGCACTGGGATGTCATGGAATATGGAATTTTTTTTTTTGCAGGGCATTCAAGTTACTCCATCTATCCACCCAGCCACTGCAAAGTCTCTGGTGATAAATGAGTAACAATATAGAAATATTCCTCATCAAAGTGCTTGATGATTTAATGGTTCCATGAAGTGATACAGCTAACCAGATGAAAGCATGTCACTTGTCGCATGGAGTTGTGCCTTTCATGCTCCGCTTATCGCCATGGTGATGCTCCCGTCAATTCATTGGACGTGACACGACAGATTGGTCGCCCATGAAATTGCTTACTCGCTGAAAGGTCTCTGTGCTTCTCACTCTCCCCTCCCTTCCATCTCAGGGTATAATTATGGTATTTACTGTGACCTTAATAACCTTAAAGTTTCTGGGAGAGGGGAAGCCGTGTACCCCTCTGGCACATGTAACATCCAATGAACTAGAGATACCCATCGGACACGCACACACACACACACACACACACACACACACACAGTAGATAGGCCTACTTGCTATACACACAGTGTTCACTTTTCCCCTGCCCCCCCCCCCCCCCCCCCAACTCCCAATGACCAGGTAATCTTCAAATTTCCCTCCTTGTTAACGTCTGAATACCATCTGCCAATTTCAGCTTCGGATATGAATGGGATGGCCGACAACTGTGTGACAAGACTCATGTACGGAGGATGATCTGCTGCATATCTGGCAAGCCATTGCCGACAGCAACCTTTCCTTCTGCCATTTGTCAATACATCAGCACAGAACTCCCAATACTGACAGCCTGTCAAGTGGGATTATGGAATCCCCCTTCATAACTATCACCATCACATTGGCCTTTGTGTGGGACTGAGGCATCATTTTATACACCTGAGTGGGTTCACGTGTTGGTTGCGACCAAGTTTTGTAGAGGGGAATTTCGATCAGATGCTGAAAACATAGCTCCGTAAAAGTTAGTTGGCAAAGTGCATCAGCACAATTAGAAGAAAGAGAAATTAGAGGAAGATGTGTGCACAGGCCAGAGGGATAGTTTAGAGATGATATCAACACCTCATATGAGTCCATATCAATATCATTATTTTCTATAAATGTAATTAACAAACTGCCGAATTCTTTAACTACTCTATTTCAATCTCACTTTCATAATGAGACGTGATTATTTTATTTGTTTATTCTATAACTGGTATGCATTTCACTGCGAAAGGAAATTGTATAAACCCCTTAAATGATCTGTGTTTGTCAATGTCATGTTGCCCAAATTGGGCTTGAAGATACACAACCAGTCCTCATTTTTTTTTTCCTCATTTTCAATCAGGAACAATCCCTCCCACTGATGGCTCTCTATCTGTAAAGCACAGACCGAGTTCTGAGGTCACGGCAGTCTATGTCCAGTCAAGGGGTATTAGGGCCGAGAATTTTGAACAGGTGAGGCAATTAGACACATATTCCGATGTCCTTCTTCTGCCATGAGAATGTACAGATGATGCAGAAGGGAGAAATGCTTGTATTCACATCATCAGCTACCTTTGCAGTAGGACTTTCTGGTGTTTTTTTTTTTTTTTTTTTTTTTTAGATCTTGAAAATGTCTGTACCTTCCCACTCACTCTTAAATGAAAGTGCAAACAGTAGTAGATTCATGTCAATATGAAAATGATAATGCGCTTTCAATAATAAAGTCAAGACTGAAAGCTAAAAAATATATGATATGTATATATGTTTTTTGGTTTTATTTTCAATACCGCCTTCACCATCTGTTGAGACAGAGGCTTGGTAAGTAATAAAAGACATCTCTCAGACTCTACATGATCATTAGTAAAATGAAAACAGAACCAGAAATACATCAAGTTACATACTGACCACACACAGATATCAATACAGCAATTTGGTATTTCCTTCCAGCTTGTTATTTTCCATGATGCTTTGCATATGATGAGGTTGTATCATTTTTTAACATTATGTTGATCACGTAATATCTCTGCACATATTGCGTCACATTTTGCTTTGCCGTGGTGTATCATGGATATGTTAGATGCAGCACAGACACTGCAAACATTGAGTATATGCTAACGAAAAATATTCAAACAAATAAATGAATAAATAAAAACAAACAAACTAGGGCAAGGCTTTCAAATTGAAGATATTTAACAACCTGCGGTAGAAATTGAACCACACAAGGCATTGATGGCATTACCATGACACTGCAAAGCAAAAAGCACCTCCGATAATGACCACTATTTCATTTACCCATGGATTTTCATTATTCTATTCTTGGGAGTATGCAAAATCATAAAAAAATCAACCAAACAAAAAAATAAAACACTGTTGATTTCCACATTCTTTCTACTTGCATCTACAAAGCACTTAATACTATATCTGTCGAGGCGGCTTCAGCGTGCTTGGTTCATGATTAACATTGAAACAGGAAATTATGTGAACATCACAGAAAAGACAAAATGTCATAATCAGCTCATTAAAATTATGATGAAAAAAAACACACCAAACTGCTCTTACTAGTATATACCAGCATATTCTTTCTGTCTGTCTGTCTGTCTGTCTGTCTCTCTCTCTCTGTAAATGTGATAAGTCATATATTTCTCTTGACATCATTAGATGCTGATTACGAAGCAATAAAAGTGGAAATGACTTTCCAGGAAATGAAAGGAGAATATTCCAGTCTATTATTAGTTACTTCCAACAGATAGGATTGACACCAAGGCTGACCCTTTTTGTTTCCTCTCCCCCAAAAATATACACGTAGAAGAAAAAGTGATTTTAGTCATTTTAGCTATTTTCAGTGATGTCAGGCTAAATATTAAGCCCCTCACTGCCACGCATGAGAGTCATAGGTTTGTTAACATATGAGTGGAAGCTCGCTACAAACCAGAGCAAGCCATGGGACAGGCAGGGGGTTAAAGTCCCCAGCAATCATGCGCTAGCTAGCTGCACTCCCTGGAACCAGACAGCAAAAAATAAAGGGATTAAATATCTCTTTGATAATTGGCCAAAATATCCTGATCCAATTTTCTCACGGATGTAACATAAAAGTTGATGCAGCGCAGGAATTGTTGCTCCCTGTTACATGTTTGACAGCTCCCCGAAGCCCCACATGCCAAGAAAGACGACATGTCGTGGATTACATTCCTGGCCATCATATACATGAAGGCCCCTGCAACTTTTCATCACACATTCAATGACATACCAGAGAAAACAACAACTAACTTTTGTTGCTGTTTTTTTTTTCTTGTGAATTTTCTTTTCAAGAACATGCTTTCTTTTCTAAGAACTGAAAGATGTGGATTCTCCTACTCCCCCTTTCCTCTCTCTCTGGTATACTGCACAAACATCATTGGAATGATTTCTCAACAATACCCAGCTTTGTCATTTTCTACCAGTTGTTTTCCCAAGTCAAGCATTAATGGTACAAAAATAAAATCACAAGGCACGGGAAAACAGAAATTGGCATTAGACAAATACGGTATATCCTGGATATAAAAGGAAGTGTTGTAGGTGGCAGAAAGAGAGAGAATGAGGAAAGAGAAAAAAAAAATGGTAAGGAGAGTTGTAGGCTTTGGACTGCGAACACAATTTTGTTGAAGCTTGTTTTATCAGCGAGGGAAAAAAAAGGGAAAGAAAATCTGAAGAAGAAGTGGCAGTCAAGTTGGGACAGCAGGAACCAAGTCTGTTAGCAGCTAAAGCTTTCTTATGTCTTCCTTCTCTCTTTATTTTATTATTTTTTTTTATTTCAAAGAGAGGGAGGAGGAGAAGGATGCAGTTTTGAGGGATTTTTTTATTCTTTATTTTTTGACACACAACACATCAAGCAGAACTTCTATTTCGATTACATCAAGTCAATGCCGGCTAAAACGTCTTTTAGGCCCTGTCCGCAATCCCATTGTGTTTTACTTTTTTCCCCCCGTCCTTTCACTCGTTGGTGCGCGGGCGACAATGGGGGATCGGCGCTGGAAAAGCATGTTCGACTGTTACAAAAATACAACTTTCGCTTGTTGCTTTTGTGGGGAGGCAAAATAGCCCCCTCAGCTAGAGCTTTGGCAGCCGAGGAGATGAAGCTCAGAGAGAGAAAGAAAGAGAGAGAGCACAAGAGAGAGCAGAATGGGGGGAAAAGAAGCCCAAAGACTTAACCCATAAAGGACCAGTTGGCCCTTTGCTACATTTTGTGCCTTTTTGTCATTATGTACGTGTATTTGAGTGAAAACCCATGTTATTTCATTCACACACATTTAACAAATGTATAAAAACAGAAGTTTCGTTGTAAAGTGGGATTTTAAAACAACAAATGATGTCAAAATATGTATTTTTACACAAAGTACTACAGACAGAAAAATCATTATATGGGACTACATGGACACTGCAGACATGATTCACAATTAGATGCAAATATCCTAGTAAAAAGTAAAAAAAAGACAAATACCTGAAATTTCTGTGTTTGTGTCCTCAGATACTAATTCATGAAATTAGGAAGAAAATATGGAAAACCATCCAGAAAAAAATTGGAAAATATAATTATATCATTTTCTCCAAAATGTATGGTATTTTTCAATATAAAAAGCTGCATTTAGTATGAAATATTATAATGATATATAAAATCTATTAAAAGGGTATTTTGTTAGAGAATTTTCAGTCTATCCTCTTCTTAATGGTGCATAGCATGACATAAACATGAGAAATTTAATATTTTTGAATAATCCCCCCCCCCAAAAAAAAAAAAGAAAAGAAAAGAAGAATGGTGGGGCCAAAAACTAGAAATGTTACAAGTACCCTCAGTAGTTTAAGGGTTAACAGAATGTGGGCTCTACAAATGTGGGGCTGCTGATACAAAACTTGAACACTACAAGCAAAAATCAACAAATACGCACTTAAGAATTTATATCAAATCAAGTCATGGACCCATGATTCAGTAAACTAACAAGGGGAAAACAATTACTCAACTCATTAGGTGGGAGTGTGCATATGCAGTCAACTACAGGTGATATCAAATGACCTGGTATATCCGATTTGGACACTCTGTAGAAGCAGACTTTCGATACAAATTTTAATACTCTTGCTAATTAAAATAAACATAATGACAAGTATCAAAAAGTGTTTAAGCTCACCAGATATGCTGATCTGATGCTAAAATAATATTGAAACTTCCTTTCTCATAAATGTTTTTTTTTCTCATATCACAACAGAATAGGAAAAGCGAGGAGATGTTGATTGAAAATTCAACCCAAATATTCCCATCAATCAAAACCAACAGAAATGACTGGCCTCTCCCTTTTTATTTTCCTCGTCATTCTTCATTCCGACGTATCAAGAGAAATCACAGCGGACGCATATCTATGCATGTATGAGGATTACTCTTTGAAAGCCCGAGACAAATGTGCCGAAAATGAGCGCTGGCGCTTCTTGTGTGGACCTTCAGCTCGTCCTCCTGCTCCGAGATTGACATGGAATCCGTCGATGATTTATCAAATCATGTTGACTTTCCCAAATTGACTGTAGGTTGTGGCAAAGTTTACTTGTCATCAGGAGAAATATTTTTTGCCCAAGGGGGCTGAAGGGAAGGAAGGGGGGGGGGGTACGGGGTAGGGATAGGGGTAGGTGGGGGGTTACAGTGAGGGCCACTTGATGGGAATGGATTCTTGGGTGGATCCAGGTAGCGGAGAAGAGAGGTTGGGGTGGGGAGAGAATGACAGGGTTAATACATGATTTCATCTTCCACTCCGTTTCCTGGCCCCTTACATCTTGGTTCCTTGACATGGTTCATTCAGTCCATGCTTCACAAAAAATCACACTCAAAACAATTTGGCTTCCAGTGAAAATGTCAACACGTATTACGCGACACATGAACCGATGGCACATGTAAGTAGAAATGCTCAGTGATATTGGGTTTATCTTCACCGTGTTCTGTCTCAATCAAACATAGAGAGCAATAGGTCGAGACCTCGACAGAAACGACAAACTTTGTTGTTTCATCAATCACTTGTACTTTGGAGTGCTTTGCAATCAATTTGCAGACCTGTAGAGGACTTGAAATGAACCTTGGTGATGGCAACAAGCTCTGTCATAGGAGCCGTCAAACTAGTCAAATTCAACAGAATCCCACAACAGTTAGAACTAATGTGAGTACTTTTAATCTATCTGCTTCTTTCTTCAATCAATAACCACTACACACCTACCCTGGTTGTCCAGGATAAATTTCAGTGATATTTGGAATAACCTTGAATAACCACAATCTCACAAATTTCATTTGTACAGTGGGCAGACAAATTATTGAAAACTCATAGCTCATATCTTCGCCCCCCTCTGCGTAACCTCTTGAGGGATGGGCTGATTTCCTACAACATGCATTTTCCATAGACACTTGCCCGGGTATGCTTGGGACTCGTCTTCAACAGGTTAATAATCTTGTGCTTTCATTTAATCTTGATTACTATTCATATATGTTCTTCACATTCCTTAAACTAGGAAGAGGTTAGTTCTCTCTTTCTCCCCATCAAATTCTTGCCTAAGGAAACAAAGAAGAAGAAGGTATTTAGGGAGCTTCAAGAGGTACTTTTGCCTTTAACATCTTTTGAGTCTCTCTGCTATTCTAGCTTCTTTTATCCAGTGGCCTTGCAATGCTAAAGTATTAAGATGGGTGCATTTTTATTGGTCTTCTCTGAGTGGTACTTTTTAAAGATTGAGCCTACCCAAATTTGAGGAGGGGTTAGATTTTGCACAACAGTGTGGAAAGCTTAATAGGGAGAGAGTTTGTCAAGGCATGGGGGACATCTGGATATCAAACAAGCAATTACTGGGGGAGGAGAAGAATACTTGAGAACTCATACCGGTAGTTCAAGTCCAGGATTAGATGATGTAATGACATTTCCTAGTAAAATACAAACAATTGATGGGGGGTCAGTCTTTTGGAACGGCACAATTGAATTCTCTCCCAACATGTGTGCTCAGGCTGAAACATTCCCACTGTAAATCCGCTGCTTAATTCCCAAACAATAAATCCTCCGCCCAAACACCATTAAAGGGCAGCAGTGGGCAGAATTTCAGCAATTCTCTTTAATAAAAACGAGTCTTTGTTCAATGTCCCCTTCCCCCTCCCCCCAACTCCATCCAGGAATCCCATACATGCCAAGGAAGAGGAAAATAAAGAACAAAGAGCATAGATAAACAAATCCTATTGCAGTCTTATTTCCAAGGATAAGTCATGGATTAGAGACTGAAAAGTCCAAGCATTTGGGCCTATTACCACATTGAACTTGGGGTCAGTCAGACTAGAGCAATCAGGTCCTTATTGTGGCACTGGTACCAAGAACTGGACCGGATTAGAGTGATTTCATTGAATCAATATGCAGACTATTTTACAGTGGGATCTTAAAACCTGGGAGTGTTTGTCCTTATTCATCCTTCCACACTCTGCCCCCTCCCCCTCCAAACAAAAGGGAAGAAGATTCAATGAAGACTAGAACTTGGAAAGAGAAGAAAGAAAAAGAAAATGAATTAGGAGGGACACTTATTATTGGTCTCTCTACAGACAGTGTGGATGAGCAAAGCAGACCCGCTTTTCCCCCGTCTTCTGTTTTTTTGTTCTGTCACTGTAAGTGTGTGTGTGTTTAGTGTGACCACACTGTGCTGTGGTTCTTTCTCAGTATGTTACAGTGGATAGTGTTAGCTGAGATGGCACATGTATATTGGCAAGTGTGGTTGATTACTGAAGGAACTGCGGATTTTCACGGAAACTTTCAGCCACCCACAAAGAAAAGGATAACATTTACCATAAGGATAAGAATAGCATCAACATGCATCCATTTCAGTAGTAATGATGAAGAAAAAAAAAAACTCCAAATAACAACAATAAGCATGTGATGGGTGCTATTTTGGATCTACAAAATTTACTGAAGAGTAATAAAAGAATAAGATACTTCATGAAGAATGTAGTATTCACAGACAAGAGAAATTAGTGCTTCTCTTTAACTTCAATCACGCATATGGATGAGACTAATTTCTCCCCAACAAAGGCAAGGCGTGGTGATTTCACTGTCTGAACCCCCGCACACAGCCGAAGCCACTGCGACAGGGAGCGATCGTGATGCAGTGATGTGATTCCATTAGAGGGATTGGTGCCCAATATCGGCATGGTAACCCCTCCTCCGATGACAAAAGAGAGAGAAAGAGAGAGAACAGGAGGAGGAATGGATGTTAAGGCAGTAGCTACAGTCTCAAAGAAGGAAAAAACACCACCAAAAAACGATTGCTAACATAAACTGATTTCTTATCAGATTTGGGGCCATTCACAGAGAGAGAGGGAGAGAGGAGAGAGTGAGGGGACGGAAATAGGGTAAAGAAAAAGAAATGCTCAAAATATCAGGAAAGTGAAAAGCTTTGGCAGAGGAAATGCATGTTTTTCGAGGTGACGAAAAATAAAAAGGAGGGCCCCCTGGGCATGTTTGGAAAAGAATTGCAGGGACATTGTTCATGATTAGTTGTGTTTTTACAAATGCTTAGTCTCAGTGGCGACACTAATCCATATGTACACCTGGCCAGAGATCTCGATGAATTCTTTTTTTTTCTTAGTCCCCTGTGGTATTAATAAGTAGAAGCGTTGCTTTGAGTTTCTTTGCATGTCTGTGGACCGAGGTAAGGCACCGTGGAACCATCCACCAGTGAGTGACAGGCTCAAACAGTGTACTACTGTATACACACAATATTTTGAGGTGTTTTTATTTTTGTGAATTTCCTGGGCCGACCAATATTTGCAAAATTGATAACTTGCAAAGAATATCGCCACCTACAAGACAAAAGAAGATGTACTTGATATCCAAGATTTGGGATTGCAATTTTTTTCTAGAAATTTTTTTCTAGAAATGGAATGTATTTATTTCTTGTTCCATCACAAGAGTTCTATATCATCTCACATGTCGCATTTGCAAAATATTATAAATACAAGGCATATACAGTATCCTGAGGGCACACAGTTAATTCAAAAGTGGGCTTCACCTTCTCATGAGTATCTTTACGATCTACAATAAATTTTTCTTTACCATACAATTTTACAAATTTTTCATTAGGAATCTTTTTCACACTCCCCCATCACTCCCACTATCATCATTAACATCAGTCCCCACTTCTTTTATACCCCCCAAAAAAGATTTAAAAGTTATGTTCACACAAAATATGTGATCTTAGAAGTTTTAAACTTCAATGATTAGCTTGCAGAGTTAAACTAAGATGCTTCGAGATAATCTTTAAGTTTAGGAACGTGGTGTGAACATAACTAAAAACTGTGATCCCATCTCACTCTTCATCTTATCTCTGAGGGACATGGAGGATGGAGTTGAGATCAGGTCGGGAGAGGTGAAGATATGATATATATGACCAAAGAAGAGTTGAAACACATTACTCCCAACTCATCTCTCATTTTACTCGGTATAAACACGCGTGCACTCATGAAAAACTAAGGGGCAGGTGGACAAAAACTCAACTTCCTGACAACAAGTTCAAACGCGAAGAATTGTTCGGATCTGCCAGGGTCCTTTGTGTGCTTTCGTGTCGGACGAACACATCGTTGATGCCAGCTAGCTTCCATTCCGCCCTCGCTCGGCTGCGCCTGAGTGGCCCAGTGGTATGTATGTTCCTAAGCTCCCTCCCCCCTTTTTTTTTTGTGCACCAAGTCCTCCCTATCCAAACAGGGGGATAGGGCGGAAGAAAACTGATATAGGTACAAAAGCAGCACAGCTTTCAAATCTTGTTTTCATTCTATTTCTCTGTCTCTATTCACCGGGAAACCTCCTCCCTCCCACTTCCAGTCTCTGTTTAAGCTTTTCCCTAACAACAGCATCTCAACTCTAAAGTCTATTGTCCTGACATCTTTCACGAAGATGGGTTGGGATGGGGGACGGGGGGGGGGGGGGGGAGGAAGGAGGGGGCAAAGAGATGAAATGGAGAAGAGGAAATTCATGTCAAAAACGTTGAAGTCACTCTTCAAAACTTACTTGATTCAATAATCTCTAAGCTGTCAATAACCACCCCCCCCCCCCTCTACTCTTTAACCCCTCTCAGCTTGTCTGCAATTCATCCTCTCACCAAGATGGCACAAACTCATTAAATCTTCCACCTTTGGTGGTCAGATCATGGACCTCTCCATACACACTGACAACAGTCCACATCATTTGGTTGCCATGACTACATTGTGCCATTATGTGACTTATACCACCCATCATCCCATGTGCTCTGTGGATGAAAGCTATGCCAAACTCTTGATACTGTTTCTGCTAAAATGCCACCAGTAACCTTGCTCATCTCAAAATGAAAAAAAAAAAGTTTGGGAACTAGACAGAAAGAGAGAAAAAACCCCATCCCAATTTCAATGACAGAATGCTATCACATCCTGTAAGAAAAAGAAACAAATGTCCAATATACTACAGAAACACTGGTTGTTGGGTGTGTTTTTTTACCTAGAAATGAACACAAAGCAACAAAAAGCAAAAAAAACAAAAAAATGGAATTTGTCAGAAGAGGCTGAAATTTGATTCCTCACTTGCACTTGGCCAGTTGTCATAATTCGGTGATACCCTATCCCCCAACCCCAATTAGATGTCCATTACCGGCGAGTATTTATGAGGGTCAAGGGACTTGCGGGCAACACCGCTCCTCCATTCAGGAGTTGCAGACTGGTAATGGGTACTGCTGGTGGGGGGTGATTGCAAGGGAGAAAGGAAAAACAGACAAACAGACAAACAGATAGATAGACTGTGAATGCAAGATATATTTCCTTCATCATGAATCAGTTGGTGATGAGATGTACACTATCATGTACAAACCGATGATCACGGTCGATGAATGCCTCTATGAAATAATCCATCCTCAAGCCGCAAGGAGCTATTTCAAAAGTTATCAATTGATGGAGTGTTCTCTATCTAAAAGTATTCCACTCTTAACTCACAACTGCCTAAGTCTATCTACCCCCAATTATGACAAAGTTGAATATTGCACCATTCCAGGGACACAAAATATGTATTCAAAATCTATGAGCATCCCCAGCCCCCTACCCACCCCCCCCCCCAAAAAAAAGTGAGGATTCTTCTAATTCTTGAAATTGAAAAATACATCACTGGAGTTGTGGAATCAAGGGAACATAGACAAAAGATCTAGAATTGGAAGACAGAGAGAAGTGACAGACTTGGTGACTGGGACTGGTGAGAAGACAGAACACATATCAGCAGAAATATATGACACACAGAGCATGGTGGACTGATTGCTTTTGGTGAGCTATGTCATCGACTTTCACTATCACATTCAGAAGAAGAGGAGAGAAAGAGGAAGAAGAAGAAGTGAAAGAGAATAGAAAGACAGACAGACAGACAGACAGACAGACAAAAGTAATTGGCATTAAATGGCACCATGCTAGGCTCACCCACTCTGACTTTTTGACAAGTTCCAGAGCAACCGAACACTGAGATGCTATGGAGTAGGATGGCATCACACACAAAATATGGTGCAGCGGCATGGTTTGACGATGGCTCATACACCTCAAATATGGTAACGAAGAATGAATTGTAGCATCCAATGGAATATATTGGGGGAAAGGGGGACAAAACCAAATTAAGAAAAAGATGCCTCCGCCATAATGCATGATTCTCCCAATAGGTGTATAGTACGATGTCTTCACAATGTGTGATGACAGTTTCACATAACTGGCAAAATATTGAAATAACAGGTTTGTCAAAAATATCTTGAATGTTCACTTTCCACGAACTGGGTTTGCTATAATTGTCTATTAAAGAGTGCAGGTACACATATTTGGGGAATTGAACATTTTTACTTGACTTCTGACCGACCTTATTATAAGTTTATGCATTGAGTATAATTTTCAAGGTATGAAGAAAGAGTGTAATTACAGTACAAAATATATATATTTTTTATTCAAACCTGACCTTTGACCCTTAACCTTTGACCTTTGACCTTCTGGCTGGAAATTTCCAAGAGAATCTCCATCAAGTAATACATGTACATATATTAAATTTTAAAACTAATAATGCAATCGTTGCATATACTAGTATATGAGGGAAATAGTAACATTTTGAGGAGTTGACCTTGACCTTTGAACCCCCTGACTATTGACCCATGACCCTTAAATTCCCTAGATAATCCCTGCCAGTCAGTACATGCATATGTACCAAGTTCCATGAAGATATACATTGAACCATTTGCGAGAAAAGTGATATTGCAACATTTTCACCTAACCTTTGACCTTTTGACCTTTGACCTTATGACATGAAACTCCTTCTGGAGAATCCTTACGCAGTAGTACATGTCTACACTAAGTTTCAAGAAAATAACTGCGGGCATTGCATAGATATGGGGGGAAATAGCAACATTTTTAGCATTTGACCTCGACCTTTTGACCTTTGACCTCTTGTCAATGTCAATAGAATCTACTCAACTAATTGTCCCATCATACATCATCCTTGGACCAAGTTTGGTGAAAGCTGCTTCATCCAGTTTTGAGTTATCACATAAACAGATAAATTTTAGGATTTGACCTTGATCTTTGACCTTTGACCTCTGTCCGATTTCACTGAAAAACTAATCAAGTAATTGTCCCATCAAATAAAAGCAGCAACTTTGAGATGAAAGAAAGGACAGAAGAAAGAGGGAGGTGGAAGTAAGACAGATAGAAAGATAGGATACTTTACATACAAAAAGAAAGCAAGGACCCATCTTCAACATCTCCTGACTACTGCTTGTCAAGATGTATCCACATTACTCACACTTCACTTCCATTCTGAAAAAAAGGAATGATGATACAATACCTATTGAAACAGTTGATTATAGGAACATTGCAGTTTGGTCACAGCTCTCAAAAGTTTCCATACACATACAAATACACACACACACACCCACACAATTGCAATAGAATAGGACAAGAAGCAAGTGTCCCACTCATTGGCCCATATATAGCTTGTATGTTTAAACAATCAATAGTGACTCTTGAGTCAGCATGTGTGAACAATGTGTGCTAAACACACAAACTGATGAATGATGAAAAAAGAAAATACAGCTATACATCATGAGCAAATGCAGTAGATAACAACAAACACACACAAAAGAAAACTAAGCAAACAAGTGCATTCAGGCTCTTTGTAATTCGTACAGTACCGGTATATAAAAGAAAGTCTAATGTGAAATTACAAGAAAGTCCGGACTTCTACATCTAAAATGCACATTCAGATATTGTCTCAAGTTGACATGCTGTCGTCTCTGTTGATATGAGTGAATATGTATAAACATGGCTATCTTGTCTTGTGTTGCCACAGTTTCAGAGGGAACAACACCCCTAGCATTATGAGTGAATTGAAAGAAAAAAAAAAAAACCACAGCTAATGAGATAATGATTTTAATATGATGCATGCATGATATGAGTTTAGGATGTAACATAGTCTGCACAGGAAGACTTGCTATGTGAGCATACAGCATAGCTCCATATATTCTGGAATATCTCAAAATGTGTCTTTTGTGAAGGGATCGAGGATAGGCCAGGTGAATGGTTATCATCGCACATCAATGTTTTTGGCACTGCAAAATATTAAATCATCCATGAGAAATGGCCATGAAAAAGGCTTCTATCATCTTGATCCTGTAAAGAAGCCATAGAAAAAAAAATACAGAAAATTTCTATAAGAACAAAAAAATATGGAGGCACGTGAACTGGTTGCCGAAGAAGAAGAAGTCTGGATCGCTGATAGGTGCAAGGTCTGTCCGGCCCAAATGTTGTGTTTTGACAAGAAGGGATTAAATTCAAAGCGATGTGCTTTGTCACAGCTGTCTAAACAGCAGTGGTATCACTGTCTTTGTGAAAGATACTGGCCCGGCTGTATGGATTTCATCCAATATGTGTGCTATTAATCCCGTCTGGAGTTCAGTACAATTTTATTTTCATTCATTTTTTTTCCTTCACTCTCTCTTTCTTTCTCTCCCTCTCACATTCTCTTTTATTTTCTATTAACCCTCAATGACTCTGGGTATAAAGAGAGAAATACGGAACAGAGGTTGATGATTTAGACGTTCAAATTCAGTCAATTAAAAGTCTTTTTTAGCCTCATGACTTTTACCTTTCTATCAATTATTTCAGTGACATAAACCAACTGTATATGGGCACAAAAATGTCATGGGATGGGAAGGGGGGGGGGGGGGAGAATTAATGTCTTGCATGACACATTTCAACGATTCTACCATTTACCAAGCAATGCACAGTGACTATCTTGTGAGCCTGCAGCCCATGCAGTGCTGTAATAAAAACACAGGTGGCATTTCCTTAATATTTTCCTTGACGAAACTGTAATTTGAGAAGCGGATATACATTTCATCCGCACACATTGTGCAGTGTATTAGAGCCTAATAACCAAATTAAAGTATGGTAATTCTTTTAGTGCATCTAAACATACAGGCGTACTTGTCTCCATATTAATACATTCAAATTCATTGTTACGCCTTTCAGTACTACTCCAGTAGAGAAGATTGTTATAGATCCATTGCTTTTGAACCTGCCATGCCACATTTTCGTGGAAGAAACACATCGCACCGGAGTGGAACCTGAAACAGTAATAACAATTATAAATGCAACAATAACAACAATAATTACAACAATAATATCAAAAGTAATAGTAATGGGTAATATTCATAATATTGACAGAGACAACAATGGTGCTGGTGCTGAATGACGTCATGTGTTATGATAGTGAAAGAATATGGCGAACATATCATCATGCTGTGGGATTACAGGAAAACTATTCTGCAAACCATTTATGAATGTTGAAATCGCCTTGAATAACTGCAAGTTCCATAACATGCAGTCCCTTGCATGTGATATAATCATTTGTGGCTTACTTCAGACTTGTTTCTATTACAGCTATCAATTGTTTGGCAAATAAAATAAATACAAATATCTGCCTTTATCTCACAGCGTTCTGAGCTGGGAAAAAAGAAATACACCGAACTTTGACCATTGTTGGCAAATATCTTGGTGAGAGAAAAACTTTGAGAAATTTATGGAAATGAAACCATTCTAATGACTATTTGCTTTTCAAAGGTCACTCAATGAAGTCATAAACGGCTTATCTCATAAGAGTTAGTCCCATGCCCTGCTTTTCAGAGCGAGTGTAGAGAAAACATCTGTCATTTCCCAAAATATGCTTGTTTGTATTCATAATCGCTGGATCACATTCGCCACGGGTGATCCCATCCCCGCTTTGTCAAGACAGATAACTCACAATGAAATAGTGTATTAAAGTCAGTGCTTGGCAATAGACTCATAAAAAATTATTCCAAGTCTCCAAGAAAAATACATCTCTGCATCATTTGTGCCGAGTCCAAGGTAATAAAAACCCCTTGAATAAACAACCAGGACAAACCGAAACAATACAAAGGAAACAGGGTGGAAAAAAATCAGGATGTTTTACAGAACCTATGCACTGCTTACCTTGCAACAGATCTAGCTTTACTTGGAGATTTATGATGACATGCTGAAATTTTACACCTTCCTTCTTTTGCCATACACCGTTCAATGAAAACTTTGGGATTGGGACGTGCAACCGTCAAACAAAGGGAAATGGACACCTAATTTCGGCAAAATGAATACGATTCTCCCCCGTGCCACAAACGGAACGGCGATGGAAGAACGGTCTAATTGAGGCTAAAAACAACAGAGTTTGATAGCCAGGGATAAGAGGATTAGAGATGGGGCTTGATTTGAACATCTGGCCATTTTACTGCTAATGGTCTGAGAGGCAATGGCTCTTGTGCACCCAACTCCTTCTTACTACCGCCCCTCCCCTTCTTCATGGGCTGCATCTCCTCTTCCCTTAGCCTCACCATGGAGCTACTAGTAGCTCCATGGCCTCACTCTGGCTACAGAACTGCAGGTCCACCTCCAGTTTTTTTCGCCGACGGAGTCTCCTGAAAAGGTGGCAGACGAGGGAAATCATGACTCGAGTTCCCACGCTGCCTCTTCATCTCTATTTATTGAAGAGAATGACGAGAAGTATCGAATTCCTGCAGCAATTTGTAGCGTGAATTACGCCTCCTCGGCATTCAGAACTGGCACAATGCGTAATACCTTGTATGTCATGTTCAAGAGCAACACTCATAAACTCGTACAATTTACTTCACTCCCCTTTTGCAATTAGCAGGTGAGGCATTATGACGCAAAAATGTACGCCTGTCCAAATGACGGAATGAATGATCCAGACGGGGGACGATATATTCTGAAGGGCAATTTTCTTTCCCAGATGCAGCCTCAAGATCAGAAGATTTATAGGCCTTAGGTATCACTTCACACACAACAGACTTAGAATGGAATGATCTTCTCTTTTTTTCTCCACATTTCTTATTATTCTAAACCATTCCCAATGGCTGCTTGGCTTCGGAGATAAGTGTAACCAAACACCAATTCAATTATCTAAATCTGTGAGATAATGATATGAGGTGGATTAAAACAATGGGAGAAACCATACAACTTGTGAGAATATTTTCCTTATGTGCAGCCTGTGATGTGCGTTCATGTTATACTAACAATATTCCTTGACTTAACAAAGAAAGGGGGGAAAATGAAAAGAGAGAGAGAGAGAGAGAGGAAAAAAAAAGATGTAAGAGAGTGCGACAAAAGGACGTAAAGAACAATGGTAAAAATAAGAGGAATGAGGAAATATTTTGGCAGGTAATATAAGAGAAAGTATGTGATTCATTATGAGTACACTTGACAGAAACATGGTAACTTAGGAAGGACAAAAAGGAAACAGAAAAGACAGGGGATCAGAGGAGTGAGGGAGACAGAAAGAAGGAGGGGAAAAAAAGAGTGGGAGGGTGATGATATTACTGCATTATTTGCCTATCCAGCGGGCTCACTTTAAGTGCAAGGGTGGGGATAGAAAAAGATGAAGGAAAGTATAGAGAAAATTGAGAAGAGAGAGAAGGAGGGACTGACAATAAAAAGAGAGGGAGAGAGAAATCTCGGTGCAAGTGTAGTTTGGTGAATTATAGCCTAAGAAACTCAGGGGGGAAACCATATACTCTCTTTGGCCATCTCAAGCATTAACCTACATCCAGTTTTCGTTTCCAATTAGTGACAAGCACCACTTGTGTGGGTGATTTGAGGCGTAATTCAACTCTTTTATGGCCTTTGATGCCGGGAGATTGATACACCAAGAGTGTCGCTGGTGCATCCGATAATTAGCCGCAGAATATCATTTCCATTAGGCATGGAATCATATAAATTGAGGTAAGAAGAGATCATGGTTTTTTTTTTTCTCTCTCTCCCTTTCTCGTTTTCCTCTAAAGCCACATAAGTTATATTTCCTTTGAATATGATGGCTCTTATGCCTCCCTTCTCCACGATAAAGAATGTCGTTCTACACTTGTTGGTCACTTGGACAAAGTCACATCTTGGCACCTGCACTTCAGAATTGACAAAATAGCAATCCGTGTTCTGGAGTGAAGTGGCGTGTAGTCCATGATTCATGATGAAATACAAAAGTGATGAACAGATCACCCCTGTATGGTTTTATCTGGCACAGATATTGACTGCACACATCCCAACAAAAGAGTTCCACGTACAATACTGCCAACATACAGCCTATCATCACATTTTCTGCTAAAGGTTGGAGATATTACTGCCAAAGAAAACACACCTGACTCCCCCCCCCCCTAGAAAAACAAAAAACAAAACATGTGCTTTGCTCCTAATAGTATTCTTAATACTTTTTGTCTGAATGCCAAAGATCAGGAAGGTTTTCCGCATATGAAACTTTTGTTTTGCTTTGAGAGAGGCATGTTACAATGGTGTCTCAAATTGGCCTTTATTTGTTTGAATGCATTGTGTCCTAAAAAATTAACTGCAGCTAAATCTTTGATGCCAATTCTTTCCAGAAATAAGCTCATTTTGGATAACAGGTTTCTCACCCTTTTGTGACAAGTAGGTTTTTGTTTTTCTTAGATGAAATGGAACAAACTATCAAAAAGTTCAAAATCTGGTTATTTCAATAAAGAGAGAAAAGAAAATTATGATACAGCAACTCTGTTGGGTGTCTGTGGTAAGAGGTCACTTGTGTGCATTGCTTCAGCATCAATTGCACGCCTCAATTGCACGCCAGGTTTTAAGTGCGTCTTCCTCTCGGGATGGTAAAACATGAAAGGAGAAATGAATCCCGTTCCATGAACCAAACAACGCTATTCAGCATGTGAAGCAAAAAATCACACCCAGATACAGCACAGTGATTCAGCCAAAAATCACACTCAGTATGAAGTTGTCACTCCCGGGGCCATCATTGATACTGACAGTTTTTGCTTTTCGGAAAGTGAACGGATACCGCATTAGTCATGTGACTTTGTCCAATTCCAAAACCCTCCCCCACCCCACCCCCCTTGTTTCTTCTTCGTCCTGCTCTTCATTCAAGTCCTGTTTGGCGAGTCATAGGTCTATTCACAGAGTTTACAGCAGGTTACTCACTTCAAGTTTAAGAAAAAAAAAAGTCAGCAGCAAAGTACATCATATACTGCTTTTAGAAGTTGACTTTGTGGGGAGTACAAAAAAGAAAGTTTTCCACAAAATGTACTCAAGAGTCCTTTCCTATTCTAATGCTCTTGTGGAAATCTCTCTCTTCTGCTGAGTGCACAATCTTGAAATGAATACAAAAATAAAAGAGATAAGCATCTTTTTTTTTTTTAGTTGCTGACCAAGAAAAAAAAAAACACCTATCAATTCAAGAATTCAAGTTCCAAACAAACATGGCAGAGTAGCCTTTTTCATCTGTTTCAAGCTGTTCACACAGACAAATTAGGGGGATGTCGATCGGGACCCAAACACCAAGATTAGTTTGCGGCCATTCAGAGTGCATCACATGATCAATGCCTGGACCAATGGCATGTGATGGCCGTCATTAGCGACTGGCTAGCCTTTTATCTCCATCTTTTGACGAGAGCCAGACATGGGACCACACCTAGCTCAGGGCCATTTACTTTTTAGCTGTCTTCCTTATAGATCAGTCTCTCTGTGTCTCTCAATGGAAAACAGTCACTCAAAAGGTAATTTTGAGGGAGGTGCTTTTCCTCTTTGTTTTAATTACTCCTATTCGAATATTCATTTTCAGGACACCTGAACATACATGAGTTGGCATGGTTTGCGAGGAATCAATAACATTCCAGCCACATTTTTATTACCTCTTCTTGTAGGTAAAATAATGGTACCTGTGTTCTCCTCAATGAAAGACATCAAAGTGAAATTTCTGAAGCATGGTTCAAAGTTCAAAGGTCACAGGTGAATAAAATATGACCACATCCGAGAAAGAAGATGCCTAATGCTACACTTTCATGGATTAATTGATTCACTCCATTAGAGAGGTGTCACGAGACTTATCTTTGTGTTGTTTCTGACTTTTTTTTTTTCATTTTCCTCCCAATGAAAGGAATCTTATTCACAACTCGGCCCAACCAAGGTGATTCCAGAAGAACTGGATTCTTATAATAACCCCCATACAGAGGCAGTAAATAACAGCACCAGAGCGGAAAAAATACATCTTTAGTATCTGGAAAGATACAAGATGTGATCTTTCTCTCTGTTGCGATCAGATTCCAAAAGAAAAAGCAAGAACACAATCACTTGTCTCAGAGTAAGGGGATAACTTGATATTTTGCCAATTGAAAGAAGTAATACTTGCTTCCTACCTACCTAATCCCACACACATCCTTTTTCATACCCACCCATAACCTGCATCCTTATTTTAAACAGAGAAAATTCTCTGTAACCCACCTCAACAGAAAATTTACCGACAAAACAGTTAAATAAGAGGTATTTTCTCATTCATTATTCCGGAGTCTTGCTCGAGACGAGCGGGGATAAGGCGACTTGAATGAACTCTAATCCAGCCACTGAAAGGCCTTATCAGCCTAATTCCTGCCCCTCTCCCCCCAATTGCCCCTCTCCCTTTTTCCTGTGGCTGTGGCTGTGGGGAGCTGCAAACATTCGGTTCACCCGTTTTCTGCAGGTCATTCACCTCCACACTCGCCTCCCCATTCCCCCTCCCGATCCCCGGTTCCTTCACCTCCCCCCCCCCCCCAAAAAAAAAAAAAAAACATGTTCCTCTAGTGAATAGCACACAAGTTCCCCAGAATCATATGAGATGTCTGGCTGTCATTTTGGTAACACACATTTCTTACCACTTAACAACATTTTTTTATTCCAATCATCCAGCAATCATCACTGGCATACACAGGGCAGTGAAAAGTAAAGATAGTTGTACGTACCATTATGGAGTATAGGGTATGACTTCACGGCCATCTCTTAAAAACTCTAACCAGTAATTGGTCAACTGAGAACTAATCTACGTATCTCACCTATCTCATTGGATCAAGGACGTGACAATTTGCTATTTTCCACAGAATAACTATCAAGTTTTATTGGATGAAACATTTGCACAACCACAAAGCGGTGAGGCCTATGCATATACCGTACATAAAAAAATATATCTACAAGATCTCAAAAAAAGAAAGAAAAAAGGAAGTGTAATTGCTTGTACAAATTTCTCTTCTTCTCTAATCACTGTGGAATAAGTTTTCTACCTAAAATTTCCAAGATGGAATGTTCGCGGTCCTCCCCTACCCAACGAATTAAGCTTTGTTTGTAGTAAACGCTATTATCCACGGGTAAAGAAAGAAAGAAGACTGTGATTGCAAGTGTGGCACAGGTTCTACACTTCATTTCTAATGGCTATTTGCTCAGAGAGTGACTAATCTACCACGATCCATCAGTTTATTTGCATTTCATCAATTCCCATGTTTTCTAGAGTCTGCAGTTCCTCTTACAAATGCCCATTCCTCTTTCTCTGGGGCTTAAAGGTTTCTAACGTCCAGGTTTTTTTTTTTTTTTTTTTTTTAAAGAAAAGAAGGGCTGGCTCTGAAAAGCCCCTTCCCATCCCCTTGCTTTCAAGCAGGTTGAAAGTTGTTGGATATGTGTGTGTGTGTGTGTGTGTGTGTGTGTGTGTGTGTGTGTGTGAGTATGTGTGTTTTTCATTGAAAGCAAGCATTTTTGGCAGGATGCAGTACAAAACATTTTAAAAAAATCATATTCATGTCATTTAATTTCCTGATCAAGTGTCAGAGGAGACTTGTAATGCATTGTCTTCACAATTATCACAATTGTGTCACAACGATTTCTATGTCATTTTATAAAATGAATTATAAATAGGATTTTTTTTGTGGCAAACATTAAGAAAGTATTGGCATAGTCAAGAACTTGTAGCTGCACAGTTAAGTCAAGTTCAGATATGGACTGCAGACAAATATCAACAAATATCTCATAAAGCTCCATGACGCTGAATACAGCAAGATTGTCCCATCCCACGCCAAGTCGTAATTTAAGCCTGTTATGCTTGTGATAGGAAATCCAGCGAGTAATCAGAACTTTTCCGGAATGCAGCTTTTGTCTGGACACCACACTCACTGGTCAGCTGTTGGATTTCTGGACACTGATATTTGTGATCAAGTTGACGACATAATGTATGCACAGTTTAACACTGAAGACACAAACCAGGCACTGAACGGGATAGAATAAAACAAAGACATTACCAGTATTGACTCACCACTGATGGATGTCTGTGTTGGCTGTTTGACGGAAATCATCTAGATTTAAATTTCTGTGCAGTAAATCGAGTGCCGAGAAATGAATTTTATGAGCAATCTGGCCTTTAAATTGGCCCTAAATCCCTGCTACATTAGTGGCATCAAACATTAACCAACCCTGGTGGTGTCGGTTGGGTAAACTGTTTACTCGGGCATTTGTATTAGCGGGGCAAACGGAAAAATACATCTGTGTATTTGAGTTAATAAATATCCATACTATCAAACAAATGCTTGCTCTTATTTGTCTCTGTAGCCTTTTATCTCTTGTTTTATTTCTTTCATATTTTTGTTTAATGATGAAACAGAAACCCGGAAATGGCCAAGAATCTAATGCCCCTAGTTCATTGAGGGATATTTGGTATCAACTGATCCATTACTTGAATGGACAGAGGCATAGCCTGGTGTTTGTTCTATCCCAGTGTATAGAAGATACTACTGAACATCCTGATTATCTCACATTGAAACAGGCTAATTGTATGTAGCTTTCAATGACGACAAAGTCCACTTACTTTTAATCACATGATCAGATTTATGGTCATAATGTGATATTTACATGGGAGTATCTATAAGGGAGTATTTAGTGCCTTTCTCTCTATGACTGTTTGAAATGTCTGTTTATGTCACTCTTATCAGAAATCAAAATTTGTCTAAACCAAACTGATGAGCGCTTTGACTGTGAGTTTGGCAATTAACTGCTTGTGAAGGTAGCAAGAACTAGAAACTGAAAACATATATGCCTGCAAAAATGCAAGCATATACACACATATATACACTTACAGAATTACAGTAATAATCATATCATAGCTTGCAGTCCTACAGAAAGGATAACATCATTACGGTAGTTTACACATTACATTCTCTTTTTGTACAGTATGAATAAGCCTCAGCTCTTTCATGGAGAAGACATTCAAGATCAAGTCTTCACTCCATCTCTCTCTCCTTTTCCTCCTCCTCCTTTTAAGAAGGTCAAGAGTTAAAGAGTTAAATTCTCCTCAGAAGGCCCACAATTAACCAGCTCTCATACCTCGCCACCTCTCCTACATTGCCTTCTCTCCTTCGTCTCGCCTCCCCCTCTGTAAGGGGCTTGGGGTCACCGGCAGAGGAAAGAATTCATTAATGCCTGTGTACGTTTTGCTCAATTCAAGGCACTGCTATAAAACAATAACAAAAACTATAGTGACCAAACAAGAGAAACATTACCAGGGGGATAAAGAAATTGGGGGGGGGGGGGGGAGGAGGAAAGGGAGGAAGGGGGAAAAATTAATGGAGCACTGAGCAAATGATTTTGCTGGGAGACAATGCGAGATCTGTAAATTTGCTTTTCATATCAGGCACCGGCTTACTCTCTCTTGGAATCGGCCGAGTCCCTTCATTATCTAGAATAAATTTGATTCATTTTGCCCTCTCTCAATTGCCTCATTTGATTTGTTCAAGTTCCCTTTGAGGATTTCCTGAGAAATCATTTTAGATTTGTTTTTCCTAACCCGCCCAATTCCTTCTGTTTCGTCTTGGTGGCGTTCAATCACACATTCTGTAGCCAAAGGGGGAGTGAAGGGCGGTAACTGAATGAGGATACAGCCAGCACGACGGGGCGAAATATAGAAAGGGAGAGTGAGATGTGTGTAGAGAGAGAGAGAGAGTAAAAAAAAATGACTGAGAAGGCCCAGAAATGTTTGATATAAAGAAAACACACAGCGAAGCAGCCAACAGCAGTAATTTATAAATGAAATTTGTACACAGCAGCAGGGGGAAACTGCGAACAGACAATTCCCCTAAATAAATGCTTTCTTTCCTTTTTTTTCTCCCCTCCCCTTTCAATGTTACCCTTTTTCATTCTAACTGACTACAGGGATTGCTCAGAGGCTAAAAGATGAAAAAAAAATGCAAATAAAAAATCACTTAAAAATGACATGTGAGGTCGATCAGCCCACACATCTTTGATATTACATGACAAAGAAACAAGAACAAATTTCCACTCTACATTCACCACGACAGAAGCCTCAGCCTTTTACTTGGCCTATAGGAATTTGAGTTGCCAAAGGCAGGTAAGAATGCATGAGGGCTTGAAAGAGAGTCATTCTTTATTGTCTTTCATTTATTACATAACTTTATTAACAACATGAAGTTATCAACCCCTGGCATAAAGCCATACACCTGGTTGATTATTCATGATTTTTTTTTATTCTTTTAAAGATAGGTCTAATCAGTAAGTGCCCAAATGAGATTACCATCATTGTATTCCTGAATGCCTTCTAACAAAATATTATTTTGAAAAGATTGATAAGAAGGGAGGAAAATCCAACTGGAGAGAGGGGAAAGTCTTGTTATTTAAGAAGAATTTGTGATCCCAGTTAAATTTGTCAAGTTAAATGCACCCAGAACGAGTCAAGCGCTGACTCGTCGGCTCCTTCAACACCACCATACACCTGCGGAGACTTTTGTCGTCTTCCTTCGGTCCCCAGACGTACTGTATGTACCCAATTCAGTGCTCTGAGATTGCCAACTGGAGGTAGATAAGGGGATAACTGGCAATCCAGGGGAAACACCACCAAACAAATGTTCCTCTCCGAATTCGCTTTCCAGCGATCCCCTTACCGCAAAATGAGAGATGGAAGTCCACTGATTTCTACGGGTGGATTTCGTACGGGATGAAAGCAAGATCTTATTCCACTGGGGGAAAAAGTAAACTCACAACTCACTAAATTTCTAACAGGATGTAGAGTGATTTTTTTTTTCTACTTAAACTGGGCCTGATACATAAGACTCTCAGTGATTACTACATGAAATTTAAGAATGCTGCCCCATTAGTAATATTTTTCATTATACCTTATCCCTGGAGAGTAACAAATTGCTGAAATACACTATAGCTGATAACAGTTAACACCTACATTGAGAAATGGCCGTGTGAAAGTAATGTTCATTTTTCTCTGTGATGCTTAGATATAGTAGCATGCTCATCAAGACAAACTTGTACAGTACATACAGGTCATGTGTACAAAAACAAAGACAGTGAAGAGTGATGCAAATCTATTCAGGCTGCACACTAAATACAACATGGACGGACACTTCATGGCATTCCACTGCTCTGCAGGTTTGTGGCAAGCTGAGTTATTTTCACTAAACTGAAAAACCCAGAAGTTGTAGCTTACCTGAAACAAAACCAAAACAAAGGGGAAAAACCACAGCCTAAGGAAAACAAATATTCCAGCTTGAGTGACATTAAACACCATAATCTGTCCCATAATGCACAGAGATTTTAAGAAATCTGGAGGAAAAGAGCCTGTTTATGTTATTTTTCAAGTATGTAAATGCAAGAGCAAAACATCTCAACTCAAAACCAATTCTGTGAATCAAAGAAGACATGAATGGCAAATGGTGAGTGTTGGCTGAATTGACCTTGGCTAGAAAAAATACTGCTCCGCCAAAAAGAAAGAGAGTACAGTTCATACCTCCCCTTTCCACTCTGTTTCCTTTGTTGGTCTGAAATTGGCCATCAGGAACTCTAAAACAATACCATGAGCCCCTAAACTCAAACATCTGTCAATACGGCTGAAACTGTAATTACACACAAGAAATACAACTTCTTTTATCACGCCCTTTCATCTTTTTGTTCCGTCGAAGTTATCGAGCCGGTGCGCCCTCACAAGTGACAGGCGCACTTCGAGTCCAGAAGTGACTGGGTAAATCCTTATCTCGCTCGCAAATCACAAATCTGTCCCTATCTTCAACAAGATTAATATTTCACTGTAACAAAAAGCAGTAACCATAACAATGGTGGCTGATTGATACATGCTTTTCGATCAATTGGAGTGAAACATCTCAACCGACGTTCTTTTTTTTGTAAATTTCCTTCTTTCCATTTTTTTTTTCCCATTTCCCGCTCCTTGCCTCTTGCCTGGCAGAGGGAAGGAATGAATGGGAAAAAAACAAAAGGCAGCGTACTCATTCTCGCAACCCCAGGAAAATCAGATAATGACTATTATTACACACTGCTTACATTTGCATCCAATATGGGGACATGCATGTACCATGCGCACAGTGAAACAAAGGACAATTCAAATCTGAGGGTAGATATCTACCTCGTGTTGGACGCACTTTCGTTGAGAAACTAGCATTTTCCTCCCTCCCCAGAATGATGTACTGGAGTTCAAATGGGTTTTGAAGGGGGGGGGGGGGGGGGGTGGGAAGAAGGGGGCTAAAGGAGAGGAACAAGAAGGGTGAATAGCAAACCTCAAGAAACTAGTGTTCCCTCCCCCTCAAGCACTAGGCACTTTGTAATGAAGTTGTCATCCATGTAGCTGAAGCCACATTATTACACTCAACACCTTCCTTTATAATTCTTTGTAAACCCCTTACTCTCTTTCTTCCCCCCCCCCTTTTTTTCTTCTTGGGATCTGTTTTGTTTTCAAATTTCAGACCACTTCTGCTTGGAGAGGTACGGAATAAATGATTTGTAAGCCATGACATTTGGAATACTGTCATTGAGCAATTTCCAGATCACATTATCAAGTTTATTATGTCATATCTACAGCCTCTCCCTACCCTGCGACCTGCCTGTCATATCACTTCTTTCCCAATATACTGCCCCCCCCCCACTTTCCACATATACTGTCCCCACCCTACCACCTGACCTGAGCTGCCTTAGGACTTCACGAGGGCCTTATCAGTGTACCCCATTGGGCAGGGAGTGGAGCAGACGGTGGCTGGACCAGTTCTCCTGATTTTGGCTTGCTAAGGAAGCAGGCATAGAATCATGAATGGCTTCCCACACCATGTCTAAGACAGCTTTAATAAGCAGAGTAACATCAGATGAACAGAACAGTAGACTTTTCATTAAAATCAGACCAAGAGTAACAGTTAAAGAATTAATATGTTTACTACGTTTTCACAAATCAGTGCTATCAGTCACAGCTATGTATTCAAATTGGCAAAGGTGACGATGCCATGACATTACAGTTGCCACATCAGTGTTTAAATAGATGTATCATTTACACTATTTTCTGGCCAATGACTGACAAACTCAAACTCTTTTCATCACTGTTAGGCTATGAACCAGACCATGATAAGATGATGTAAAGAATTTAATTCATTGCCTTCATGTTTTTTTTCTTAAAGGACAAGTTCACCTTCATAAACATAAGGATTGAGAGAATGTAGCAATTTTAGTAGAACACATCATTGAAAGTTTGAGGAGAATCAGACAATCCGTTCAAAAGTTATGAATTTTTGAAGTTTTTGTGCAGTACCCGCTGGATGAGAAGACTACTGCAGTGTATGAATAACTTAGATGTCACATGCGTACAACAATATAAGGAAAATATAAAGAGAATTTCACAAAATTCCATCTTTTGAAAAAAGTACACATTCCCCTGACTCGTTACCGACAAATGTTATGGGTAATATTATTCCCCCTGCCTTTAGAAAGAGGCAAGTCAAGTGCTCTTTTATTATGTGAAAAAAGTGAAAATATGTTGAATTTTCTTTTACATTTTCTTTATACTGTTGTACGCATATGACTCACAAGATGTAGTAGTCTCCTCATCCAGCGGTTCCAACACAAAAATTTAAAAAATTCATAACTTCTGCATCGATTGTCCAATTTTCCTCAAACTTTCACTGATGTGTTCTACTAATATTGTTGCATTTTCTCAATCCTTATGTTTATGAAGGTGAACTTGTCCTTTAAGGACACTCAGTAAAAATATGTGTACAGTTCAATGCTAGCACAATAGCCTTGCTGCACTGTACACAAAGTGATTTATCAACAATTGCAAATATACAATGATTACCATTGATAATGGTTGCAAATGAACAATGGCAAATCAGCTGTGACCATTTATTTTAGATGGTATTACGATAACTGCAATCACCTGACTTCTAGTAACTACAAATTCCTTTGTGAATGCAAACACTGGAACCTGTAGCCATTTTATTTTAATGGGCCTATTGTAGCAAACAGCAGATGTACAGATAGTTTTCATTATATCAATTTATGTCAAGGGTTACACTGGAGCTATATCATTTTAGAGTATGGCAAGGGAAGAAAACTGTCTTTTCTTTCTAATACTGGAATAAGGGCAAAAGGTGCGTGTGTCTTACCAAGTAAAGTTGTGTTGCTGTTTTTTCTTGAATTTTTCACTCTACTTTTTTCTGTTCTCCTTTGATTTTTCTCCTGCAACAAGAACAACAACTGCAACAACAACAACAACAGAAGTTTCCAAAAAATTTGGAGAAATGAGGCAAAGTTTGAGACACATTGTAATTATCTAATTGTCAAATTCTTGGTGATACTTTGAAGAAAAGGATTTCCTCGCAAGTGATGCCAAAAATAAACCACACACGGTAGGTAGTAATTCTTATTAGTACATGAGAATATTTGTCACAAGTAATTGCAAAGTAGACAGACAATAGGCAGATAGTCTTTGTGTTGGATATATAGGGTCACAGTTTCTGCGATACTTCATATTTCTACATCTGGTTTATAGCAGCTGACGTTATTCAACCCCTTCACCGAAATGACAGAACGAGATATTGAATGACCTCTGGGCCCAACGAAACAATCGCCTGTGACCTCCGCTATGACAGTGATAAAACAGCTAAATAACAGAAGAAATGGACTGTTTATTATTCAGAGGTACACTATACTCTATATGAAAGGAAGGAGAGAAAAAAAGGGAAAAGAAATTATCGCAATAACAAAGTGAAATACTGGTGTCCTCCACACACCCCTCTAAGAAAAACACCTAACCTCATTAAATAAACCGTGAAATATTTGAAATCAAATTTGTGCTTCCTCATCCTTGGCTTCAAGCTGAAGAGGATAACAATTTGTTATTGCTTGTAAGACATTTTCCCTGAGCCATTGTTTATGACAACTTTGGAAGAAAGGAACCAAAAGCTGAACCAAAAGCTTTCAGTGTCCCATCTTCGCCTCCATCTTCTTGACCTTTTTTATTTGGATTAGGAGAGCAATGGCCCTCGATTTGAAGTCATAAACAATCCACCCTTTTTTTATCTAGGATTTCTGCTATTTTTCCTGGTGTCAGGTCACATTTTGTTTGATTTCTCTATCGCAACA